>NC_088235.1:34190392-34559142 GCF_036934945.1 Oncorhynchus masou masou
AAAAACCAAGGCACGAGGTCAAAGGAATTGTCCGTAGAGCTCCGAGACAGGATTGTGTCAGGGCCCAGATCTGGGAAAGGGTACCAAAACATTTCTGCAGCATTGAAGGTCCCCAAAACACAGTGGCCTCTATCATTCTTAAATGGAAGAAGTTTGGAACCACCAAGACTCCTCCTAGAGCGGGTCAAACTGACTAAACAGGGGAGAAGGGCCTTAGAGCTCCAGCGTTCCTCTGTGGAGATGGGAGAACCTTCCAGATGGACAACCAGCTCTGCAGCACTCTACCAATCAGGCCTTTATGGTTGAGTGGCCAGACGGAAGCCACTCCTCAGTAATAAGGCACATGACTGCCCGCTTGGAGTTTGCCAAAAGGCACCTAAAGGATTCTCAGGCCATGAGATGCAAGAATTTCTGGTCTGATGAAGCCAAGTTGTAACTATTTGGCCTGAATGCCAAGCGTCACGTCTGGAGGAAAACTGGCACCATCCCTACGGTGAAGCATGGTGGTGGAAGCAACGTGCTGTGGGGATGATTTTCAGCTGCAGGGACTGGTAGATTAGTCAGGATCGAGGCAAAGATGAACGGAGCAAAATACTGAGAGATTCTTGATGAAAACCTGCTCCAGAGTGAAGGTTCACCTTCCAACAGGACAATGCCCCTAAGCACACAGCCAATACAATGCAGGAGTGGCTTCGGGACATGTCTCTGAATGTCCTTGAGTGGCCCAGCCAGAGCTCGGACATGACCTATAAATAGATGTGCAGCAACGCTCACCATCCAACCTGACAGAGTTTGAGAGGACATGCAGAGAAGAATGGGAGAAACTCCACAAATACAGGTGTGCAAAGTTTGTAGCGCCATACCCAAGATGACTTGAGGATGTAATTGCTGCCAAAGGTGCTTCAACAAAGTACTGAGTAAAGGATCTGAATACTTATGTAAATGTGATATTTAAGTTTATTATTAATATGTTTGGAAAAATATGTATATATACAGTGCCTTACAAAAGTATTCACCCCCTTGGTGTTTTTCCTATTTTGTTGCATTACAACCTGTAATTTAAATAGATTTTAATTTGGATTTCATCTAATGAACATACACAACATAGTCCAAATTGGTGAAGTGAAAAAAAGAACATGTTTAAAAAATACAAATAAAAAGTTTCTCAAACTAGACACTAATGTACTTGTCCTCTTGCTCAGTTGTGCACCGGGGCCTCCCACTCCTCTTTCCATTCTGGTTAGAGCCAGTTTGCGCTGTTCTATGACGGGAGTAGTACGAGATCTCCAGTTTCTTGGCAATTTCTCACATGGAATAGCCTTCATTTCTCATAACAAGAATAGACTGACGAGTTTCAGAAGAAAAGTATTTTTTTTTTTTTTGAAGAGTATTTGTTTTTGGCCATTTTGAGCCTGTAATCGAACCCACAAATGCTGATGCTCCAGATACTCAATTAGTCTAAAGGTGGACAGTTTATTGCTTCTTCAATCAGAACAACAGTTTTCAGCTGAGCCAACATATTTGCAAAAGAGTTTTCAAATGATCAATTAGCCTTTTAAAATTATAAACTTGGATTAGCTAACACAACGTGCCATTGGAACACAGAAGTGATGGTTGCTGATAATGGGCCTCTGTACGCCGATGTAGATACCCCCCCCCCCCAAAAAAAATAATCTGTAGTTTCCAGTTACAATAGTCATTTACAACATTAACAATGTCTATTCTGTATTTCTGATCAATTTGATGTTATTTTAATGGATAAAACATTGCTTTTCTTTCAAAAACAAGGACAATTCTTAGTGACCACAAACTTTTGAACCGTAGTGTTGTTACTGCAGTCAAAACATGCTGGAACTAAGCCAAAGTACAGTAACTTCAGTTGCTGCTGTTTGCCTTGGTTTCTACTTGTATTTTGTAGTTACTGCAAATTTCACATTCCATTTTGTCTGACTGAACAAAATTGAACCAGGACGGACACATTGTCACAAGAATAAAATACAGATGCTGCAGAGCCTGATTTCAGTCTTACATTAATTTTGACCAAAAGGGTAGTTACTTACTGCATTTAGCCTTTGTAGGGGAGATTAGTGTGTAAGCTTGCAGACTTGGGAGGCTGTAGGTTTTTTTCTTGGTGGAGATGTGGCCTTTGGATTATTTTTGTATATACAGTACTGTATGTATTTTGGTCACCATTTAGAAATAACAATAATCTGATTGGGCAGCTGCACAGTACAATCAATGGTATACCTTTAACTCTGAAAGTGTAAAACATACTATTTTCAGTGAACAGATGAGTCCACTGTACTGGTGTTAAAATAACACTTTTGAAAGTGTTAAATATTTAATATGCTGCAGTGTTCCCCATTTAACTCAGTGTTCAAAGGAACTCGATTGTGGTGTTTGCATAGCTCTACTGTATAGCTCCAAGTTAAGGTTGCTATCTTCTGGGTACATGCATCCGACACCTGGTCGTATACACATACCTCTCACATTTATGCACACATAAAAATCAGGTTACTGACCGTGTAGGCCTTAGACCCCTAGACACAACGAGTGCAGCATAATCAATAAGCTTGTTATTGGTTTTGAAACATATTGTATGGTTGAACCGGGTGTGGACATGAAGCCAGGGTTAGAGCTAGGGTTAGAGTTAGGATGTTGGCCTTCCTGATACACTGATACAGATTTATATTGCATTGGTATTAAAACAACATTCTGTTTGGTTAAACTAGGATATTAGCACTCAAATCACACAGAAGCCCAATAACTTGTTAAACAAATGACTTCCCACAAAGGTAATGGTTTTCAAAAGGAGGTTTGTTTATCAGACTCTTTTTCATTGAGATCCTCGTGGGTGACTTCAGATCTGTAACAGAAAGTGAGGGCAAGGTAGTAGTCAGTACTACAGACGTGTGGTAATCATGTAAAGATGTTGCTGAGACAGATTACAATAGAATAGAATAGAATAAAATAAAAGTCTTGTCCTCTGAGAAGGACTTTCAAATGTAGCCTACCTCCTGTCCATTTGAGTCCTTTTCAACATGGCATGAGCTGTGGTGACAACAAACACCAGAGCTAATATACCAGCGACCGATGTCAGGCCGATGAAGACTTCCCACTGGATGTCCCTGTCTGGAAAACATTTACAAATAAGTTAGACTATACTAGATAACGTGTAGTGTCGTTTTTAAGATAAAATCCTTTTTATATTACCAAAAGGTCTGTATAGTTGGCACCATTGATTGGAGTAATCCAGTCATTCAACTTGCAGAGAAAGGAATCCAAAAATCTACCCCAAAAATCTACCCCATGTCACCTGAATAAGACCCTCGCTATTTATTAGAAAGGAGCATCAATCTCATCACCATGCACTTTCACCACCCTGTGAAGTTCATCATAATTGATTTAATCTGTAGCCTAATAAAGTGCATGCTTCCCCGAAAAGTCGTAGTGGACCACACAACATGTCATCGGGTGACTCCAAGTTCACTTTCATATGAGGGTTATTATATCAATATTTGCTCATAAAAGGGTTTCCTACATAGTTTCTTGCATATTTAATTTTACAAACACAAAATGTTCCCACCTTGTCAAGCGTGTTTTATTTTGTCCTCATTTGGAAATTTTGCCCGAAAAATGTGCTGTTTCCATCAAGTTTATCACATATGCATAGTCACTCCATTGGCCCGACCAACTAGTGCTCCCGCACATTGGCTAACCGGGATATCTGCATTGTGTCCCGCCACCCACCACCCACCAACCAGTTTACACTACTGCTACTCTCTGTTCATCATATATGCATAGTCACTTTAACCATATCTACAAGTACGTACTACCTCAATCAGCCAGACTAAACGGGGTCTGTATGTAGCCTCGATACTTTAATAGCCTCACCACTGTATAGCCTCACTACTGTTTTTCACTGTTGTTTTTATTTCTTTACTTACCTATTCTTCAACTAATACCTTTTTTGCACTATTGCTTAGAGCCTGTAAGTAAGCATTTCACTTTAAGGTACCTGTTGTATTAGGCGCACGTGACAAATACACTTTGATTTGATTTGATGCCTGTCATGACATTTTTTATTTAACATGTACTTTACTCGCAAAAAACAAATTCACTAACAAATTCAGTCATGTGGTAACTCTATAATTCTCATGAAAGCCAACGCACTCTGGGAAATATGCAAAAAAGCTTTGCATAAAGCAGTGTGCTAATTCAATAGTGTCTATATGGGTACACACTTTAGTGTTAATTTAACACTGGGGAATTGTCTGTGTAGGACACAATCACATGGCGATCATTCTGTTAGATTACATTCTCATATCAAGGCATAAAACAAGATATGTATCTGCAACATTTATTATCAGAATGTTATATAGTTTATCAGATACATCTGCATGGGTTCAAGGTTTAGAACTAGCATTGGAAAGATTGTTATCTTGGGATAGGCATTTTGGTAGATCTTACTGATGTATTCAAAACATGTTTCTCTATAAAGGCAAAGGTTCAACAACGTGAGATAAGGGTCATATAATTCCCTGGGTAAACCTGAGCAATGGGGTGTAAGAAAAAGACAGCTTATGATTCTGTCCTTGGTCAAGCTTAAATTCATTTCCTCAACATTTAAGCTTTTTTGTTGTTGAATATTGATTACTAACCTGTTAACAGTTGATGACAAATAAAAGCTCACTTTCATGTGATCAAAATATGTTTCTCTATTATGAAGCCAAAAGTACAAAATACTAATGTAATTCCATTGGTAAACCTACTTAATGGGGAATAGGAACAGTTTATAATTCTGTCCAAGCAGCATTCACATTTTGAATATCCTATGTTGTTCTGCACATAAATGTTCTGTCAATAAATTATAAACGTAAAGGCTTACTCTCATAGGATCCCTGGTCCTTCTTGGGAACCAGCATCTGGCGAGTGACCTCCAGGGACCCATCGTTGACCTCCGGTTTAATGCCCAGGAGGTGGCACATCAGCGGATACACGTTCACCGTCTCAAAGGGTCCCACAGCCAGGTTCTTCTGGAAGTCAGGCCCCACAGCTCTGAAGAACGGCTTCATGTCCATCATCTGGTTATCATAGCCATGCTCTCCCTTGTTGAACTGGACTGGGAAAAACTGTAAAGATGATAATGAAAGAGTGCTTATAGGGTTTTAGTGCAGAGATTGCAATGGTTTTTGGTAACAGAACTTCAATGCATGCCATCAAGACAGTATGAAGAGAGTTTGTTCTGACCACATGACCTGATCAGGAAAAATTATGCCCGTCTCCTGAGTAGCGTGTATAAAGAACAACAATATAGTAATGTTAGGATACTGTTTCGGCACACTCACGCCATTGATGACATATCCTTGATCAGCGAAGAGAATCAGGGGCAGGAGGCGAGGGTGGTTACTATAGTGAAGCCTACCAGGCATGTCCTCCTTCTTATACACATGCAGGTGAGGGTGGCCCCCTTTCAGGGCCTGGTACACCTTCTCCAGCATTCCTTCTCTGGGAAGAAGCATTCCTGTTGGTCCATAATCTACCAGTTGGAACTTGATATCCCGGAAGTCAAATCCTGGAATCTTGGACAGGATGATCTCGTCGACCAGGCCATTCCGGAGCACAGTGGTCATTCCGTGATCAGCAGTGATAATGATGTTGAGCCGATCAGACAGGCCGTGATTCCGGGTGGTATCGCGGATATATCCCACGGTCCGGTCCACTTGTTGAACCATCTCCTGGCGCTCCGGGGATTCTGGTCCATACTTGTGTCCCGTTCCATCTGGTTCACCGAAGTACAAAGACACAAAGTCTAGGTCCTCCTTGGAGAACCACTGACCAATCACCTTGTCGATATTGATCCTCCAGTCCGTCTCATTGTTGTGCTCATAGAAACGAGGTTCCACCTGGCTGACCTTTACTCTCTCACCTTTGTAGGTGGCGGCCGTGCCGGGGAAGTGGAGGGAGCCTGCCTTCAGACCCTGCATGGCAGAGGAAGGGTGAAAATGATTCTAACCTTATTTATAACGGAGCTGTATTACATTACAATTATACAGTAGCTTCAGACCCACCAAGGGACGTAGAAGGAATTAAGAAAGGTATGACAGAGATGATTTGTGTGTGTGTGTGTTGCAATCACTTGTCTCTGAGCTGTTATCCAGATGGGCAGACTCCCGTTGTCCCAGTAGGAATCCACAAACTGGGTCATGTAGTACTGTTTCTTCTCCTGGGTCGTAGTGTTGAACCAAATATTGTGGATCACTCCATGGTTTTCTATGTACCGGCCTGAGGAACAGAGACAAGCAACAAGCAGTCCTTATAAGTGGAGCTGTGAATGTGGTGTTGATAGGCCTCCATTGTCTTGTTGGCTTATAATAGGCCAATAGGACCATGGACACTCATTCATCTCTTCTGGAGCCGGATGGGTTGCAGAATGGTGTCTGTCACAAAGTAAATTACAGCCTAATAGTAATCAGACTCTGGCGTTTGTTTTATCATAATGTCTTAAAAACAGAATCTTAACTTGCTTTAGCGATATTTTACACTGGGTATACCAAACATTAGGAACATCTTCCTAATATTGAGCTCCACCCCTTTTGACCTCAGAACAACCTAAATTATTTGGGGCATGGACTCTACAAGGTGTCGAAAGCGTTCCACAGGGACGCTGGCCAATATTCCCTAAAATGTGTTTTGGGCACAAAGAACATTTCAGGTATGCTGAGCTCAAACTTGAAAATTAATAACATTTTCTGCAACTTCCGGCCCTTTTTACTGTGAACACTGAGGCGACCCCCTTTAAGTTACAAGTAGGCTACTGTGGCTATTTGATCATAATGTAGGTCTACCAGAGTGGCCTACCATAAAAAACAATGGAGAAAAACACATCACATAACATTTTAACATGGAAATATCTGTTCTATCATTCAGCCTACAGTAGCAGCCCATGTGTGGTGTTCAACACAAACATTCCATGAGACTTTTGAAAAAAAAACCTGCAGGGATTGAAATTAACCTGTTAATCCACTTGTCCTTCAGTCAAGGAGGTGACTGACAATGTTGTGTCTGATGCAAGAAACCACTGTACAAAATACAATTAATTGTTAATTAGACAAATTATGTCTATTGGCTACTTAGCCTATTCAAGACTGCCTTAAAATAAAACAAATTCCCCTTTAAGACATAAAAAAAGCTCTTTGTCTGACTTGCTTTTCAAAGACGGTCCACATTTTGTGCTATTGTTTAAGGCAACCACTCCCCAATTGTTGACTAGAAATGATCTATAACTGAGCTAATAACTCACTAATTAGCAAAGAATATGAACAAATGTGCACACATGGTTACATGGAGCTCTCACTTTGATCTCAAAACAAGCGCATCTACTTGTGACAGCTCATACTGTAGTCTAAACACAGTCCAGTTCAAAGTGAATGGCACAGATCCATATATGGTTAAAAGCGCTGTACTGCAGCGCCAGCTGTGCCATCAGAGTCCCTGGGTTAGCGCCCAGGCTCTGTCGCAACCGGCCGCGACCGGGAGGTCCGTGGGGCAACGCACAATTGGCCTAGCGTCGTCCGGGTTAGGGAGGGCTTGGTCGGTAGGGATGTCCTTGTCTCATAGTGCACCAGCGACTCCTGTGGCGGGCCGGGCGCAGTGCGTGCTAACCAAGGTTGCCAGGTGCACGGTGTACCCTCCGACACATTGGTGCGGCTGGCTTCTGGGTTGGATGTGCGCTGTGTTAAGAAGCAGTACGGCTGGTTGGGTTGTGTATCGGAGGACGCATGACTTTCAACCTTCGTCTCTCCCGAGCCCGTACGGGAGTTGTAGCGATGAGACAAGATAGTAGCTACTACAACAATTGGATACCACGAAATTGGGGAGAAAAAGGGGGGTAAAAAAAATAATAATAATAATTTCCTCACCATCATAAATAAGCATGCCCCTTTCAAAAAATGTCGAACTAAGAACAGATATAGTCCTTGGTTAACTCCAGACCTGACTGCCCTTGACCAGCACAAAACATCCTGTGGCGGACTGCAATAGCATCGAATAGTCTCCGCGATAAGCAACTGTTCAGGGAAGTCAGGAACCAATACACGCAGTCCGTCAGGAACCAATACACGCAGTCCGTCAGGAAAGCAAAGCTTTCTCAAACAGAAATTTGCATCCGGTAGCTCTGACTCCAGAAAGTTTTGGGACACTGTAAAGTCCATGGAAAACAAGAGCACTTCCTCCCAGCTGCCCACTGCACTGAGGCTAGTTCACCACCGATAAATCCATGATAATCGAAAAATTCAATAAGCATTTCTCTACGGCTGGCCATGCTTTCCTCCTGGCTACCCCAGCCAACAGCTCCGCAACCCCCGCAGCTACTTGCCCGAGCCTCCCCAGCTTCTCCTTCACCCAAATCCAGATAGCAGATGTTCTGAAAGAGCTGCAAAACCTGGACCCGTACAAATCAGCTGGGCTAAACAATCCGGACCCTCTCTTTCTAAAATTATCTGCCGCAATTGTTGCAACCCCTATTACTAGCCTGTTCAACCTCTCTTTCATATTGTCCAAGATCCCTAAAGATTGGAAAGCTGTCGCGGTCATCCCCCTCTTCAAAGGGGGTGACACTCTAGACCAAAACTGTTATCCATCCTGCCTTGCCTTTCTAAAGTCTTCGAAAGCCAAGTCAATGAAAGAATCACTGACCATTTCGAATCCCACCGTACCTTCTCCGCTGTGCAATCAGGTTTCCGAGCTGGGCATGGGTGCACCTCAGCCACGCTTGAGGTACTAAACGATATCATAACTGCCATCGATAAAAGACAGTACTGTGCAGCTGTCTTCATTGACCATGCCAAGGCTTTCGACACTGTCAATCACCACATTCTTATTGGCAGACTCAATAGCCTTGGTTTCTCAAGTGACTGCCTCGCCTGGTTCAGCAACCACTTCGCAGACAGAGTTCAGTGTGTCAAATCTGAGGGCCTGTTGTCCGGACCTCTGGCAGACTCTATGGGGGTGCCACAGGGTTAAATTCTGGGGCCAACTCTTTTTTTCTGTATATATCAACGATGTCGCTCTTGCTGCGGGTGATTCCCTGATCCACCTCTACGCAGACGACGCCATTCTGTATACAGTACATCTGGCCCTTCTTGGACACTGTGTTTAAGGGTCGGGACAAAATCTGTCCAAAATTGCTAATATATGCATATAATAATTATTATTGAATAGAAAACACTCTAAAGCTTCTAAAACCGTTTGAGTTATGTCTGTATGTATAGCAGAACTCACAGGGCAGCCAATCTCCCAAACTAGTTTTCTCATCAGGAAAGTTGGGCCAACTTTGACATCATCGCCCCCACCCTTCCCAACTAGCTATGGATCTGGGAACAGTTTCTATGTCTTCCGTGAGATGTCTTCTATCAGTAGAGTGTTTAATTGTGCAAATCCCACGAGCTTTGACCCTTTGGCAGGCAAAATATTGGGTGTCGCGAGAAAATAGATGCGCGTTCTGGCGCGAATTGTACACAGTCATTCCTCCGTTCCAGATTGTCTGAGAGGAATTGCTTTTGTCCGTTTGAATCGCCAATTGTTTTGTACGTTAATAACATCCTAAAGCTTGATTCTGCACTTAGTTCGACCAGTTTAGTCGACATATAATATGTAATTTTGAAGTTTTGATGCGCAACTGTTCGGGACCAGAAGTAATTTTGGATGCATTTCAGCTGGAACTTGTCGCAATATGCTAATACAAAGACACACGACTTGAAACCAAACGAATGTTTGGGTGAGTATGACTCCTTCCACTACATTCTGATCGAAGACCATCAAAGGTAGGGGAATATTTATGTTGTAATTTTGTGTTTCTGTTGACTCCAACATAGCGGAGAAATATTGCTTATGTCTGAGCGCCGTCTCAGATTATTGAATAGTGAACGATTTCTGTAAGGTTAAAAATAAATGTGACAAAGCGATTGCATTAAGAAGCAGTGTATCTTTCTAACTATATGTAGAACATGTATATTTAGTCAAAGTTTATGATGTGTATTGCTGTTATCTGGCGTTATCTGGCGGAGTTATCTATATTTTCTCTGGACATTTTTTAGCATTTTCTGAACATGGCGTCAATGTAAACGGAGATTTATGGATATAAATTGCATATTATTGAAAAAACATAAATGTACTGTGTAACATGTCCTATTACTGTCATCTGATGAAGATTTTCAAAAGGTTAGTGAATTATTTTTCTTTTAATCCTGCGTCTGTGATTGCATCTTTTGTTCGACAAAATGGCTACATATCGTCTGTGTCTTTGTGGTGGTTTGACATACATATGTGCTATGTTTTCGCCGTAAAACATTTTAGAAATCTGACTCACTGGGTAGATGAACAAGGTGTGTATCTTTCATTTGAGCTATTGGACTTGTTAATGTGTGGAGGTTAAATATTTCTAAGAATATATTTGCATTCTGTGCGCCACTTTTTGAGTTGAGGGGGCAGGGGGGGTGCCCTTGGGGAACGTGTAGCGTGAACACGTTAACCTCTCTGAACCACCCATCCCGGATCCGGTATAATTGTCAACAGCAACGCTGAATAGCATAGGGCCACAGTCAAATAATATTACTAGAAAATATTCATATTCATTAAATCACAAGTGCAATATAGGAAAACACAGCTTAGCCTTTTGTTAATCCACCTGTCGTCTCAGATTTTGAAATTATGCTTTACAGCGAAAGCAATACAAGCATTTGTGTAAGTTTATTGAACGCTCGACAAAACAATAAGTACACTTAGCATCAGATAACTTGGTCACGAAAATCAGAAAAGCAATCAAATTAATTGATTACCTTTGATGATCTTTGGATGTTTTCACTCACGAGACTTTCAGTTAGACAACAAATGTTCCTTTTGTTCTTTTGTTGTTTATATCCAAATACCTGGTGCGTTATGCCCAGGAATCCACCGGAAAGAGCGGTCACGACAACGCAGACAAACATTCCAAATTATATCCATAATGTCCACAGAAAAATGTCAAACGGTTTTTATAATCAATCCTTAGGGTATTTTTCAAATATCTATTCGATAATATATCAACCGGGACAGTTGGCTTTTCACTAGGACCGGGAGTAACAATGGCCGCCTTTCTCTTTTGCGCACAATTCACTCTGAGAGCCCCCACCTATCCACTTACACAATGTGGTCATTCACGCTCATTCTTCAAAATAAAAGCCTGAAACTATGTCTAAAGGCTGTTGACACCTTAGGGAAGCCATAGAAAAAGGAATCTGGTTGATATCCCTTTAAATGGGCAATAGGGATGCTTAAGAACAGAGAGGTTTCAAAAACAGGGGCACTTCCTGATTGCATTTTCCTCAGGTTTCAGCCTACAATATCAGTTCTGTTTAACTCACAGACAAAATTTTGACCGTTTTGGAAACTTTAGAGTGTTTTCTATCCTAATCTGTCAATTATATGCATATTCTAGCATCTGGTCCTGAGAAATAGGCCGTTTTCTTTGGGAACGTTATTTTTCCAACATAAAAATAGTGCCCCCTAGCTTCAAGATTAACTAACCTCCAAACGAGCTTCAATGCCATACAACACTCTTTCCGTGGCCTCCAACTGCTTTTCAACTGTTCGCTGCCCGCACCCGCCCGCCCGACCAGCATCACTACTCTGGACGGTTCTGACCCAGAATATGTGGACAACTACAAATACCTAGGTCTCTGGCTAGACTGTAAACTCTCCTTCCAGACTAATATCAAACATCTCCAATTCAAAATCTAATCTAGAATCGGCATTCTATTTCGCAACAAAGCCTCCTTCACTCATGCCGCCAAACACACCCTAGCAAAACTGACTATACTACCAAAATCAAATCAAAAATCAAATCAAATGTATTACTCAGCAAACTGGATGCAGTCTATCACAGTGCCATCTGCTTTGTCAGCAAAGCCCCTTATAGCACCCACCACTGCGACCTGTATGCTCTAGTCGGCTGGCCCTCGCTACATATTTGTCACCAGACCCACTGGATCCAGGTCATCTATAAGTCTATGCTAGGTAAAGCTCCGCCTTACCTCAACTCACTGGTCACGATAACAACACCCACCCGTAGCACACGCTCCAGCAGGTATATCTCACTGGTCATCCACAAAACCAGCACGTCCTTTGGCCGCCTTTCCTTCCAGTTCTCTGCTGCCAGTGACTGGAACGAATTGCAAAAATCGCTGAAGCTGGAGACTTACATTTCCCTCACTAACTTTAAACATCAGCTATCTGAGCAGCTGACCGATCACTGCAACTGTACATAGTCCATCTGTAAATAGCCCACTCATTCTACCTAGCTCATCCCCAAATTGTTTTTATTTACTTTTCTGCTCTTTTGCACACCAGTATCACTACTTGCACATCATCATCTGCTCATCTATCAATCCAGTGTTAACCTGCTAAATTGTAATTACTTCGCTACTATGGCCTGTTTATTGCCTTACCTCCTCACGCCATTTGAACACACTCTATATAGATGTTCTTTTTTCTATTGTGTTATCGACTGTACGTTTGTTTATTCCATGTGTAACTCTGTGTTGTTTGCCGCACTGCTTTATCTTGGCCAGGTCGCAGTTGTAAATGAGAACCTGTTCTCAACTAGCTTACCTGGTTAAATGAAGGTGAAATTCAAAAAAATAAAAGGGCAGGACATGAGACGGGAGTAGAAATTAACGTCGGCATGTTCCAAGCATTTCAACGTAGGTAAGCATGGGGGGTTACAGGTGCCCTAAAGGGACTAAACTAGAATATTAATACACAACGTATTGCTCCCCATTTACTTTTGATGACTCATATGGATGTCATAAGGTGAACTCACCAATTTGTAAGTCGCTCTGGATAAGAGCGTCTGCCAAATGACTTAAATGTAATGTAAATGATAAGGAAAAAGTAAATATTCACTGTTTAGCCTATTGTTTTCTTTTTAACAGTTCTCTTAATATAAATAAATGAACTTTTCAGAATAACCTTTTCTAAACTAGGGAAAGAGGGTTCCCAGACTTAAGTCTTAGTCTGAACTAAATAGTCAACCTGTAATGGGTACGTAATACAGGTGAGTCTACAGTCACATTGTCTCTGAGGCTGAGTGGTGATGGTGTATGCCCAGACTGAGGTGCAACAGTACCCTCAGTAGGCACTCTGGCTGGTTCAGGTGAGTCTGGAGCACGTTCCACATCCGAGCAAGAACTCTCTCTCCAGCTATAAAGCTTCTGTCTTTTGCTTTGCTGTCTCTCCACCTGTGCTCCCTGTTGTGTCTGTACAACCTGTTTAGTCTTTGGAGGTCTCAGGAGGTCGAGTCACGTGCGAAGCTGTCTTTTCATCATGACTGACGCGGGTGCCACTTCGGTTGTAGCGTGGGGAGTGTTTCTGTAGGTTAACAGGAAGGTGTTTAGACACCTATTGCGGGAGCCGTTCCCTTGTGATGATTTTAAAGTTTGCTTCATTGTTTGGACAAACCTTTCAGCGAGGCCATTCATTGCAGGGTGAATCGGTGCTGACTTGATGTGCTGAATTTCATTTGCTTCCATGAATGACTGGAACTCTTCAGACACCAGTTGGGGGCCATTATTGCTAACGAGTTGCATTGGCAAGCCGAAGCGACTGAAGATTGACCGTAGCTCTTCGATGGTTCTCTCCGCTGAGGTTCTCTTCATCACTGTGACCTCAGGCCATTTGCTGTGTGCGTCAACCACAACTAAGAACATACGATCCTCCAGTGGGCCTGCATAGTCTATGTGGACTCGCTGCCAAGGCTCCTCTGGGAAGTCCCACGGGTGTAGTGGCGCTAGCTGATGCATGTTCCTCATCTTTTGGCATGCAGGACATGACTTGACCTTGTTTTCGATTTCTGCGTCCAAACCTGGCCACCAAAAGTAGCTGCATGCAATCTCCTTCATTCGCACCATGCCACAGTGCCCTGAATGGAGTTCCTCAAGCACCTGCCTTCTCAGTGGCGGCGGTATGATGACATCTGTCTGTCCACTTCCACTGTTTGGTTTTGTTCAAAAGTTCATGCAGTGGCTTTAACATGTTACCGAGGTTTGGCCCAAACTTTGCGTAGTATGTCAGTAGTCCTAAGAATGATCTCAGCTGACTCACGTTCTGTGGGGATGTAGTTTCCACAACGGCCTTCGATGGTACCTTGTAGAGCCCCGAACTGTCAATGACGTGGCCCAGGTACTCAACAAATGGCCGGAAAAACTTGTATTTGTCCTTCGGGACCCTCAGACCGTACTCTTCCAATCTCTGTAGTGTAGCGTTCAGGTTTCTCATGTTCTCCCACGAGTCTTTGCCGGTGATGAGTAGATCAGAGGTAACATTGGACCACAGTAATCCCGCTCAGTATCTGGTCCATAGCTCTCTGAAACAAGGCCCGGAGCTGAGGTGATTCCAAAAGGAAGCCTCCGGTACCTGTATAGTCCTTTGTGAGTCACCATGATCAACAGTTCTTGTGACTCTTGGTCCACATGCATCTGTAGATAGACTTATGTCAGGCCTATCTTACTAAATTTTTGTCCTCCAGCTAAATCAGAAAAGAGGTTGTGAATGAGGGGTAGTGGATATTTTTCAGCAGCCAAGACTGGGTTAATGGTGACTGAAATCACCACAGAGTCTGAGTGATCCATCTTTTTCATGACTGGAACAGCGGGTGTAGCCCATTCACTAACATTCACTGGATCCAATACCCCATTCTCAACTAGTCAGTTTAGCTCAATTTCAACTTTTGATTTTATGGTGTATGGGACAGGTCTAGCTTTGAAGCATTTTGGCTTGCTGTCTGGTTTCAAGGTCAGTTTAACTGTTATGTCCTTCACACTGCCAAGTTCTCCTTTGAACACATCCGCGTGTTTCCTCAATATTCCTTGTAGGTTTGTGTCCTCATTTGCAACCATGTGAATTTCCTGCCAGTTTAGTTTGATATTTTCCAGCCATGTGTGCCTAGCAATGCTGGATGGTTGCCTTTCACAATGTAGAGTGGTAGCTTTACCTTCTGTTTGTTGAGCTCCACAATCACGCTTCTTCTCACTGGAATAATCTCACCGGTGTATGTTTTCAGCGTCATCTTTGTGGGCTGTGGTGTGAGGTGATGTAGTTTCTCCTTGTATACAGCCTCAGACAGCAAAGATATGGCTACTCCAGTGTCCACTTGCATCCGTACTGCGTTTCCATTCAGTAGCGGTGTCACCCAGTACCCGTATCCATTGTCTGAAATTGACATAACGTGCAAAGATTCTTTCCCTTCAGACAGGGTATCACTTTGTTCATCCTCTGTGTGCTCCATTTTATGCACTTTCTTTTTGTGCTCCCTGAAGTCGCTTTTCCTTTGTTCAGTACTTTTCTTTGATTGTCTCTTTTTGTTTTTACATGCACGTTCGATTTGACCCTTTTTTCCACAACTTCTGCAGTCTAAGTCTTTGCACCAACACTCTTCTGCTTGGTGACCTGGTTTCCCACAGCGATAGCATGGCTTGCCACCTCCTGCCTTGTTTTTTAACTCGGTAGACACCTTGTGCACTTGGGTCGATGCACTTAGCTGTTGTGCGTCTCTGGAATGTTAAGTTACTCTCAGTCAAAAGGCGTTTCTGAATTGCCTCGCTGCTCATGCCACAGAATAACCGAGCTAGTATAGTGTCACTCATCGTTCGCTCAAATTCACAGTGTTCAGATAACTGTTTCAATACAGCCACAAACTGAGAGATTGATTCCCCCTCCTCTTGATTTATTTTATGAAACCTGAATCTCTGCGATTATCAGTGGTTTGGAGAATAATGTCCTTTTAAAAAGGTAGCCACAATTTCATCATATGATTTATCACCAGGTTTTTCAGGTGTTACTAGGCTGCGCAGTAGATTGATGTTTTTCCTCCCAAAACAGTAAAAAATGTTGGCACGACTTCTGCTTTAATTCCATTTGCCAACACAAAGTACTCAAAACGTAAAGTGCAAGAACTCCATTGTTCCACAGATTCAACAAATGTTCCTATATTTCCAACCAATGGAGACATTTTAGGTTTATTTTTCTTTCACCTTTCAGACGGTCCCTTACTACGACCCTTTTTTTTGTCTTTTCACTCACGATGACTTCACTTTCTCCCTCAGCGAAACTCTTCCTATCCCTGGAGGCTCTCGTTGCTGTGACATCAAAAGCGAACTCGCTTCACTTGACTGGCTAGCTCCATGTTTTGTTTGCGTCTTTCTACAGCAGAAGAAATTACGAATTTAACTCAGACTTTCTGCCGAAGATAATGAGCACAAATGTGAGAACGTTTCTTCCTCGTCGCCAGTTTTGTTGTATAGCACACTGTATTACTTTTACAACTAAAATAAGGACAGGACATGAGACGGGAGTAGAAATTAACGTCGGCATTGTTTAATGCGTTCCACATGAAGAACATTCCAAGCATTTCAATGTAGGTAAGCAAGGGGGTTACAGGTGCCCTAAAGGGACACAAGTACTACATATAATGATATGATAAAATTATATATTTACATCTTTGTCCTTTTTAAGTCCAAAAATCGATGTACAGTGGCAACTACAGATTGCCCCTTTAACTCTATCAAACGTGTGCGAGTTTGAGCTTGTGTCCATTAGGCCTATGGATTTTTTAAAAAATCAGCATGAATTAGATTGAGCAATAAAAGCCTGATTTCTAATCCATAGGCTGGGAACCGCACCATGCAGCTGTTTCAAGAGCGCATTTTTCACTTGCTGTCCACTGGTTTCAAAAACAATGATTGATAGGCAGCATAAACTTATTGATTTCAACCATTATTGGATTCAAATACACATTTAGATTTCTGAACAGTCATCCACAACAACCACAATCCGTATGGCGCAAATAGCTAAATGAGAGAGCAGCAGTGTGACTCACGTCAATGCGCTATATAGATATCCGTATCGCTGTAAACTACACCATTGCTCTCATCCTTAATTGCAAGCGTTTATTGAAATTGGATAATATTTGGATGCCGACAGCAGTCGCACCATTGGAAGACATAGCTTGGACTGTAGCCTACAGAAGCCTATTCCTGCTCTTTTCCCGTAATCCATCAAACACATTTGGTGTCATCATAGCGGTCTCTGACTTGTAGGCATACATGCTCAGGTGGAACTAACTTAAATTTGTGCCTTTTTTCAATGCTGATTTGAATGTTATTGACAAAACAGAGAAGTGTCAAAGATTTTTTTCGTGAACATCCTTTCTGAATTAAAAGTCATCCTTGATGTAATCATCGAGTTAAAAAAATATCTGTAATCGGATTACAATGTTTTTGCTGGTAATGTAACGGATTACAGTTACTGTTTTTTGGGGTAATCCCTTACATGTAATTCATTACTCCCCAACCCTGGTAATAGTTTACCTGTGAGCAGGGTGAAGTGTGTGGGGCTGGTGATGGTGAGGTAGGGGGGTGTGACGTAGGCAGCCCTGACGCCGTCCCGGCCCATCGCGTCCAAGTGAGGGGTGTCCACGTCCCTGTCATAGTCCCAACGGAACCCATCGAATGAGATGAGCAGCAGCTTGTTGTTTCTGGATCTCCTGTGGGGAGAATCCACTCCAGGGAAGGAGCCTTGGTGTGGGGCAGCCAGAGATGGAGAGAGGGCCAGTAGGCTGAGAAGACCTAGTCTTAGCAGCATGTCTTGTGCTTCACGGTCACCTCGGGATCACAGTTAATGGTTATATGTCCCACAATAACCCACAATATGTCCAAAACACTTTGTAGTCACACCAGAGTCCAAGCAAAACTACTCTGAGCACCACCACTACTGACTGACAGACTCTGTCCTGTAGCTTCCTACCCTTCAACTGACTGTGTTCAATCACACACTGATACACTTCATACCTACCGAGATAAAGAGCGAACACCGTCACTGCATGCTGTGAGAGATAAGATATTATTTTATCTCTCTCACCCTATCGCTATCAGAGCATAAATCCACCTTTTGAGGTTTATTATACAGGTCCTGTTCTACAACCTCCTGTCTGATCTTCTCATCACCACTATTAAAGTTATATGGTTCATCTAAATTGATCTGAGGTTGTGTGTGTGTGTGTGCTTATATTTTTGAATAGTTGTGTTTTAGTTTAATCATTATAGCCTTCTTTTATGTATGAATTATTTTTATGACCAAAAGTAGGAAACCCTTTTTTCTAATAACCTCTATTCCCCACCAGGTGGAGACAGTACTTCATTGATGATACATGGGATGCTGTTGAACTCTGCAGTCTGTCAGCTGTAACTGGAACTCACTGCTGGAGTTTCTGGGGTGCATTTAGTAGTCGCATTTTGCAACGAAAACCATTAACTCCTAATGGAAAACATTTTGCAACGAAAACTAGAGTTTTTATTGGACAAATTCAGCTAGGTTTCTCCCCGTTTTGTTCTGTTTGCTTCCATTTGTTTATGTTTGGTTCCCAGTGAATACACCCCAGGTAATCCCCACCTCCTCCCAGATATCCTCAACTCCTTCCAGCTATTTTTCTCTGTCTTTGAGCTCATCCCTCTATTCTATATCTCCCCATCTCTCTTCCTCTCATTCCCTCTCTTTCCAGATATCCTCAACTCCTTCCAGCTATTTTTCTCTGTCTTTGAGCTCATCCCTCTATTCTATATCTCCCCCTCTCTCTTCCTCTCATTCCCTCTCTTTCTGGTCATGCTTGACTTGGCAAATGTATGACATTATCATATATTACTATATAGAAATGTAATGTATGTATGACATTTTATGTAATGTATGTACCCCTGGAGAGAGAAAGAGAATAAGTTAAGTATGATTTCAACTATAATTGTATTATTTAAATCGGTTATAACTGGCGTATAAGTGGAAACCAGTATGAGGTAAAGTTCATTTCAGGATTTAAAAGTTGAGCTGTTTGACATTAATGGGTTTGCTGTGTCAACTGTCTATTCAATGGTGTGTGTGTGTGTGTGTGTGTGTGTGTGTGTGTGTGTGTGTGTGTGTGTGTGTGTGTGTGTACGTACGTACGTGTGATACAGGTTGGAAGGGATTGGCTAAATCCTTTTGGTAAGTTATCTTTATTGAATTGTCAAATGGGAGAAAGTTGATACAAGTTATTTTCCTAAAATTAAGGTAGGTTGTTTTAATGTGTTTTATTCATCATCAACTAACTGTAACCTGGTTGCTTTAGAGTTATGCTGGAAAACATACATATTCTGTGTTTCCATATCTGTGAAAGAGAAGGGACAAATGAAGGAGAGGAGACAAAGGAGAGGAGACAAATGAAAGAGAAGAGACGTGAAAAATTTCCAGCACACACATACAACAGTAGGTGTGAAGGGTCTATTTCTTCAAACAATCTGTATGCAGGTTGTTTAGGATTCAAACCTCAAACAGCCTAATTCCTACTCTTAGAGGAGGTGCTTCCACAAGAATGTGATTTGTACCGCATACAAGCTAAAGTATTGGATTCTTCACACACCAGTGCTCCAGTAATGGTAATGCTAATGCACCTTAACGTTGGATGCCAACCGCCGATAAACTCCACAGAAGAAGAGGTGGGGGCGACAATACCGCCAGCTAGCTAGCTAGAGACAAATGTAGACAGTGTCCTTTGCCCCTGCCTGTTGGGCACTGGAGGGAAGGACACTGTGTGCTAGCTAATTAGCTAGCTAGCTAGAAGGACGCTGGTACACAGTAGGCGGGAGGTGGGGTTGACACCGGTAGCTACCTAGCTCTAGCTAGTTAGGACACTAGTAGACAGTATCCTTCCCCCATGAAAACTCAGATAATACTTGTATTTTCCTTTGACCCACATTTTAATCACATAGACAATCATTTGAAATCCAGAATATCAAGTGTGTTACAGGGTGGGAAAAGTATTCCTGCAGTGGAATGACATGCAGTAACGCCCCTATTTGCGGGCCACAATCGCACACTATTGGCAAGATGCATGCAGTGGTACACTCACCAAAGTCCCTGTCCATTTCTTCTCAACTATGCTCTTTTAAGACCCACCTAATAATTGAAAATAAGCACACACCGTGCGTGCGTATGCTACGAACCCTGTCATGAACGCATTATGTTCACACTCTTTAAATGGACAATCTGGTGATGACCGGAGGCGTGTGTTGAAAACAGTCACATTGCTAACCAAGTTAGCGAGCATGTCATTTTCTTTTGACTGCGCAAGCAATGATGTTGGTGTTGTTTAGCCTGGGTGCACCCGCACCCCTTTGGCAACTTTTAACTTGGATGGTGACTTTAGATTTTCGGGAATAAATTGAAAAGTAACTTGACACTGTGTTAATCAGTCAGAACACGTGGAATATGATGATAAAAAGAAAAATGCATAAGGTAAGGGCTATAACGTTAGCCAGCTACATTACTAAGCAAGCCAGGTTGACTATTGTATGACGTAATGTTAGCTAACGTTAAATGAGAAATGCCCGCTGCATGTGTTACACATTATCAGTGTGGCAGTTTCCCAATGTTTGGTGTTGATTATGAACTTTACTTAGCTAGCTGTGCTTTGTGGAAGAATTTGGGAGATATTGTCAAGATTGAGTGCCGGTGCATTGGGATCTGTCCAAAAAGCTAATGTTACAGCCTTGTTGTCTTGTAGCTAGCTAACATTACTGGCAACGTTAGTTGGCTAGCTAACTGGCCAACAAGGCATAGCATTACTAGCTAACTGGCAATAGCAGCCAAGGACGATCTCTATCTAATGTATGCTTATTTGTTTGTGTTCTGACTACATGTAAGTGTTAAGGCCAACAGTTTTACACAGATTACTTCAGGCAAGTGACAAACCTTCCGTAGCAAAATATAGCAAGCTTTGTTTGTGGCTTGCCTCTCTCCGACTGGTGTTAGCTACAAGCGCTGTTGATGTGCAATCCAAGTGATATGGTCTTGTTTTAGAACTCTTGAGATTTGGCTGAAAAAATGTCATCGTTGTCAGAAATGCTACAAAAAGGTAGCACATCATTGGTTCTTAATTTTAACGGACAGAAATAAGCATGAGAGAGTGATAAGTGATAGAAATTGAAAAATGTTTTCCTAATGCTATACACCCTGTTAAGAATATGGTATGTGGTTCTCGGTAATGGCAGGACAACTCATAACGAGAGGCGGGTACCTCTAATCAATTCGATTTGCACATTTTCATTGACATTGGTTTCATATTGGCTTAGATAGGTATGATAGTAGAGAGATTTTAATTTAACATTGAGCTTCAACCAATGCATATACTATTGTGGGGCGATACTAGAAGCCAGGTAAGAAGATCAAAATGCAGCCATAGTATTTATGATGCCTCTGTTAAAAGTATTGAGGTGCAGCCATAGTATTTATATTGCCTTAGTTAACTGTCCATCATAGTGTTTGAAAGCGGTCCAAATGATTCGTTGTCTGCCCCTCAAGGCCTTGATCTACAGTACAAGTTCAGGTAAACTCTAATCTAGGAGGCTGTAATCTAGGAGGCTCTAATCTAGGAGCAGATAAAATACAGCAGAGTTCACTACTCCTCCAAATCACTCAGTTATCTCAATTGTACAGCTTTTCTTCTGTTTCAGTTATATTTACTCACATACAAACAAACAGTGAAAGATTAACAGAGCAGATAAAAACAAGGTAAAAAGGTGTGCAGGTGAGGTTGTAAACTATATCTCCCAAAAAATAACAATATATACTCTGAGAAAATATATAAACGCAACATGCAACAATTTCAAACATTTTACTGAGTTACAGTTCATATAAGGAAATCAGTCAATTGAAATAAATTAATTGTGCCCTAATTTCTGGATTTCACATGACTGGGAATACATATATGCATCTGTTGGTCCCAGATAAAAAGGTAGGTGCGTGGATCAGAGAACCAGTTATTATCTGGTGTAACCACTATTTGCGCAAGTAGCGCAACACATCTTCTTCACATAGAGTTGATCGGGCTGTTGATTGTGCCCTGTGGAATGTTGTCCCACTCCTCTTCAAAGGCTATGTGAAGTTGCTGGATATTTGCTGAAACTGGAACACACTGTCATACACATCGATCCAGAGCATCCCTAACATGTGTAATGGGTGACATGTCTGGTGAGTATGCAGGCCATGGAAGAACTGGGACATTTTCAGCTTTCAGGAATTGTGTACAGATCCTTGCGACATGGTGCTGTGCATTATCATGCTGAAATATGAGGTGATGGCAGCAGATGAATGGCACAACAATGGGCCTCAGAAACTCGTCACGGTATCTCTGTGCAGTCAAATTGCCATCGATAAAACACAATTGTGCCCATTGTCCGTAGCTTATGCCTGCGCAAACCATAACCCCACCACCACCATGGGGCACTCTGTTCACAATGTTGACATCAGCAACCCACTAGCCCACGCTACGCTGTCTGCCATCTATCCCGTACAGTTGAAACCAGGATTCATCCGTGAAGAGCACTCTTAAAATAAAATGTTTTTATTGAATATCCGAAACATATAATACACTTGCAGTGAAGCCGCTCAACAACTACATCATACCAGTCATCCAACCGACTCCCATTCAGAGCGACACACAGAAGCATCCAGGGTCAATGCCCTGCTCAAGGGCACGTCTCCCACCAGGCCAAAAAATGTGAACCCGAACCCTTCAAGATCCCCCACAGTTCCCCAATAGCTGTCCCTCAACCATTTGAGACCCCTCCCACAGTCCCCACTAAAGAGAAAAAAGAAAACAGCAAACAACACTATTACATGTATGTGTGTGTTCTTGTATGTGTTTATTTGAATGAGAGTGTGTCTATATGCATGTGTACAAACGCCTGCACGGCATCAGCCTCAGACAAACCGGCATTAGCTGTAAAGACACTGTCCCTCAGTGTCATTCAAACATACTTTTTATCATATATTTTGACTTAAAAAAAAACTTTTATCCTTGACCATCATTCTATCTCCCGCACGCACAGAAACTCCCCTCCCACTTGTCTCCAATTCCACATCCCAACCCTCAACCCATCCCATCTATCTCTGCTGGCCAACCTCTTCGGGTTTCTATGCAACACATATCTTTCAACTACGCTGTGATGTTTAACGTACAATTTCAATCTATCTCATCGAATATAATACACAGATTGCGAGTTGAAGATAAATACTTTTACTAAGAGTATTAGTATATTAGTAATTGACTGACCCGGTCTCTCCAGATCTCCCGACAGTACTTTTTAGGTCAATTTTAGATCAATGCTATGCACTTTCAGCCATTCCTGAACCTGAGACCAGAAACATTTTGTTGGTGGCAAGAATTCTATATAATAATTTTAGGTGAAAAGCACGAAGTCTTAAATCCTGTTTTGTTCAAAATATCAACTCTGAAGAGCACACTTCTCCAATGTGCCAAGGGCCATAGAAGGTGAGCATTTGCCTACTGAAGTTGATACAACCCCGAACTGCAGTCAGGTCATAACCCTGCTGAGGACGACGAACACACAAATGAGCTTCCCTGAGACGGTTTCTGACAATTCCTCTGTTGTGCAAACCTACAGTTTCATCAGCTGTCCGGGTGGCTGGTCTCAGACCATCCCGCTGGTGAAGAAGCTGAATGTGGAGTTCCTGGGCTAGCATGGTTACTTGTGGACGGCGGTTGTGAGGCCCGGTTGGACGTACTGCCAAATTCCCTAAAATGACGTTGGAGGCGGCTTATGGTAGAGAAATGAACATTAAATTATCTCGCAACAGCTCTGGTGGACATTCCTGCAGTCGGCATTCAATTGCACGCTCTCTCAAAACTTGAAACATCTGTGGCGTTGTGTGAAAAAACTGCACAATTATTGTCTCCAGCACAAGGTGCATCTGTGTAATGCTCATGCTGTTTAATCAAATTCTTGATATGCCACATCTGTCAGGTGGATGGATTATCTTGGCAAAGGAGAAATGCTCCCAAACAGGGATATAAACAAATTTATGCACAGCATTTCAGAGAAATAAGCCTTTTGTGCATATGAAACATTTCTAGGAACTTTTATTTCAGCTCATAAAACATGGGACCAGAACTTTACATGTTGTGTTTATATTCTTTATATAATCACTATGTAAAAACATTAGAAACACCTGTTCTTTCCATGACATTGACTGACCAGGTGAAAGCTATGATCCCTTGTTGATGTTACTTGTTAAATCCACTTCAATCAGTATAGATGAAGGGGAGGAGACAGGTTAAAGAGGGGTTGAGAAAAGTTAGACATTGAGATATGTGTGCCATTCAGAGGGTGAATGGGCAAGGCAAAATATGTAAGTGCCAGTTGAAGTGTGTCAAGAACTGCAACGCTACTGGGTTTTCCACACTCAAAAGTTTCCCGTGTGTATCAGGAATGGTCCACCACGCAAAGGACATCCAGCCAACTTGACATAACTGTGGGAAGCATTGGGGTCAACATGGACCAGCATCCCTGTGGAACACTTTTGACACCTTGTAGAGTCCATGCCCTGACAAACTGAGGCTGTTCTGAGGGTAAAAGGGGTGCAACTCAATATTAGGAAGGTGTTCCTAGTGTTTTGTATAACCAGTGTACACAAAACAGATTGCCTTAAATAGAGGGAGGCCTAGAGAGATGAGGGGAGGGGGATGAGGAGAGAGGGAGGGAGGGAGGGAAAAGAGAGAGGCTTGAGGTGTTTTCAAATATAGACACACAAGCACACGAACCGAGTCAGAGTTATCAACATATTAGCTAGAGCTATCCCACTACACTGGCCGGGAACTGCAAAACTGTCTCCAACTTTAGAGGCCTGTGGCGCCCTCTGCTGTTTTAAATTCGGTAATATCAACACAGAAACACCTAACTGTCTATCCTGTACAGTGATAATTGCATCTCTCATTTACACCACTAATTGGAAGAAACGTGTCTATGTGTGTGCCCTCTCACCCCAGATTCTGTCATGGCAGGATGTTAATCCCTGATAAGTGCTTTGGTTGTGTGTGTGTAAGTATATGAGGGAATATATATATGCTACACCCACCCACAACGCCTAACCCCACATATGGCTCTGTATTTTATGGATAACTGTATGTTCCTCTCACTTATTCTCCTGCTTTCTAAAAGACAAGCAATTTTAGTACCTGCAATTAAGAGTCACCTCAGTAGAGAGAGATTCTGCATCCCAAATGGCCCCCTATTCCCTGTATAGCACAAGAGGTTTGTGGCATCTTAATTGTGGATAATGGGCTCGTGGTAATGACAGGAGAAGAATAGGTAGAATGGTATCAAATACACCAAACATGGTTTTCATGTGTTTGATGAATTCCATTCGCTCCGTTCCAGCCATTATTATGAGCCGTCCTCCCCTCAGCAGCCTCCACTGCTATATAGTGCACTACTTTTGACTGGATTTCGGGAATAGGGTGACATTTGGGATGCAGCCAGAGAGAAAGCTATAGCCAGGCAGGCATCAACACATAACAGTGCACCGTGTTGTGTTATAGAAAATGCTGTGGGAATGTTGGCTGAGCGTTATGGCTGAGGTGCAGCTATGTTGCTTATGTAAATCTATGAGAAATTGATTTGTGTGTGTGTGTGTAGTGGCAGGTATGAGCTTTTTGTGCATATGTAGAGGTCTTTATGTGTGAAGTATGTATTCTTGTGGACGGATGTGGTTATTTATATACCCATTATTTTGTGTGTGTTTGTGTGTCAGTGTCAGTATTGGGCTTGATTCAGAATTTTGGAATTTACTCCAATTCAACTCATGAGCTGAAATTCAAATTGAATTGGCCACACCCTACAGGATGTAGATCTGAGTTTGAGTTTGTGACAGGAATTTAATTCAGTACAATTCCATGAAATTCCACACATTCATAGAACATGAGTTTCATTGAATCTGACAGGTCACACTTCCAGATACCAAAGAATATATCACATTTCTCTGGAAAACTTACTGCTTAGAATAGCCAATTATATTTCCACCAAACATGTTAATTGTTTGGTGTCTTTTTGCAGGGTTAAACTAATGCATTCTAATGCATGTAGTATTTTCCCCATTTTCAAACATATTTAAGTGATTAATGAAATACAGTATAATAACTATTCACACACATGTTTTGTTTTCCTTGGTCAATCATTGTAAGAGTTTGTCCTGAAAATCAATTGTTTCAACAATATTTTGTATGCATGTATATAACATGTTTGATGTTATATGTATATTTGTATAAACTACACTATAGAATAGAAGAGGCACTTGAATTTAACTGAATTAAATTATATTTAATTTCTTTCAAATTCAAATTGCAATTCTGAAACCTGTTTACTACTAAATTTCAAGAATTGAATTAGAATTGAAGTATTGTCAATTTAATTCTGAATTGATCCCAACCCTAGTGTGTGTGTGTGTGTGTGTGTTTGTGTACGGGTGAGGTTCTGTAGTGCTGCTCTGCTGTGTGCTGTGCGGCTCTGACAGTGATGTATAGGTAATTTAAAAAGTCGTTCTTTTCCGTGGAGCGGTCTGCTGGCAGCCCAGCCAACCGCAGCCCATTCCCCCTACAGCAGAGAAACCTCATCTACATCTAACACACACACACAGAGCTATGTATAGTTTATTTTTACTACAATCATAAGGATAACCTCCTATTTAGACATCTAATATTATGTGTTTGTTTAGGTTGTTAGCAGTATAGAGGTTTTCCCATGTGACCACCGAGATGTCCTTCATTTGACGGGTGGTCAGAGAAGATGTAACCCTGCAAGCCCTATAAATGTTTTTTGGGATTTAGTAGACCAGGCAATTACATAAATGGGATGTTACATCAATGTTTTTACTGTACAATGATACAGTTATGGGGACAGGAGGAGGTAGGATTAAACACTGAATGAACAGGATAGAGGCAAAGCTGAGTGAATTATTGTGAAAGAGAGAAAGAGACATATGGAACAGAAGAGCGAGAGCAAGGGGGAGATAGTTTAGCTGAAGTTAGGAGAGAGGAAAACAGAGTAAAGGACCATGTCTCAGGGCTCTCTCTTCTCTGAGTCTGGGGAGATGAAGATGTCAGAGCAGAGCTAGGACACACACACACAAACACAGTCATCTTTAGTCTTTACATGAACGGGCCCTAGGCAGGCCGAGGTAAGGGTGGAGAGGTATGTATGTGTACATGTGTGTTTATGCATGTGTTTAGGTTTAGGTGTGTGTGTGTGTTTTTTTTGAAGTACAGTGCATGTTTATTCAAGTGTGTGTGTGTGTGGTGTGTGAGTGTGTGTTGACTATCAGTCATTGGTGTCAAGGAGAGAGAGAGCCAGTAAAGGTTGGTCTGCATGAATCAAGAGCAGAACAGGGCACACAGATTGATGAGGGGCCAATGCATGGTTACACAATCTCACCCAGGGAGGGGTGTGTGTGCGTGCATGCATGCGTGTGTGCGTCTTGAGGGGGGCATTGTGTGAGTATGAGGGGGTCAAACACCTCTTACCCCTGCCTGTGATTGAATACAATTATAAAATCTGACATAGTTGACATTGATGGATGACATGGTTCATCAGCAGAGTAGGGAGGAAAACCCCCTGAACACCATTTCCCAGCAGCACCTCAGAAAGATCACAACATTTCTCTCACTCTCGCTCGGTCCATCTCTGGCTCTCTCTTTCACTTTCTCTGTCTCTCTCTCACTCAGCCATAGCCCAACCTTTCCTTCTGACAGGCTAGGAGGTGGTTTAACAGTATTGCTTAAATCCATACAGAACTGTGTGATATCGGTATGAAACATGGAAATTGACCACAGTCTACTCTGTGTGAGTTGTCTGTTAAATACTGTAGCAGCTGGTTTTCACTTCATTAAATCTGTGAGAGGGAAAACTTGCGGGCTATCACGGAGAGAGAGAGACAGAGAGAGAGGCTTTTATATTAGTAAACTGTGATATTAGTATTTAACCAGCTCAGACTTTCTCAGTATAATAGTTTTGAGTGGGAATGTGAGCCCAACTGCAGCCCCCACAATCTACTCCCATTGTTCAGATTCCGTCCAAGACATTCCCATGAATGCTGTTTTTCATTAAGTGTGTGTGTGTTTTGTTTTGTTTACTAGAATAGGTATGTGAATATTATAGTGAGTGCACATCGGGTAATGTGAGGGTGTAACATCAATGATTTTGCTGCACGATTACACTGTTATGGGGACAGGAGGAGGAGGAACGAGGGGATGGAGACTGGAAAGAGAGACAGAGAGAGAAGGGAAATGGGTAGAATTAAACACTGAATGAATGGGATAGAGGGAGGGAAAAGGTGAATGAATTATTGTGAAAGAGAGAAAGAGACATGGAACAGAAGAGAGAGTAGAAGGGGGAGATAGTAAACCTGAAGGTAGGAGAGAGGAAAACAGACAGAGGTCCATGTCTCAGGGCTCCCTCCCTCCCTCCTCTCCTCCCCTCCCCTCTACTTCATAGATCTGTGGGGGTGGGGGTTGTGTGGTGTCTGTGTGTGTAAGGGTTATATTGGAGCCTGTGCAGGTTGCTCCATTGGGGATGGGTGGCACCACTAAACTTGATAGTAGTCTCCAGTATTTAAGCTACAATAGTTTGTGTCAGGGGGCTAGGGTTAGTCTGTTATATCTGGAGTATTTCTCCTGTCTATCCGGTGTCCTGTGCAAATTTTAAGTATGCTCTCTCTTGTTTCTCCTTATTTCTCTATCTTTCTCTCTTTCTTTCATTCTTTCTTTCTCTCGGAGGACCTGAGCTCTAGGACCATGTCTCAGGACTACCTGGCCTGATGACTCCTTGCTGTCCCCAGTCCACCGGGTCGTGCTGCTGCTCCAGATTCAACTGTTCTGCCTGTGGCTATAGAACCCTGACCTGTTCACTGGACGTGGTACCTGTCCCTGACCTGCTGTTTTCAACTCTCTAGAGACAGCAGGAGCGGTAGAGATACTCTGAATGATCGGCTATTAAAAGCCAACTGACATTTCCTCCTGAGGTGCTGACCTGTTGCACCCTCTACAGATTAGTCCCCGCTGTGATTATTATTATTTGACCCTGCTGGTCATCTATGAACATTTGGACATCTTGGCCATGTTCTGTTATAATCTCCACCCAGCACAGCCAGAAGAGGACTGGCCACCCCTCATAGCCTGGTTCCTCTCTAGGTTACTTCCTAGGTTCTGGCCTTTCTAGGGGTTTTTTCCTAGCCACCATGCTTCTACACCTGCATTGCTTGTTGGTTGGGGGTTTAAGCTGGGTTTCTGTACAGCACTTCGTGACATCAGCTGATGTAAGAAGAGCTTTGTAAATAAATTGTATTTAGATCTCTCTCTCTCTCTCTCTCTCTGTCTCAATTCAATTCAAGGGGCTTTATTAGCATGGGAAACAAAGCAAGTGAAATAGATAATAAACAAATGTGAAATAAATTTTAAAAAATGAACAGTAAACTGTACACTCTTTCTAACCTCTCTCCGAGAGCTTGACAATGAGCCAGTGGCCCAAACAGAAACAGTCCACCACATCAACCCAGTTGGAGCTGCTGCCTACTTGGCCAGGCCAGGACTCTCGCCTTGGTCCAATATCCACACTAGCATTCCCATTTATAAGCCTCATTTATACCTTCGCAAGTATGCACCGGAAGAACAACACTATAAAAAAAGATTTGTTGACTCAACTTTAAATAGTTTGTTACCCTGCTACCCAAGTCCAATCTACATTTCATGTTGAGTTAACTTTATCTTAAGTTACTTCAACCTAGTATAGTAAGTGAAATTTCCAAATTTGGATTGAAAGACTTGTTTGAGTCAATTGGAGGTGTTCCTGTGGATGTATTTCAAGGCCTACTTTCAAACTCAGTGCCTCTTTGCTTGACATCATGGGAAAATCAGAAGAAATCAGCTGAGACCAAGAAAATTGTAAACCTCTACAAGTCTGGTTCGTCCTTGGGAGCAATTTCCAAATGCCTGAAGGTACCACGTTCCTTTGTACAAACAATAGTACGCACGTACAGTGCCTTGCGAAAGTATTCGGCCCCCTTGAACTTTGCGACCTTTTGCCATTTCAGGCTTCAAACATAAAGATATAAAACTGTATTTTTTGTGAAGAATCAACAACAAGTGGGACACAATCATGAAGTGGAACGACATTTATTGGATATTTAAAACTTTTTTAACAAATCAAAAACTGAAAAATTGGGTGTGCAAAATTATTCAGCCCCCTTAAGTTAATACTTTGTAGCGCCACCTTTTGCTGCGATTACAGCTGTAAAACAGCTCGAGCTCAGTGAGGTTGGATGGAGAGCATTTGTGAACAGCAGTTTTCAGTTCTTTCCACAGATTCTCGATTGGATTCAGGTCTGGACTTTGACTTGGCCATTCTAACACCTGGATATGTTGATTTTTGAACCATTCCATTGTAGATTTTGCTTTATGTTTTGGATCATTGTCTTGTTGGAAGACAAATCTCCGTCCCAGTCTCAGGTCTTTTGCAGACTCCATCAGGTTTCTTCCAGAATGGTCCTGTATTTGGCTCGATCCATCTTCCCATCAATTTTAACCATCTTCCCTGTCCCTGCTGAAGAAAAGCAGGCCCAAACCATGATGCTGCCACCACCATGTTTGACAGTGGGGATGGTGTGGTCAGGGTGATGAGCTGTGTTGCTTTTACGCCAAACATAACGTTTTGCATTGTTGCCGAAAAGTTCAATTTTGGTTTATGGATATCTTTAAGAAATGGCTTTCTTCTTGCCACTCTTCCATAAAGGCCAGATTTGTGCAATATACGACTGATTGTTGTCCTATGGACAGTCTCCCACCTCAGCTGTAGATCTCTGCAGTTCATCCAGAGTGATCATGGGCCTCTTGGCTGCATCTCTGATCAGTCTTCTCCTTGTATAAGCTGAAAGTTTAGAGGGACGGCCAGGTTTTGGTCGATTTGCAGTGGTTTGATACTCCTTCCGTTTCAATATTATCGCTTGCACAGTGCTCCTTGGGATGTTTAAAGCTTGGGAAATCTTTTTGTATCCAAATCCGGCTTTAAACTTCTTCACAACAGTATCTCGGACCTGCCTGGTGTGTTCCTTGTTCTTCATGATGCTCTCTGCGCTTTTAACAGACCTCTGAGACTATCACACTGCAGGTGCATTTATACGGAGACTTGATTACACACAGGTGGATTGTATTTATCATCATTAGTCATTTAGGTCAACATTGGATCATTCAGAGATCCTCACTGAACGTCTGGAGAGAGTTTGCTGCACTGAAAGTAAAGGGGCTGAATAATTTTGCACGCCCAATTTTTCAGTTTTTGATTTGTTAAAAAAGTTTTAAATATCCAATAAATGTCGTTCCACTTCATGATTGTGTCCCACTTGTTGTTGATTCTTCACAAAAAATACAGTTTTATATCTTTATGTTTGAAGCCTGAAATGTGGCAAAAGGTCGCAAAGTTCAAGGGGGCCGAATACTTTCACAAGGCACTGTATAAACACCATGTGACCACGCAGTCATCTTGCCGCTCAGGAAGGAGACACGTTCTCTCTCCTAGACATGAACATACTTTGATGCGAAAAGTGCAAATCAATCCCCGAACAACAGCAAAGGACGTTGTGAAGATGCTGGCGAAAACAGGTACAAAAGTATCTATATCCACAGTAAAACGAGTCCTATATCGACATAACCTGAAAGGCCACTCAGCAGGGAAGAAGCCACGGCTCCAAAACCACCATTAAAAAAGCCAGACTATGGTTTGCAACTACACATGGGGACAAAGATCGTACTTAAAAAAAAATGTCATCAGGTCTGAGGAAACAAAAATAGAACTATTTGACCATAATGACCATTGTTATGTTTTTCCCAACCGTGAAGCACAGTGGTGGAAGCATCATGTTGTGGAGGTGCTTTGCTGCAGGATGTACTGTTGCACTTGACAAAATAGATGGCATCATGAGGAGGAAAATAATGTGGATATATTGAAGCAACATCTCAAGACAGGAAGTTAAAGCTTGGTCTCAAATGGGTCTTCCAAATGGACAATGACCCCAATCATACTTCTTACATTTGTGGCAAAATGGCTTAAGGACAACAAAGTCAAGGTATTAGAGTGGCCATCACAAAGCCCTGACCTAAATCCTATAGAACATTTGTGGGCAGAACTGAAATGCGTGTGCGAGCAAGGAGGCCTACAAACCTGACTCAGTTAGACCTGCTCTGTCAGGAGGAATGGGCCAAAATTCACCAAACTTGTTGTGGGAAGCTTGTGGAACTCTACCTGAAACGTTTGACCCAAGTTAAACAACTTAAAGGCAATGCTACCAAATACTAATTGAGTGTATGTAAACTTCTGACCCACTGGGAATGTGATGAAAGAAATAACAGCTGAAGTAAATCATTCTCTCTACTATTATTCTGACATTTCACATTATTAAAATAAAGTAATGATTCTAACTGACCTAAGACAGGGAATTTATACTTGGATCAAATGTCAGGAATTGTGAAAATCTGAGTTTAAATGTATTTGGCTAAGGTGCATGTAAACTTCCGACTTCAACCGTATATAACAAGTTTTTATTTTTATAAGCTAAATATTTGTATATTTTTAAAGCTATATTTCTGTGTTATTGCTGTAAAAGGACAGTTTGGTGCTATAGTCTGATTACTTAGGACTCCACCTCACCTGGGTTTATACTCACAACCTCTTGGTTTCCAGCTACCTGAATGTCTTTTTATTTTATTTACTTATTTTATTTCACCTTTATTTAACCAGGTAGGCAAGTTGAGAACAAGTTCTCATTTACAATTGCGACCTGGCCAAGATAAAGCAAAGCAGTTCGACACATACAACGACAGAGTTACACATGGAGTAAAACAAACATACAGTCAATAATACAGTATAAACAAGTCTATATGAGAGCAAATGAGGTGAGATAAGGGAGGTAAAGGCAAAAAAAGGCCTTGGTGGCAAAGTAAATACAATATAGCAAGTAAAACACTGGAATGGTAGATTTGCAGTGGAAGAATGTGCAAAGTAGAAATAAAAATAATGGGGTGCAAAGGAGCTAAATAAATACATAAATTAAATACAGTAGGGAAAGATGTAGTTGTTTGGGCTAAATTATAGGTGGGCTATGTACAGGTTCAGTAATCTGTGAGCTGCTCTGACAGTTGGTGCTTAAAGCTAGTGAGGAAGATAAGTGTTTCCAGTTTCGGAGATTTTTGTAGTTCGTTCCAGTCATTGGCAGCAGAGAACTGGAAGGAGAGGCGGCCAAAGAAATAATTGGTTTTGGGGGTGACGAGAGAGATATACCTGCTGGAGCGTGTGCTACAGGTGGGAGATGCTATGGTGACCAGCGAGCTGAGATAAGGGGGGACTTTACCTAGCAGGGTCTTGTAGATGACATGGAGCCAGCGGGTTTGGCGACGAGTATGAAGCGAGGGCCAGCCAACGAGAGCGTACAGGTCGCAATGGTGGGTAGTATATGGGGCTTTGGTGACAAAACAGATTGCACTGTGATAGACTGCATCCAATTTGTTGAGTAGGGTATTGGAGGCTATTTTGTAATACACCACCAGGTCTGTGGGTTTGACAAAGATTGGCCAAATATGTATTGGCAAGATTACATTTCTGGACTTTTCTAAAAGTTGCCCAGAATTAAGTAAATAATTGTCTTATTATCTGACAACACCAACTTAAATATAGCAAAGGCTCAGGGACATGTTCAAGTTGTGTTATTAGTCTTCTGTACAGCATACATATGGTTTACACCGTCCAATGAAAGGTTAGCAAATACTAAAATACACAAATACGAACATAAAGTCAATGGCGCAGTAGAAGAGAAGAAACATTTTAGCATAAATATATAAGAATTATTTATTTTACAATATTTACACATGTATCAGAGAAAGGCTGATTGGGCGGCAAGTGTTTAAATTGTGCAATAGTGAATAGTAAGAATCTGGTAGAAGCAATTGCCGTGTGTGTGGCATGAATGTACGTGTGTGTGCTAAGGTCCAGAGAGTTAGTGCAGGTGGTCCAGTAGTGTGATGGCTTGTAGATAGAAACTGTCTCTGAGCCTGTTGGTATCAGACCTCATGCTCCGATAACGTCTGCACAACGGTAAGGATGGAACAGCTGCTGTATGACTTCCTCAAACACCGTTTCAAGTAGATGTGCTGGATGCAACTGGTCAGGATGCTCTCGATGGTATAGCGGTAGTATTTGGAGAGGACCCGGGGTGGCATGCCAAATTTCTTCAGCTGCTTTAAGAAGTAGAGGCGCTGTTGAAATATAGCAGTGCTCAGGAACACTTTAATGGGATTTGACCTTGCAACTTCTTGGTTGGCAGTTAATAGATGTTTCTGCAATGCCACCAGGTACATAAAATCGAGCACACTGCCATGTATTCACCATAGACAAACATTGGCATTAGATGGCCCGTATGGAAGAGCTCAGTGACTTTTAACATGGCGCCGTCATAGGATGCCACCTTTCCAACAAGACAGTTTGTCAAATTTCTGCATTGCTAGACTGCCCCGGTTAACTGTAAGTGCTGTTATTGTGAAGTGGAAATGTCTAGGAGCAACAACGGCTCAGCCGCAAAATGGTAAGCCACACAAGCTCACAGAATGTGACCGCCGAGTGCTGAAGCGCGTAGTGCGTAAAAATCATCTGTCCTCAGTTGCAACACACACTACCAAGTTCCAAACTGCCTCTGGAAGCAATGTCAGCACAAGAACTGTTAGTCGGGAACTTCATGAAATGGGTTTCCATGGCCGAGCAGCCACACACAAGCCTAAGAACACCATGCGCAAGGCCAAGCATCGAATGGAGTGTTGTTAAGCTTGCTGTCATTGGACTCTGAAGCAGTAGAAATGTGTTCTCTGGAGTGATGAATCACGCTTCACCATCTGGGTTTGTCGGATGCTTGGAGAACGCTACCTGGAATAATGGTTGGGGGCTGTTTTTCATTGTTCGGGCTAGGCCTCTTCTTTCCAGTGAAGGGAAATTTTAATGCCACAGCATACAATGACATTCTAGACGATTCTGTGCTTTCAACTTTGTGGCAACAGTTTGGGAAAGGCCCTTTCCTGTTTCAGCATGACAATGCACCCGTGCACAAAGCAAGGACCATACAGTAATTATTTGTTGAGATTGGTGTGAAATAACTTGACTGGCCTGCACAGAGCCCTGACTTTAACCCCATCGAACACCTTCAGGATGAATTGGAACGCCAACTGCGAGCCAGGCTTAATCGCCCAACATCAGTGTACCAATGCTCTTGTGGCTGAATGGAAGGAAGTCACAACAGCAATGTTCCAACATCTAGTGGAAAGCGTTCCCAGAAGAATGGAGGCAGATATAGCAGCAAAGGCGGGACCAACTCCATATTAATGCCCATGATTTTGGAATGAAATGTTCGACGAGCAGGTGTCCATATACTTTTGGCTAAGTAGTATATATCCACACACTCTCAAAAACAAGTGTACGGTTAGGATACAGTGTTGTTCCCTGGAGGTACAAAAAGGTCAACGGTTCACATAAGGTACCGTCATAGGGACACATCAGACCTGGGATAACTATAGTTTTAAATATGCTCTGTGGAAAGTTAAACATTGATGGGCTGAACAAATAGTTACTTTGGAGTTAACATTTCTCCAAAACTATTTGAATACAGATCCAAAAAAGAACAACTTTTTTAAAAACTATTTGAATACAGATCTGAGAAAGCAACTACTTGAAAAAAATGTTTTAAACAAATCTCAGGAAGTGACTACTTTTCAGAAACTACAGGATTTGCTGCCTTCAACTAATGGCAGGGCTGCATCTGGAACTGCATGTTGCAGATAGAAATAGAATGAATAGAGCACACACAATCCACTATAATATGTCAATCTATCTGACAGTAGATTATATCTGATCTACACCAGAGGTACTCAAGTACTATTTGAGAAGGTCCGGTCACACAAATTTCCTAGGTGGCAAAGGTCCGGATGAATAATGTCATTTATCGGCATAGTAACAAACCCTCGCGACCCCAAAGTGTTCACACCCCTCTTGATGGAGGAAAGAAAATGTTGCAGTTTTAAAGCTAATTTCCTGCATTTCTACGCATTCTTCCATGTGTGTTTATATGATACCAGGGGTCGAAGCCCGACCAAGTAAATTACGTTGAATCCCGACCAGGTTTAACGTAAGAAAGACAGACTCAACATGCTTGACAGAAAATCTCCTCTCTCCATTCACCCGCACTTCCTTTCTTCTCTCTTCTATCCCGCTCTATTTCTCTCCATCCTTCTCTCTCTGACTCTTTCTCTCTCTTTCTCTCTCTCCTCTCTCTGTATGACTCAGAGCAGAGCTCTCTCTCTCTCTCTCTCTGAGAGAGAGAGAGAGATTCACCCCTCTCTCCCCCTTAAGTTTTTTATATCGAAAAAAAAATGAAGTGATTGATTTTCTGTCTGTTTCTCACTGCTGGAAATTTTAAAACAGACACTGAGATTTCACACACTTTTCTTCTCTCTCATCCCCATATGCTCACCCTCTCCCTACTCCTCCATTCTCCCCTCTCTCCATTTCTGTCATTCTCTCTACTGCACTTTCCTTTTTCTCCATCTGCCTGCTCCCACTTTTCTACTCTCCTCCTCCCCTCTTTTCCACTCTCCTTCTCCCTCTTTTCCACTCTCCCCCCCCCCTCTTTTCCACTCTCCTCCTCCCTCCTTTTCCACTCTCCTCCTCCCTCCCTTGGCTTCCAGGGGGAACATTTCAAATGGTTGCCCCTTCTCAGGGTCAGCAGGGCTTTGATGGTGGGGTGGATGTATGGATGGAGGGAGGGAGGGAGGTGAAGAGTGTACAGCGGAGTAGTGGAGAGGGCCTGCGTGTAGCCTCAGGCACAGACCTGTCATGTAGGGTTTTAGAAAGTACTGCTTCATTGTTGGCTCTCAACAGCTCCGCTTTCCACGAGGATCTGAAGGTCTGTGCGTGTGTGTGTGTGTGTGCAAGTGTTTTCATAGGTGGAGTGGAGTGGAGATGTAGCAGAAATGATTAAACCAATGCTAAACTTCAACGCTTTACTTTAACATGTCACATATTTTGTTGCTAAAAAGACCTACATTTCAGTCTTCTAGCCTTAGTTAATGGTAAACCTTTAAAAGGACTGTAGGACAGATAAAACCCCATTGATTGGCACAAACCCAGGGAGAGTCACACCAGGTGTGTGTGTGTGTGTGTGTGTGTCTGTTTGTCATGCTTCCATGTATGATGTTCTGACCTTGGCGGAGTGTCAACTATCCCATAATTCATCATAGCAACCTCACCTCTGTGTCGTCCTGACGACTGCCACTGACACGTGTAATCGTTGATCTATTCAGTGCCTTCAGAAAGTATTCACACATCTTTATTTTTCCACATTTTGTTTTGTTACAAAGTGGGATTCAAATGGATTTAATTGTCATTTTTTCCAACGATCTACACAAAATACTTTGAAATGTCAGTGGAAGTAAAATTCGAACATTTGTAACGAATTAATAAAAAATAAAACACACATTTATTGGATTGAAGAATGGCGCCGGAGGGGATAGCTGCCGTTTTACGGTCTCCTAACCAATTGTGCTATTTTGTGTTTTTTTCCGCAGTGTTTGTAACTTATTGTTACATAATGTTGATGCTACTGTCTGTTATGACTGAAAAGAGCTTCTGAATATCAGAACAGCGATTCCTCACCTCAAAATGGAAGAAGAATTTTCTTTAATGAGTTGGACGTGAAGGCCCAAATCCTCATCATCCGCATGAAGAAAAGAAGGAAATACATAAGGCGGAGATCAGGGTGCCTTGTGAGAATTCGTCGGTGAGTGTGTAAACCACCTCTATTAGCCAACGTGCATCACTGGAGAATAAACTGGATGAGCTCCATTTGAGACTATCCTACCAACGGGACATTAGAACTGCATTTTTGGTTAAGGGCTTGAAAGTAAGCATTTCACAGTAAGGTCTACTGCACCTGCTGTATTCGGCGCATGTGACAAATAAAATTATATTTTTCAGCCGCCTGAATCAATACATGTTAGAATCACCTTTGGCAATGTTTACAGCTGTACGTCTTTCTGGGTAAGAATTTTTCACACCTCGATTGTGCAACATTTGCCCATTTATTCTTTTCAAAATTCATCAAGCTCTGTCGAACTGGCTGTTGATCATTGCTAGACAACCATTTTCAGGTCTTGCCATAGATTTCCAAGCAGACTGAACCAGTTTTTCCTCTATGATTTTGCCTGTGCTTAGCTCCATTCCATTTATTTTTTTATCCTGAAAAGCTCCCCAGTCCTTAACAATTACAAGCATACCATAACATGATGCAGCCACCCCTATGCTTGAAAATGTGGAGAGTGGTACTCAGTAGTGTGTTGTGTTGGATTCCCCCTAAATATAATACTTTGTATTCATGACAAAAAGCTAACTGTTTTGCAGTGATACTTTAGTGCCTTGTTGCAAACGGGTTGCATGTTTTTGTCAAGGCTCAGGAGAAGATGCAGATAAAGACAGTTTCGAAGTAACCAAAGTTTATGACAAAAACAGGGGGCAGGCAAATGACAGGTCAAGGGCAGGCAGAGGTCAGTAGTCCGAAAGATATAGAACAGCAGGCAGGACGAGGTCATTAATCCAGGGTGGTGTGACAAGGTACAGAACGACAGGCAAGGCCAGGGCAGGCAGAATGGTCAAAAACCGGGAAAGCTAGAAAACAGGAACTGGAGACAGCCAGGCACACGGGAAAACCCACTGGTAGACTTGATAAAACAAAACAAACTCGTAACAGACAAACTGAAAACACAGCTATAAATAGATGAGGAAGATGGGTGACACCTGGAGGGGGGTGGAGACTGGCACAAAGACAGGTGAAACAGATCAGGGTGTGACAGTTTTGGATTATGTTTTATTCTGTACAGGCTTCCTTCTTGTCTGCTTTTAATCTGTTTGAATCTGTGTTTGAAATACACTGCTCGACTGAGGGACCTTACAAATAATTGTATATGTGGGGCACAGAGATGAGGCACTCTTTAAAAATAGTGTTAAACATCATCATTGCTCATAGAGTAAGTCCATGCAACCTGTTATGTGACTTGTTAAGGACATTTTTACTCCTAAACTTATTTAGGCTTGCCATAACAAATGGGTTGAATACTTATTGACTCAAGAAACTATCAGCTTTTCATTTTCATTAATTTGTTGAAAAACACAATTCTACTTTGACATTATGGGGTATTGTGTGTAGGCCAGTGACAAAAAAAAATCGCAATTTAGTCAATTTTAAATTCAGGCTGTAACACAACAAAAGTCAAGGTGTGTGAATACTTTCTGAAAGCACGGTGCATCAGGCTGTGGGAACATAAATAATTACATCTCACACTCAACACATTCTATAATTTGACTGACAAGCAGTTAGATGGATGTGATTTGTAGACGTATTAAGCGCCATAATTCATAAACATTGGGGGTAAAAAGGAAGGCATTGCTGAAATAGAAATGAATAAGAGGTCTGTGGGGCTGGATTGATCAGGATTAGGGACTGATGAGGATGGGGGCTATTGGTTTAAATCTAATGGATGTTAGTAATTCATGTGAAATGTGACAAATGAGGATGCCTGCTGATGGAGCTTTATTTTCTGATGGAGAGGGATTCTAATATTGAATCTATTTGTTTGTGTGTGTATGTGTGTGTGTTTAGGAAAGTGAGAAACTGTGTTTTATGTGTGTGTGTGCGTGCGTGTGTTTAACTTGGCTCCTATCCTTTCTCTTTGACAGGTGAAGCAATGGAACACAAACTCCAATCGACCACCAGAGAAATTGTGAGGGAGAGGCCAGAGGGAAGGGCAGGAGAGGGGGGAGGAAAAAAGAGGGGCAAAGAAAAAGCAAACAGGAGTGACTTTGGCAGGAGGTCACTTTGTGGGCCCTGCAGGCCGATTGCTCAGAAAGTGTGTGTTCTCACTCCGCTCTCCTGGACACCCTTGAGATGAGGTGCATGTGTGCGTGTCCGTGTGTGTGCGCATGTGTCTGTGTGAGGGGGAAAGCAGTCATACATTAATGGCATACTCAGCTGTACTGTATGTATGTTTGCATACTGTGGTTAGACGTGCTGAGCATTAATGTAAAGCTAAGCTCATGTAAATATGCAGCTAAAAAGAAAGTGAAGCTGAATTCCTATTCTGTGCTGCCAGTCTCAATCCCCATCCCTGGCTACAGTACATCCCCACTGGCACCCTATTCCCTTTATAGTGCAATACTTTTGACCAGGGCCCATAGGGTGCCATTTAGAATGCACACCCACTCCTGCTAGCGTTATCCATCCCAGTCCTCCCTCCCTTCCACCCAAGGTTGCCTTCGTCTGAGCTTGACAGAAATACAACTATTGCTAACGATTTACAATGATATCAGGCCAACACTTAAACAACTTTTATAGTTGTGTTATAGTTGTATTGTATTGCATATCAGGCTTAAACACCAAAAATCTAAATAAAAAAAACAACAAGACTTAAACAACGTTTTATTTTTCATTGTTGTCTTTCATTTCCTCCCCCCTTCTCTCCCTTTCGCTCTTTTGTACTTTGGAATCGTAAATAGTTTTTCAGGCGGTGGACGTGTTCTCTGAAGTCCTTGAGCTTGTCATTGTCTTTTCCATTAAAAAGGAGTTATGATAAAGTTTTGGGTGCAGAGAGGGGTCGCGCCGGGAAGGCCATGTAGTTTGTCTGTTTGTTTGTTTGTTGTTGTGTGTCTGGAGGTCTCACCGAGCACAGAGAACAGAGAAAGCTGCGATTTGTCTTCATTAGAATAGAACAACAGGAGTAGTGGGGTTTAAGATGGTTTAGACTTGTATAGATGGAGTTGTGTGTGGTGTCACAGGTCTGTGTGTAGTAGTGGTGTGTGTGTGTGTGTGTGTGTGTGTGTGGGTGTGTGTGTGTGTGTGTGTGTGTGTGTGTGTATATATATGTGTGCTAGGCTGCTTTTTTGATTTTTTTGCATTAACAGTGAATTAGTACACAGCAAAGTGAGTGTGACAGGAAGTGTGTGTGTTGTTTCATCCCAGTCGTTAGTTATGCATAAGTTCCGTGCATTCGACTCGCCAGAATGGGGTGTTTCATTGTGACACCTTCCATTTTTATTAGTTGTTATGGAAACCGCAGCCAAGGCTTTAGTGAGCAGTTCCACATACACACATACACACACAGACACACACACTCACGTTCAGTAGTCTATTAAACAACACTTTGGTTGATGATTTGTATGTATTTTTGTATACCTTTATTACATCAGGGAGTCATACTAAGACCAAGGTCTCTTTTACAGATGAGTCCTAAATGACTGAAATGACAGAAATACACACATCAAAAAAGAAATACAAAAAGCAAGCAGAAAGAAAACACGGTCATAAAAAACACACATTTTTTCAGTAAAAAGGTCCTCAACCAGCTTTCTGAATTGCCCCACAGGCAAAAAAACCCATCAAATAAATTTAAGAACATTTTAGACTGTTCCACAAATAAGTTACAAGAAAACTAAAGGATGATTTACCTAACTTAGTAGAGACCATAGGAATTTCCAGAGTTAGCCATCCCTGAGACCGGGTGTGGTAAATCATATGTCTAAAGGTTAGTAAAGATGTACCAACCTACACGACTTCAAAGAGGACCAAGCATCTTTCTTGTAGAGAACGCAGTGATGAGTACTAAAACTGTAATCGTAATAAAGCGCAGTGTGCAGTGCTTGACTTGGACTGAAATAGTAGCCGGTACTGGCAGTGCGCTATGATGAACTGCATCTTCAATTAAGTAGCAGCTGCATTCATATACTTATTCATATACAGTCGATGATTCCGCCATAGTCTATGACTGGTAGGAACGTCGACTGAATAATCTGCTTTCTACTAGACAGAGGCATGACCGATTTCTATAGAAGAAGCCCATTTTTTATTCTCAATTAATTCATCAATATGCTTTTTAAAATGAAGCTTTTTGTCTATCTAGATGCCCAGATAAGCAGGGACACGATCAATATGGGCACCATCCAAAGTACATACACTTAAATCATGTGCTCTAGAGAAGAACATATACTTAATTTGACTTGCATTCAATACTACACTGAACAAAAAAATAAACACAACATGTAAAGTTCTGGTCCCATGTTTCATGAGCAAAAATGTTCCATGCTCAAAAAAAGCTAATTTCTCTAAAATTGTTGTGCACATTTTTTTTTATCCCAGTTAGTGAGCATTTCTCCTTTTCCAAGATAATCCATCCACCTGACAGGTGTGGCATATCAAGCAGCTGATTAAACAGCATGATCATTACAGAGGTGCATCTTGTCCAGAGATCACTCTAAAATGCCACTCTAAAATGTGCATTTTTGTCACACAACACAATGCCATAGATGTCTAAAGATTCCAGGGAGTGTGCAATTGGCATGCTGACTGCAGGAATGTCCACCAGAGCTGTTGCCAGAAAATATCATGTTCATTTCTCAACTATAAGCCGCCATTTTAGAGCATTTGGCAGTACGTCGAAACGGCCTCACAACCGCAGACCACGTGTATGGCATTGTGTGGGTGAGCAGTTTGCTGATGTCAACATTGTGAACAGAGTGCCCTATGGTGGCGGTGGAGTTATGTTACGGGCAGGCATACACTACGAACAACGAACACAAATGCATTTTATCGATGACAATTTGAATGCACAGAAATACCGTGATGAGATCCTGAGGCTAAAGTCAATACTGTTCATTGACTATAGCTCAGCATTCAACACCGTAGTACCCTCCAAGCTCATCATTAAGCTCGAGGCCCTGGGTTTGAACCCCGCCATGTGCAATTAGGTTCTGGACTTCCTGACGGGCTGCCACCAGGTGGTGAAGGTAGGAAACAATACCTCCACTTCGCTGATCCTCTACACTGGGGCCCCACAAAGGTGCGTACTCAGCCTCCTCCTGTACTCCCTGTTCACCCATGACTGTGGGGCCATGCATGCCTCCAATTCAATCATCTAGTTTGCAGACAACACAACAGTAGTAGGCTTGATTACCAACAACGACAAGACAGCCTACTGGGTGGAGATGAGGGCTCTGGGAGTGTGGTGCCAGGAAAATAACCTATCAATCAACGTCAACAAAACAAAGGAGATGATCGTGGACTTCAGGAAACAGCAGAGTGAAAAACAGCTTCTATCTCAAGGCCATCAGACTGTTAAATAGCCATCACTATCACAGAGAGGCTGCTGTGTATCAAATCAAAATCAAATCAAATGTATTTTTATAGCCCTTAGTACATCAGCTGATATCTCAAAGTGCTGTACAGAAACCCAGCCTAAAACCCCAAACAGCAAGCAATGCAGGTGTAGAAGCACTGTGGCTAGGAAAAACTCCCTAGAAAGGCCAAAACCTAGGAAGAAACCTAGAGAGGAACCAGGCTATGTGGGGTGGCCAGTCCTCTTCTGGCTGTGCCGGGTGGAGATTATAACAGAACATGGCCAAGATGTTCAAATGTTCATAAATGACCAGAATGGGCCAATAATAATAAGGCAGAACAGTTGAAACTGCAGCAGCAGCACGGCCAGGTGGACTGGGGACAGCAAGGAGTCATCGTGTCAGGTAGTCCTGAGGCATGGTCCTAGGGCTCAGGTCCTCCAAGAGAGAGAAAGAGAGAATTAGAGAGAGCACACTTAAGTTCACACAGGACACCGAATAGAAGAAGTAGAGAAGAACTCCAGATATAACAAACTGACCCTAGCCCTGTGACACATAAACTACTGCAGCATAAATACTGGAGGCTGATACAGGAGGGGTCAGGAGACACTGTGGCCCCATCCGAGGACACCCCCGGACAGGGCCTATATACACAGACATTGGCCACGTTAATAAATGGAACATTCATCACTTTAATAATGTAATTTTACAATTGTTTATATATCTTGCATTACTCATCTCATATGTACTGTATATACAGTATTCTATACTATTCCTCTGTATCTTAGTCTATGCTGCTCTGACATTGCTCGGCTTTATATTTATATATTTTAATTCCATTCCTTACTTAGATTTGTGTGGATTGGGTATATGTTGTGAAATTGTTAGATATTACTTGTTAGATACTGCTGCACTGTCAAAACTAGAAGCACAAGCATTTCACTACACCCGCAATAACATCTGCTAAACACGTGTATGTGACCAATGAAATGTGATTTATTTTGGATGATTCTATGAACCAGACTATGCCTGGTCTGTGTGACCCTTGACTCAACGGGCAGCCAGTTGAGCTCCTGAAACTGTTTCCAACCAATTTGAGTATGTGGGCTCAGCTTCATCACCACCCTAATCAACTTGTTCTGGGCTATCTGAAGCTTGCTTTTTAGTAGAAGCCTTCAAACCAGGAGGTGCTTGTATAGTCAAAATTACATTGTATGAGTGCATTAGCTAGAACTTTCTTTGAATATTTTTCTAACAGCTTAGACTTCCTAGCCAAGAACTTGGTCCTGACAGTGACCTCCCCCTCTCATGTTGCCATCTAGAGTACATGCTAAGTAACCAACTGCTGTTTTGGCTGTGAGTACCTCTCCTACCAGCTGTACCCTGATGAACCCAAACCCAATATAGTGCGGTTTGGTTTTTGTGAGACACCAGGAGTGCAGAGTCATCTAATTTCTATTACATTTTTATTTAACCTTTATTTTGACAGGGTGAGACTAGGGTCTCTTTTTAAAATGGTCCCCTGGTCCCTGGTCCCCTTTGGTCAGTTCAGAGTAATGATCGGAGAACTCTATGTTGAAAAAATGAGTCTGTTTTTCTTCATATGTTTTGTAATTTTGTATATGGTCTGTTTTTGATGTATATATGCAGGGCTCATTTTATAATATTATTATTATAAAATGAGCCCTGCATATATACATCAAAAACAGACCATATACAAAATTACAAAACATATGAAGAAAAACAGACTCATTTTTTCAACATAGAGTTCTCCGATCATTACTCTGAACTGACCAAAGGGGACCAGAACATCTCATTTCAGAGAGCTCTGGAAGTTGTCCACATAAAAAAATAGCAATGTTATTTATGTAGATTGTACACAATATTGGGCCGAGTATCAAACCTTGGGGCACCCCTTTATGTAACTCAAGGAACTCAGATTTGACCCAATGACCTGAGTTCTATCATTGAGATAATTATGATAGCATCGGCAAGCATCCGTACCCAACCCTATCGAGGACAGCTTCTTCAATAGAATAACATGGTATACACTATCAAGCTTCTGAGAAGTCTACAAACATGGCAACACAAAAAGAACTATCATCTAAGGCATTTGCAATATAATTTACAACAAGCATAGTGTAGTATGAGCTAAAATAAAGACGTGCGACAAGGAGGTGCTAGCTCCAGCCTGTTTATTAACCTAACCCTTGCATGTCCTACATAGGTGCAGATGCCCCCAAGGGACATCCTACTACATCTTCCCCTCTCCCATGAACAAGAACTCAACATGCATAACCACTGAAGCATAACTGAAATGCAATTTGGAAACCATTATTATTCTCTAACATGCTACTTCCCATCGTGAAAAGCATTAAATCACACAGTATGAACATTAACTTAGGTACAGTCTCTTTTTGCTGGGTATGTTCCCCAGCAGTATGTTTTCTCTTCACGTAACATAGTCTTTCAGCCACTCTGGTGGCTTCACATCCCTTTTTGGGCGCTCTTGTGGCTCTGTGAGCATTCTCTCTCCTTCACCCTCTTTTTGTGCATTTTCTGTGGCCTCGGTCTGTGTGGCTGGTAGATCTGGAAGAGCTCTGAGGTGTGTTTTGTTCCTTCATACCTCTTCTGAGCCTGTGTCCACCACATAGGAGCGTGGGGCACCTGCTTTCCTCAGCACTGTTGCTGGTGTCTTTGAGTTTGTAATCCACACGTGTTGACCTTCGGTCAGCTCTGGCCTCTCCTTAGCACGGTGTCTCCGATTAAAGTCTCCAGTTTGCGTTTGTTTCAGACGTTTGTCCCTCTCAGCAAAGGCCTTTCTGTTAGGCCGTCGGGGTTTAAGCTGAGCCGGCGAGACAGGCAATGGGGAACGCAGCCTCCTGCCCATCAGGAGCTCGGCAGGCGACGGCCCATGATGCAGTGGTGTAACTCTGTAAGCTAACAGAGCCCTGTATGGATCCTTGTTCTTTTTCAGCAGTCCCTTGACTGTCTTCACAGCTCTCTCTGCCTCACCATTACTCTGTGCATGGTAGGGGCTGCTGGTCACATGTATGAAGTCATATTCTGCGGCAAAAGCAGAAAAGGAGCTCGCAGAGAACTGGGGAGCGTTATCTGTAACCAGGACCAGGTTATGGGTGTCTTTGCTATTTCAATGTATCTTGAGTAGTAATCTACCACTAGCAGATAAGTGTCATTTTCCAATAGAACTTATCTGCCCCTACCTTTTGCCATGGCCGTTTTGGCAGCTCCGTTGCCATCATTGGCTCTGGATGACAAGGTTGACATTTTGTACAGACCTCACACTGGGCCACTATCTTGGCAATCTGAGTACTCAGACCAAGCCACCACACTGACTGTTGAGCCCTCAGTCTGCATTTGGTTATCCCCATGTGTCCATCATGCACTCTGTCTAGCATTTCTGGTTGTAGAGTCTCTGGGATAACTATCCGTAGTCCTTTCATGAGAAGGTCTCCATTACAGTGGAAGTCACTTTGGTGAACCTAATAGGGCTTCAGCAGCTGAGGCAGTTCCTCTATCCCTTTTTGAACTGCTGCACTATCTGTTGGCAGATGTGGTCTTGTTGTTGCTCCTCTGCAATCTGCTGCAGTTTGGTCTGAGATGCAGGTAGACTGTCCCTTATTGTATTAATGGACACCTGTACCTCACCCTCTAGACATTGCTCCTCCTCTGATAATGGACATTTAATTGGGGCCCTGGAGAGTGCATCTGCTGTGATCAGTGCCATCCCTGGCACATACACCACCTTGTAGGTGAACCTCAGTAATCTGAGGCGGAAGCGCAGAACTCTGGGAGGCAAGTCGTCCAGTGCTTTTGTCCCTAACAGAGCCAACAGTGGTTTGTGGTCAGTCTCTGCTGTAAACTGGAGGCCAATAAGGTATTTGGCTGAGCCTTTCACATGCCCATGTGATAGCCGACGCCTCCTTCTCCACTTGAGCAAATCTTTGCTCTGTGTCGGATAAGCTTCGGGAGATGTATGCTATTGGACGCCACTCCATGTTGTCCTGCATCTGTGTGAGGACCGCCCCTGGCCCAAAGGATGATGCATCTGCTGATGTTTTTGTCTTAGCGTGGGGACGGTACTGGGCCAGCACTCTCTGTGAGGCCAGATCTCCTTTGATTTTGTCAAACGCTACCTGTTGCAAGTGACGCCATGACCAGTCATTCTCTTTGGCTAGTAAGTCTCTCAGAGGTTTGGTGGTATCTGAGAACTGTGGGAGGAACTTACCCACAACTGTGGCCATGCCTAAGAAGGTCCCGACTTCAGCCACATTCTGGGGTCTGGGCATATCTGTGATGGCGCTGATCTTCTCTGGGTCCGGCTCTATTCCAGCTGCACTGATTTTGTGTCCCAAGAACAAGACCTCTGATTGTGCAAAAGTGCATTTTTCATTGAGTGTCAGGCCAGTCTCCTGGAGTCGGGTCAGAACTGCTGTGAGCCTTACATCATGTTCTGCTCTGTCCCTTCCACACACGAGCACATCGTCCACGTGGACTATGACACCACTCAGCCCCTCCAACAGCTGGGACATGCGTCTTTGGAAATGCTCAGGACCGGAAGCGATTCCAAATGGCAGAACATTAAAACAGTACCGGCCAAACGGTGTTATAAACGTTGTGAGTGCCCTACTCTCTGATGACAGCGGTATCTGCCAGAAACCTGAGCGGGCATCCAGCTTTGTGAAGACTTGTGAGCCATCCAACTGAGCAAGTGACTGCTCCACTGATGGTAAGATGTGTCTCTCTCTGCAGAGTGCCTCATTTAATTTAGTCATGTCCACACAGATCCTTATTTCCCCATTGGCTTTTGGGACCACCACCATCCCTGCACACCAGTCTGTGGGACTCTCTATTTTAGACACCGCCCCAATGTCTTCCATCCTCCCCAACTCTTCCTTTACTCTGGCCAATAAAGGGATAGGCACCCGGCGGGGGGTGGTAAACGCATGGGGAACAGCATCCTCTTTCAGGTGGATTTTGTAGTCACCTTCTATCCTTCCTAGACCAGAAAACACTTTTGGGAATTTCTTTTTGAAAACCTCACCTGGGTCCTCCAGTTCGCTCACTCTTTCAATGAGTTGCAATGCTTCAATTGCTGGCAGCCCCAGCAACGGTCTGGCAAGAGAGTCAATGACGAAGACAGGCTGGATGGCACTTTTGTCTTTACTCTCCAGTTTAATCAAAAACTGCCCTACCACTGGTAAAATGTTATTACTGGGCCCGTACAGTTTTTTGTTTGTAGAGAGCAAAGGGCCATCTCTGCTATAGCTATACAGCCTAGTTGGGATAGCTGTCACTGCTGCCCCAGTGTCTAGTTTAAATGACACAACCTCCCCATTGAGTTTAATGTCTGAATGCCAGCCAGTATTGTTTCCCTTTACTTCTCCCAGCAAGATGCTGTCCTGCTGTACCTCCTCTGAAACCTCATGCATTTGCTTTAATCGACAGACAGCTGAAAAGTGTCCTCTCCTGTGACATTTCCTGCATTCCGCATCCTTTGCTGGGCAATCTTTCCATCTGTGGAAAGGGGAATTCCCACATTTGCGACAAACATTTGAACTAGCTACTGGTGCTGTCTGTGATTGTTTTCTCCACGTCTGTCTCTGTTTTGTGTTTTCCTCCGTTTTTTAGCTCTGTATGAAAATGCATGTATTTCCTCACTCTCTTCGTTCTGCAAGGAGCTGCTGTCGCGCAGTATCGTCTGCTGTCTTTTTACTGTCTCACTCTGCCTAACCTGGTTTACAGCTTTGGACAAGGTAAACTGGGAATCCAACTGTAACTTTTCAGAAAGTGATATATTTCTTATTCCGACTACAATCCGATCTCGGATCAACTCTTCCCTGAGCCTCCAAACTGACAACGTTCTGCTAGTTTGTGAACAGCTGTGATAAAACTGTCGGTGGTTTCACCCTGCTCCTGTTTGCGCATATTAAACCTAGCTCTCTCAAAAATGATGTTGTGTCTCCCTACAAAATGCGTTTCAAAACAGTCTTTAACGGCACTGTAGTTAAGTTTCTCTTCCTCGGTCAACGTTGAAGCATTTAATATATCCTCGACTTCATCACCCATGGAGTTGATCAGTGTATTAACTTGAAATGCCTCATTTTCACGTTTAAGCCTGATGCTACCCTGTACCATTCAAAGCGCCTGATCCATTTCGGCTAGTTTTGAATGTCCATACAAACAAAATTCTCCGGGGGAGTAATGTGAAATCAGTCAGTACTAGCCACTGGCCTGTCCGTGTTTGCGCCAGAGCCCGTTGAACCTGGGAGTCGCAAATCCTGAAATCCCGGCAGCTTCTTCCTCTTGCAACATGTTGCTTAGCAGTAGCTAAGTCCTTGCTCGTTAGCTAGCAAAATAATGATATGCGCTGTTTTATCTCCAACACTGTGCCCTCCCTGCTTTGAAACAGCCTGAATGTATGATTTACTTGGTACCTCCTTCACGTTTATGTGATTTTTAAACCACTTCTGACACCATGTAGTATGATCTAAAATAAAGACGTGCGACCACGAGGTGCTAGCTCCAGCCTGTTTATTAACCTAACCCTTGCATGTCCTACATAGGTACGGATGCCCCCAAGGGACATCCTACTACACATAGTATCCGTGGTGGTGCTATGTTTAGGTCTGAAACCGGAATGATTAAAAATAAAACCATTTACAGATACAAAATATCATAGCTGCATGTTGACCAATGATTCTAGTATTTTCGCAAGAGAAGGTAGCCTGAAAAAGGGTCGACAGTTATCAAGATCACTACTCTCCACGTCCTTATGGAGTGGTAACACAAAAGCTGATTTCCTCACTTTTAATGTATTTCCTGATACTAAAGTATAAAAAAATGAAAGTGTGTTACTGAGCTGGCAATGAGGGGCACTGCATACGTAAGCAAAGAATGGTCCAAATTGTCTGCCCCTAATGACTTCTTGCTGTCAATAGCTAATAAGGCAGCAAGAACTTATTTTTCTGTGAGTTGCCAAAATAGAAAAACCCTGACTACCATTTCCCAAGTCACATGAGGTTGACTGATCTTCCATTGAGGCAACTAGAGGCTGTATGTTGGAAGAAAAGTCAACTAACTGGCCAAGACCAGTGTGACCACCGTTTCTTTCAAAGAGGAAACCAGCTGAGATAAAATGCTGATTAAAAGCATCAAACATATTTTTCCTTAATGATGCAGGAGTCTAAAACTACTTGCTTAGAGACAGAAGCAGAGGAATTACCCCGCTTCAGTGAATGAATGGTTTTCCAGAATTTAGAGGGATCACTAACAGAGTCTGACATAGCGCTAAAGATGTTGTTTGATTTGGCCTGTTTAACAGAGTCTGCCATAGCGTTAAGGAAGTAGTTTGATTTGGCCTGTTTAACAGAGTCTGCCATAGCATTAAGGAAGTAGTTTGATTTGGCTTGTTTAACAGAGTCTGCCATAGCGTTAAGGAAGTAGTTTGATTTAGCCTGTTTAACAGAGTCTGCCATAGCGTTAAGGAAGTAGTTTGATTTGGCCTGTTTAACAGGGTCTGCCATAGCATTAAGGAAGTAGTTTGATTTGGCCTGTTTAACAGAGTCTGCCATAGCGTTAAGGAAGTAGTTTGATTTGGCCTGTTTAACCTCTTACATCTATGGGGGCGCTATTTCATTTTTGGATGAAAAACGTTCCCGTTTTAAACAAGATATTTTGTCACAAAAAGATGCTCGACTATGCATATAATTGCTACCGTTCGAAAGAAAACACTCTGACGTGTCCAGAAATACAAAGATCTTCTCTGTGCGTGCCCTACAACGTGAGCTTCAGGCAAAACCAAGATGAGATGGCATCCAGGAAATGACAAGGATTTTTGAGGCTCTGTATTCCATGGTCTCCTTATATGGCTGTGAACGCGAGAGGAGTAAGTCTGCCCATTCTGTCGTTTCCCCAAGGTGTCTGCAGCATTGTGACATATTTGTAGGCAGATCATTGGAAGATTGACCATAACAGACCACATTTACCACGTGTCCGCCCGGTGTCCTGCGCCGAAATTGGTGCGCAAAAGTCACCTGCCAGTATTTTTCCAAACGATACAGAGAGTAAAGCAAGCTTCCACGAACTGCATGTCAATGAAGAGATATGTGAAAAAACACCTTGAGGACTGATTCCAAACAACGTTTGCCATGTTTCGGTCGATATTATGTAGTTAATCCAGAAAAAGTTTTACGTTGTAGGTGACTGCATTTTCGATTCGTTTCGGTAGCCAGACGCAATGTAGAAAACGGAACGATTTCTCCTACACAGACGCTTTCAGGAAACACTGCGCATTTGGTATGTGACTGAGAGTCTCCTCATTGAAAACATCAGAAGCTCTTCAAAGGTAAATGATTTTATTTATTTGGTTATCTGGTTTTTGTGAAAATGTTGCGTGCTACATGCTACACAAAATGCTATGCTAGCTTTGCATACTCTTACACAAATTAGTCAATTTCTATGGTTCAAAAGCATATTTTGAAAATCTGAGATGACAGTGTTGTTAAGAAAAGGCTAAGCTTGAGAGTAGGCGCATTATTTTCATTTTATTTGCGATTTTCAGAAATCATTTACGTTGCGTTATGCTAATGAGCCTGAGGCTTTAGTCACGATCCCGGATCCGGGATGGGGAGTTTCAAGAGTTAAACAGGTCAAATCAAACTACTTCCTTAACGCTATGGCAGACTCTGTTAACTTCTTGAAACTCCCCAACCCGGATCCGGGTTTGTGACTAAAGCCTCAGGCTCATTAGCATAACGCAACGTTAACGATTTCTGAAAATCGCAAATAAAATGAAAATAATGCTTCTGCTCTCAAGCTTAGCCTTTTCTTAACAACACTGTCATCTCAGATTTTCAAAATATGCTTTTGAACCATAGCAATTGACTAATTTGTGTAAGAGTATGCTAAGCTAGCTTAGCATTTTGAGTAGCATTTAGCACGCAACATTTTCACAAAAACCAGATAACCAAATAAATAAAATCATTTACCTTTGAAGAGCTTCGGATGTTTTCAATGAGGAGACTCTCAGTTACATAGCAAATGTGCAGTTTTTCCTGAAAGCGTCTGTGGGTAGGAGAAATCGCTCCGTTTTGTACATCACATTTGGCTACCGAAACTAACCGAAAATTCAGTCACCCACAACATCAAACTTTTTCCGAATTAACTCCATAATATCGACCGAAACATGGCAAACGTTGTTTGGAATCAATCCTCAAGGTGTTTTTTCACATATCTCTTCATTGATATATCGTTCGTGGAAGCCTGCATTCTTCTCTGAATTCTGTGGAAAAATACTTGCAGCTGACTTTTGCGCACCAATTTCGGCGCAGGACACCGGGCGGACACCTGGTAAATGTGGTCTCTTATGGTCAATCTTCCAATGATATGCCTACAAATACGTCACAATGCTGCAGACACCTTGGGGAAACGACAGAAAGGGCAGACTTACTCCTCTCGCATTCACAGCCATATAAGGAGACAATGGAAAACAGAGCCTCAAAAATCCTGCTCATTTCCTGGATGCCGTCTCATCTTGGTTTTGCCTGTAGCTCACGTTCTAGGGCACGCACAGAGAATATCTTTGCAGTTCTGGACACGTCAGAGTGTTTTCTTTCCAAAGCTACCAATTATATGCATAGTCGAGCATCTTTTTGTGACAAAATATTGCGCTTAAAACGGGCACGTCTTTTTATCCAAAAATGAAATAGCGCCCCCATAGCATCAAGAGGTTAACCGAGGCAGTGCACCTATTTCTCAATATCCTAAATAGCTGCCAATCAGCTAACGAGACAGTTTATCTAGAAAATCTTACAGAAATACTCACCCCTCCCTCTTTTCTTTGTCTATCACATCTGAAGATGTTGTAGTCCGTAATGGCAACATCCCTATCCATTATCTAATTATTCAACCAGTTCTCTGAGATAACCAGAACGTCTGGGCGCGTGTCATGTGGATGTGAAACTGAGAATTGAGACTGGCCTGTAGTTCCCAGGCTTGGTCTTATGCGCCTTCTTGTGCAAAGGCATTACTTTTGCCATTTTCATGTAAATGTACCTTGATAGAGAGAGAGGGTAATGACATGAGTAATCCATGGGTCAATTCGAACCGCTGCATTTCTCTAAAACCTTGCTGGTATAACATCCATGTCATGACCTTGGAGCAGTTAGGCTTAGCTAGAATTATAGCTACCTTGGCTACTGAAACACTTTGAAAGGAGAAATATTATTTTATTTTTTATTTTACTAGGCAAGTAAGTTAAGAACAAATTCTTATTTTCAATGACAGCCTAGGAACAGTGGGTTAACTGCCTGTTCAGGGGCAGAACAACAGATTTGTACCTTGTCAGCTCTGGGATTTGAACTTGCAACCTTTTGGTTACAGGTCTAACCACTAGGCTACCCTGACACCCCAGTTTGGTTGGGCCCCTAACTTGGTGTAGTAGTTCTTGACTTGGTCAGTCCCAAACAAACCAGTGGTCTTGGGTAAGTTGTCAACCATATTACTGGCAACTGAATGAAAATGAGTTAAACTCATTAGGCACCCTTTTTGGGTTGGAAACCATCTTGCCCAGCACAATACTAATGGATTGGTTGTTGTTACTACAGCATAATTCCAATAATGATATCCATAGATTTTGGGGTTTGTTTAGGGAAGCACAACATTGCTTTGATCCCTACCAGCTCTCACAGTTGTACCTTAGAATTAGATGTTCATCCATGTTTCTCAAATGTCAACATTTCAAAGTTGTTCCCAACATCACATTTTGAAGTGTTTAAGGTTAAGTTTAGACATGAACTCCAAGGTATTAAGGTTGGCATGAACTCTGAATGGGTAAGGTCAGGGATAGGCTTAATTTTTCACTGAATTTGAACTTGCAACCTTTGGAATCAGAGGCAGAGGCAGATGCTTACACCCATCCACCATCCCCATGTACAGCACCTTAGCAAAACTGAAACCTACTTGAAGGTAACAGCACTCACTGTTGCCCCTAGTGGCCGGTTTACACATCATCTTCCAACGTCCTCAGACATGGATGGATGTCGAATACTGACTTGTATCATGGGTGACCTGGCTGTTTTATCAATACAGCTAACAACATCATTTATAACTAGGGATACAGCAGAGATAGTGCTGTAACCTGGTCTAAAACCTGGCTGTTTTATCAATACAGCTAACAACATCATTTATAACTAGGGATACAGCAGAGATAGTGCTGTAACCCGGTCTAAAACCTGGCTGTTTTATCAATACAACTAACAACATCATTTATAACTAGGGATACAGCAGAGATAGTGCTGTAACCTGGTCTAAAACATGGCTATTTTATCAATACAGCTAACAACATCATATATAACTAGGGATACAGCAGAGATAGTGCTGTAACCTGGTCTAAAACCTGGCTGTTTTATCAATACAGCTAACAACATCATATATAACTAGGGATACAGCAGAGATAGTGCTGTAACCTGGTCTAAAACCTGGCTGTTTTATCAATACAGCTAACAGCATCATTTATAACTAGAGATACAGCAGAGATAGTGCTGTAACCTGGTCTAAAACCTGGCTGTTTTATCAATACAGCTAATAACATTATTTATAACTAGGGATACAGCAGAGATAGTGCTGTAACCTGGTCTAAAACCTGGCTGATGTACATTTAGAATACATTTCACAGATAACAAAGATCTTAACTGAAAATGTATGAACTATTCTAATATTTTAACTAGCTAAGAAAGTTTTTGAAATAGGGCAATAGTTATTTAGGCCCCAAGGGTCAAAACTTCTGTGAAGGGGAGTACATGGGCCGCCTTCCAAATCTTGGGGATAGTGCCATGTATAATCATGTGGTAAAAACATATTGGTTCGTGATTCTGCACTCAGGGTGGCAGTGAACTGCAGCAACAATATTTCAAGCATATCAGCTCCAGTGGATTTGTTAAAACATACATTTTAAGAAATGCATCTACTAACGTTTATCTCCCCCAAAAATCATGCCGAGATAAAAGTATGATTAAAAGCATCACTTATTCCATTCTTCTCAGTTATGATGCCAAAGAGTCTCTAATGCATTGTGTTGTGTCTAAAATCCTAGGTTTCGGTACGCTGGTGGCTGTTCGACAGGTAGATTCTGCCTTTGCCAACGTGTTTTTGTCTTGCCAATGCATTGAGATGTTCTTAAATGCAAAACATTTATCTGCAGCATCTTTAAGTTGTCTTATATTTGTAAGAATGTACACTGGAGTTCTACAGAGGAGTTTCCTAGACTGGAGCGAGTTACAAATGTTTTGGCCTTTCTCGAAGACCTCTCCTCCCTCTTTGCTCTCTCCCTTCCTCTCCCCCTTCTCTCTCTCCACTCTCTCTCCGCCTCTCCCCAGAGTGCTGTCAGAGGTCTGTGTGGAGGCTAGAAATCGCCCCCTGTCCCGGCCGCTCCAGTATTATTGATAAACGTTTATTGTGCGGCAGGCCACTGTGAGTTGTGGGTAAGTCCAGGCGGAATGCTCTGGTGGCAGCATCATTTTTCTTGGTGACAGCCCCAGAGGGAGAGTCTTTTCCCCATTCTTCTTCTTTTAACTGGCATCTCTCTAGAAACCAACTCCCTAAGAATGGCTGCTTTTTGAGAGACACACATAAGTATGTTTCTGTGCATGGTGTGCATATTAGTGGAAATCATTGTGTGTGTGCTTGCGTGTGCGTGCATTCATGTGTCAGAATTTGCTTGCATCCAAGCATATGTGTGTTTAGTAGGTTATCCGTGGCTCTTTTCATTGTGTTACATTTGATTAATCAAAGTGAGTCAATTTTTCCTCGACTCTGAATAAAAAAGACCAATGCATCTCAGTGTCTTAAGTTCTGCATCAGATAACATTGAGATGGACTTTCACCTGATGACAGTGTGTGCAGGGGGAAGAATAACAATCTAGCATTGTGTCAAAAGGCTCATATTTGAGCACAGACTTAATTTTCTGTCTCAATGCTCCTGGAGAGACTGTTGTCGCCGAAGGCAACCAAAGACAGAGGGTATTGTGGACCGGCGGAACACTGGATTCAGTGACAGTTGCTTTTTGGATAGACATCTAGAGAGTAAGGCGGACAGAAGGACAGACGGACGGACAGACAGCAGACAGACAGACAGATGGAGAGGTGGGCAGACAGGTGGAAAGGTTGGACAGAGAGACAGACCGACGGACAGTCAGGCAAACATTTAGAGGTGTCTGTATGCATCCTCAGTAGAGTCTTCCCATGTGAGTGTTTGTGTCTTTCTCCTGTAGGTCCCCCCCCTCTCTCTCTCTGTCTCTGTCTCCCTGATTTATTGACCAGTCTGTCTCTACCCTCAGCCCTAAGCCCTCGGCCTGGCCCCTGTGTGTGCGTGTGTGTGTATCCTCTCCAGGTCTTTCTCTCTCTGTCTGTCGTATTGACCAGTCTGTCTCTACCCTCAGCCCTAAGCCCTCGGCCTGGCCCCTGTGTGTGCGTGTGTGTGTATCCTCTCCAGGTCTTTCTCTCTCTGTCTGTCGTATTGACCAGTCTGTCTAGGCCCTCTACCCGCTCTGTTCTCAGTCAGCCTATGCATCACAATACCACGTAACTGTCCTTCAGGGAAAGACCTGGCCCTGAGTGGGGCACAGGGGACAGATTTAACGTTGACACACACCTAGTTAGATCACAGAGGTCAGACAGCCGCGCTCGTTACCTGCCTGGTCCGTCCCTGTAATGGACCCTCCAGCGTCAGGGGGGAAGGAGATGTGTGTCGCGCAGCCGACCCTTGCCAATTTGGAAAATAGCGTTTTGGCTTCTCCAATGGGAGTCCTCAGGCTTTCTGCGATATGATTGGAGGATGACCTTGGGACTGTCTCTGTCTTGTTTCTCTCTCTCTCTCCTGATTGGTTGCCCTCACTGTCTGTAACTCCAGGTTATTTAACAACACTTACCTCACCCCCTCTAAACTTTAGGCCAACAACTCTATAAGCACTTCAGCATTTCCCATAGAACAGATCCTGTAGGTCTCTGCTTGCCTACAGTAGGTGTGTATATTTTTGTGGGGTAAATTGCTAAGCCTACTCCCTACCACATTTCTCTCATAATGCAGTTCCACTAGACAAAAGCCGCTCACTCATGAAACACTATTGTGTGTCCAATTTGTTGTGTTTCTTTCACACAGGGAGTGACGTTGGTTGGCCAACGTGTTGTGTGATTTATCTTGCCCATATCCCGAGGTTGTGTAGCGATCCATCACGTTTTGTACATCAGATCATTGAGATGAATGTATCGTCACTAAGGCTCCACTAATTATCACACACACTCAGATTTACAGCCCATACTGTCGCCTTCAATTCAACTTTTATTTCCACATCGTAATAATTTACATCTGGAGTCATAAATACACATTTATTACGGAGAGTTCTAATTGGTCATCTTGGTGGGTTTATTAGAGATGCTTAATGAGAGCGAGTGTGTTTGTGTGTGTGTTCCTGAGAGCAGCATATTAAAGGAGTTGTTAGTCACACTGCTGATTGTTTTTCTAGTGAAAAATTATGGAGGCGGTGGTTTTGGTGGATTTCTAGATGTGTTTTCTCTCTGTGTTGCTGTTTGGTGTTGTTTTACTGTATGTGAGAGAAAGAGGGAAAGAGAAAGAGGGAGTGAGAGAACGAGAGACAGTGAGTGAGAGAGAACGAGAGAGAGTGAGTGAGAGAGAACAAGAGACAGAGTGCATGAGTGAATGAGAGAAAAAGAGAGAGCAAGTGAGGAAAAAAGCGAGAGAGAAAAAGAAAGTGCATCTGCACACCCATGTTTTTCAAGATCCTAGAAAACTTTTATGTGAATTATTTTCCCCAAACAATATCCATTTCATGATGGTAGTTTGAGAAATTGAAATATATTCTTCATTCTGCTTACTTCTCCTCTGGCCAAGGTTTCCTAGGCATGTTTGATTTCTGGGTGTAGCTGGGCTATGGATCTCATTGATTTGATTGTTTTATCCAAGGACAGAATGTGTGTAAAGTACAAGACCTTGAGGAGCCCTGCTCTGCTGCAGGTTTCAAACAATCCAAATATGATATTTGTGTGCCTGCATGTGCGTGTGTGTGTGTGGGGGTGTTGATGTGTGTGTGTGGGTGTGTGTGTGTGTGTGTGTGTGTGTGTGTGTGTGTGTGTGTGTGTGTGTGTGTGTGTGTGTGTGTGTGTGATGTTACTGTTCAGGGGATCGAGACAGTGATTTATTTATTCATTCCTTTGTGTCTGGAATGTTATTTTCTGCTGTACTCATCTCCTTTCATACCCCTGGAATAGCCCACATGCTTATTTGTGTGCGTTTGAGTGTGTGTGTGTGTGTGTGTATGTCTTTTCGACTTGTCAGTTTTGGTTTGTTTGTATATTCTGTTTTCTTCTGTGTGTGTTTTTTTCCTTGTGTGTATGTGTGTGTGTGTGTGTGTGTGTCTGTGTATGTGTTATTTGTCAATTTGAGTTGTCTGTGTGTATATGTGTGTGTGCATGTTTTTTCTGTCCATTTGTGCATGTGTGTGTGTTTTCTGTGTGTGTGTTATCTGCTGTCAGACCTGTCACACTCCTCTCATCCTTAGGATGACGGTCCAGCGGAGGAAGAGAAAATGAAGCAGAGTGAAAAGTGTTATTAATCCTACAGCCTGCCAGACTGTTGGAGAGTACGCTGAGATGACCACAGAGGCAGGCCACATATACACACACACACACAGACATTCACACGCACACATGCACACACACACACACACACACACACACACACACACACACACACACACACACACACACACACACACACACACACACACACACACACACACACACACACACACACACACACACACACACACACACACACACATACACACACACACATGCATGCCCTCACACACACATGCACAAAGTGTGTAGGGGGATGGTATTGTCTGATGAATGGAGGGTTACAGGAGAGTTACATGAGGTAGGTAGCAGGTTTGGAGCACAGGAGAATCCCGAAGAGACACCGTTTCATTTGTCCCTAATTGTAACCTCCAATTCCTTCTCCTCAATCCCTATCTCTTCTCACTCTGTGTGTGTGTATGTTCATGTGAGTGTGTGTGTGCATGCGTGTCTGTGTGTGTATGTGTATGTGTACAGGGAGTTGAAGTGATGCTGGCGTTGTGCCTGGACAGAGGCTGAGAGACTTGACATCTGGTAGAGAGAGAAAAGAAGGCAGAACAAGGCTATTAGATAATGAGAGAGAAAGGCAGATGAGAGGAGAGGAGAGGAGAGGTCAGAACATGGGGCACTGGCAAGAGTGCCCTGACACTGTGTCTGGAATGTTGACTGGTCAACAGTGTGTGTGTGTGTGTGTGTGTGTGTGTGTGTGTGTGTGTGTGTGTGTGTGTGTGTGTGTGTGTGTGTGTGTGTGTGTGTGTGTGTGTGTGTGTGTGTGAGTGAGAGAGAGAGCATGTCAGAACATACACTGCTCTGACAGTGATTTAGGCTCTGTCCGTCTCTAAACTGCAAGCAGAACACACAATCCCATCCAAAGCCAAGGCACTCAATATCCAATGGCTACAAATCACTGGCACCTTCAGTGCCAGAGAGACAGATAGGGAGGGGAGAAGCTAGAGGCTAGCTCAAAGTCTGTGTCTTAAATGGCACCCTGTTCTATATATAGTGCACTACTTTTGGTCAAAAGTACACTCTAAGAATTAATGGTGACTCGAGGAACCCTGGAGATACTCAAGGAACACTTGGAGTTTTTCAAGGAACCATTGCTAGTCAATCTCTAAGAATTAATGGTGACTCGGGGAACCCTGGAGATACTCAAGGAACACCTGGAGTTTTTCAAGGAACCATTGCTAGTCAATGTTTCATATTTGCAACTTTGTTTAATTGAGGGGTTCTTGGAGGAACCTTTAATGGTTCAACGTAGTGGAGGCAAGGCTTAGTAGGGGCGTGGCTTGAAGATATATATTTTTTGGGGGCCACCCGTTAGAGTAAATGTCATTCCTGTTCATGTGTTCCTGTGTATTGTCATGGCATGTTTCAGTTAGCTTCAACAAGGCTAACTGAGGCGTGTGAGTACCTTGAGAGCGAATGCCACCTAAAGTTAGAACAGTAACCACTTTATTACTGTATACAATGCTAATATTATATTACTGTATGAAATATGAAGAAATATGCAAGGACATTTTATCATGCAGTATACAAACTTAACATGAAAATAAATTATCCAAATGTAACCATCTGAAAACCACACCTCCGATAAGCCATGCCTTCAATATGATAGGCTCCTCCTCCTCTACGATATATTATTAAAATGGTAAAAAGAAACGTAACCTCTCCTGTCACAAAAAGGTTCTGGTTTGAACCTTTACACAGGAGTTCCTCGATTACCCTTTTCAGAGGGGTTCCTCTGGGAACCTTTTTCAACTGGAAAGGTTCCGCCGGTGAGGCAACCTTTACTTCTAAGTGTGTAGTGCACTATATATTGAATAGGGTGCCATTTCAGATGCAGCCGGAGAGACCTGGGCCCGTATCCACAAATCATCTCAGAAAACCTCCCAGGAATTCTGTTAAAACAACAAACAAATCCCAGCTCAGAGTAGGTTTTAGGATGATAAGACACTGCTCAGACAAACTCTGAGCCATTAAAATTAAAATCGACTCATAAAAGTTTATCTCAGCTGGTAATCACAACAGTTTGCGGTACCGCAAAATAATATACATTGTTGCAAATGATGGGGAATAACTAATTATGATAAGGCATCACCAGCTGTGAACTCTATATAGCACCCTTCAGATATCCACAGTGAATGTGACTATACAGCAAATGTTGTAATGGTAAAACATTTGAAATCATTTTTGCCTGACACGATCACTTTGCCTCCTCTTAATTATTGCCTAATGTTTTGGCATGCCTAGCCTTTTTTTTGTAAAATGTTGATGGTTGTTAAAAGCGGAATTTTCACAATTTCACCTTTATCAACACACTCGTCGTCACTCCCATTTAACAACTCTGTCTCTTCGGTACAGTAGACATCAAGCAACTTGCTGATAATGTTGCTACATATTTGACATGTTTTGAAAGATCTATCATTTTCCTTTAACACTATTAAAGTTAACATAATGCCTTTAATTGCAGTCGTCTGCATAGGCATGACCAATTTAGATACGTTTTGGTAGAAGAATGGCCTTACTTACTGACTTACTGACTTTCAATCTGGTACTGTCATAGGATGCCACCTTTCCAACAAGTCAGTTGGTCAAATTTCTCCCCTGGTAGACAACACAAGCTCACAGAACAGGACCGCCAAGTGCCGGAGAGTGCTGAAGCGCGTAAAAATCGCCTGTCCTCAGTTGCAACACTCACTACTGAGTTCCGAACTGCATCTGGAAGCAATATCAGCACAAGAGTTGTTCGTCGGGAGCTTCATGAAATGGGTTTCCATGGCCAATCAGCCACACACAAGCCTAAGTTCACCATGCACAACGCCAAGGGTCAGCTGGAGTGGTGTTAAGCTCACCGCAATTGGACTCTGGATCTGTGGAATGGTGTTCACTGGAGTGATGAATCACGCTTCACCATCTGGCATTCCGAAGGACGAATCTGGGTTCGGTGGATGTCAAGAAAACGCTACCTACCCAAATGCATAGTGTCAAATGTAATGTGATGGAGGAATAATGGTCTGGGGCTGTTTTTCATGGTTCAAACTAGGTCCCTTACTTCCAGTGAAGGGAAATCTTAACACAACAGCATACAATTACATTCTAGACGATTCTGTGCTTCCAACTTTGTGGCAACAGTTTGGGGATGCCCTTTCCTGTTTCAGCATGACAATGCCCCCGTGCACAAAGCGAGGTCAGTACAGAAATGGATCTGTGTGGAAGAACTTGATTGGCCTGCACAGAACCCTGACCTGAACTCCATCGAACACATGTGGGATGAATTTGGATGAATTAGAACGCCCAACATCAGTTCCGACCTCACTAATGCTCTTGTGGATGAATGGAAGCAAGTCCCCGCAGCAATGTTCCAACATCTAATGGAAAGTCATCTCAGATGAGTGGAGGCTCTTATAGCAACAAATGGGGGACCAACTCCATATTAATGCCCATTTTGGAATGAGATGTTCAACAAGCAGGTGTCCATGTACTTTTGTTCATGTAGCGTATCTGTCGACTAGGAGTGACTCTGATGACTAAAGAGGCTTTGCTCAACGCTTTTATTTTTACCCATAAGAGTAGGAGTAAAATGTCTCTATTATCAGCACGTACGACCAGTGTTCTACTCTGAGATGCTTTGTAGATACCAGTGGTGTAAAGTACTTAAGTAACATTTTCAAATCAAAATAAATTGTATGTGACACATGAGCCGAATACAACAAACCTTATAGTGAAATGCTTACTTACAAGCCCTCAACCAGCAATGCAGTTTGAAGAAAATACAAACAAAAAAATGAATATGGCTAGAAACTGTTTAGAAGCCTCTTGGACTTAGACTTGGCGCTCCGGTACCGTTTGCCGTGTGGTAGCAGAGAGAAGAGTCTATGACTAGGGTGTCTGGAGTCTTTGACAATTTTTAGGGCCTTCCTCTGACACCGCCTGGTATAGAGGTCCTGGATGGCAGGAAGCTTGGCCCCGGTGATGTACTGGGCCGTACGCACAAGCCTCTGTAGTGCCTTGCAGTTGGAGGCAGGGCAGTTGCCATACCAGGCAGTGATGCAACCCATCAGGATGCTCTCGATGGTGCAGCTGTAAAACCTTTTGAGGATCTGAGGGCCCATGCCAAATCTTTTCAGTCTCCTGAGAGGGAATAGGTTTTGTCGTGCCCTCTTCACGGCTGTCTTGGTGTGCTTGGCCCATGTTAGTTTGTTGGTGATGTGGACGCCAAGGAACTTGAAGCTCTCAACCTGCTCCACTACAGCCTCGTCGATGAGAATAGAGGCGTACTCGGTCCTCCTTTTCCAGTAGTCCAGAATCATCTCCTTTGTCTTGATCACGATGAGGGAGAGGTTGTTTGTGCTGTATGCAAATTAGGGTGGCTGTAGGGTTTCTGGCATAATGGTGTTTATGTGAGCCATGACCAGCCGTTCAAAGCATTTCATGGCTACAGACGTGAGTGCAACGGGTCGGTAAGTACTACTTAAGTAGTTTTTTTAGGTATCTGTACTTAACTATTAATATTTTTGACAACTTTTACTTTTACTCCGCTACATTCCTAAACAAAATAATGTACTTTTTACTCCTTACATTTTCCCTGACACCCAAAAGCACTCGTTACATTTTGAATGCTTAGCAGGACAGGAAAATTGTCTAATTCACTCACTTATCAAGAGAACACCCCTGGTCATCCCTACTGCCTCTGATCTGGCAGACTCACTAAACACAAATTCTTTGTTTGTAAATGATGTCTGAGTGTTGAACTGTGCCCCGGACTATCCCTAAATACAAAAAAAAAACAAATTAAATGATTTATACTTTTACTTTGTATACTTAAGTACATTTAAAACCAAATACTTTTTGACTTTTACTCAAGTAGTAATTTACTAGGTGACCTTTACTTTTACTTGAGTCAAATTCTTTTAAGGTATTTTTACTTTTACTCAAGAATGAAAATTGGGTACTTTTTCCTACATTGGTGGATACGGGCCCTGGTATTTCCCCTCAGACTCTCTTTAATTCATCTGGACCAGGGCCACACTGTAGAAGGTTAAGAAGATATCTGCTGTAAGGCGTCTGTCTCCCCAGCCTTGTACCAAGGCCTGCGACACACTAATCTACATAACATGAATAAGAATGAATGGAAATTAATGGGAGGACCAAGGCTAACGTTTGCGCCCTGTAATCAGGAAGAAGAGATGGTTGATGGGAAGGCTGACCTATGTGACTTTCAGGGTCAGGTGTGTGTGTGTGTGTTCATATGGATTATATGGAAAATGCCTTTTGTCATTTAATGATCCTGTTAAACATGAGTCATATTAGTAATCATTAACATGACTTTTTAACAGCCTGAACATACAACCTGAACATAAATGTACCCCTATTGGACATTCATATATGCAAATATATTATCTAATGTTAATATATGTTTGCCCATATGCATGTATGAACATAATTATTACTTTGAATGTCACTCTGAAAATCACGTAACCTCTGCCTGGCTGGGCTTTGGAGAGATACCACTTTTGAGTTGTCATAAACAGCTTATGAACAAATCAAATTGTATTGGTCTCATACACGTGTTTAGGAGATGGTATTGCGAGTGTAGCGAAATGCTGGTGTTCCTCGCTCCGAAACAAGCATTTCGCTACACCAACAACAACATCTGCAAAACAAATGTATGAGACCAATACAATTTGATTTGATTTGTTTATTTAAAAAATATATATATATATTTGACCTTTATTTATTTGATTTGTTTATACGTTGTTTATGACAACTCATAAGCCATTTACGAAGCTTTTATAAGTGGTATCTCTCCAAAGCCCAGCCAGGCAGAGGTTACGTGATTTTCAGAGTGACATGCAAAGTAATCATTATGTTCATACATGCATATAGTCATATGAATATTAACATTAGATAATATATTTGCATATATGAATGTACATTTATGTTCAGGCTGATTAAAAAAAAAATGTTAATGATTTATAACTGTTCCTAATTTGACTAATGTTCAACAGGATCAGTAAACTGTCATAAAGTGCTTGTAAACTGTTATGATCTGTAATCATGCTTTATCTTTCTGATTTGTTATCTGACCCAGCTATTAGAGACAGTCAGATAGTTTATAGTTTTTCATAAAGACTTATACAGTAAGCTGTGATTTTCAATTTGGTCCACACTCTTGCAAAGATCTGTCCAGTGAAATGACCCTCTGCTGTCACCCCTACATTCTGTTTGCCACTGTTTTGACTCCGGTCTTTCTCACCCAGGCACACGGACAGACAGATGCAAACACACACAGACGGACAGGCGGATGTGTACAGGCATGCACACTTATACACAAACACACTACTCTATCCATTGCCTGAGTGAACAGTAACCTCAACAGACACACTGACTCCATTAGTTCCCTCTTCTCTTTACATGACACACGTATGTTGCCGTCCAGGTAGAAGAGGAGACACAAGGAGTCCCACTACACGCTAGTCTACACACCAAGCCTCTCTCCCTCTCCCTCTCTTTCTCTTCCTCCACTCCACTTTACTGAGTATCAGTAACCTGTTAGGACTTTTAGTTGAGATGAAAACAACATGATCTGGGAAAATATTGAATAATCAATGCAGAGTAATTCTCTGTGATTATCCCAGTACGTGTGTAGGGTGGCTAAACGGAGTCGGGGCCTTGTAAACCATACACCTCTTTGCTCTGGCTGCTTTCTGAAGGGGAAAAAATCCATAACCAGCAAATACAATCTAATTTCTGCCTGCCCTGCCAGTTTAAATAGGCGGTATTGAATTAAGCTGGTAAAAACAGAAATTGATCTTTCCGTCATCCATTTCTGTGCTGCCGCACCTCGCTCCGCCGCGCCCGTAATCACCACTGATCTCAGAGAGAAATTAACCCAGAGAGAAAGAGAGAGACCAGAGACCAGGGGGTTGGGGATTTGTGTGGTGATAAGGGCAAGACTATTGAGGAGTGAGGACATTGGTTCTACATTATCTACAAACCAAGAATTATACCCACTCCTGAAAACACACAAACACTGCCATCCCCCTCACAAAACACACACCTCTCTCACTCTCTCTCTCTCTCACACACAGACAAGTACCATAGCCATCTCCCTCACAAAACACACAGGCCTCTCTCTCTCCCACTCTCACTCTCTCTCTTTCTCTCCTTCTGCTCACCAGACCTAGAATTCCTTACAATCAAATGCCGGCCATGTTATCTCCTAAGAGAATTCTCGTCAGTTATCGTCACAGCGGTGTACAACCCCCCCCCACACACACACCCACCGTTTCTCTCTATCGTCTTACTCTCGTCTTTTTCACTCTGAGACACTCATTACCTCTGTGCTCGTCTCTGTTCCCAACAAACTGAGAAGAGATACACAGATCAATAAAAGTTTGTGAGTGCTTTTCTCTCTCTCTCTCTCTCTAATCTCTGACTCTCTTTCGCTCTGGCTCTTTACTTCTCTTTCCCTCTCCCTTTCTCTCACTCTTCACCTCTCTCTCACTCCCTATCTCTCGCTTTTTACCTCTCTTTCACTCCCTTTCTCTCGCTCTTTACCTCACTCTCTAACTCCCTTTCTCTTTTACCTCTCTCTCACTCCCTTTCTCTTGCTCTTTACCTCTCCCTCTCGCTCCCTTCTTTTCTGACTCTCACTGCCTCTCGTTCTTTCTCTCTGACTTTTCTCTTGTTTTCTCTCTCTCCTTATTTGTCTGTTCAGCATATATTTTTAACATTCAAATGCACGACCGCTTATGCTTATGGCAGATAATTGCCAGAAATCATGTGTGTAGAGAACAACTGTGTGCACAACTGTGTTAATGATTCCCAGTCATGCCGTAGAGAGCCATGTGATGTGTGTTTGGATGTGTCATCATGTGTATGGATGGCATTAAATACATGAATAAATGCTACACATCACAAACAGCCAGACCATGAATAAATAAGCTGTCATTCCTATTTCAATTAGGACTTTTCTGTTTGATTCAGCCTGTGTGTGCGTGTGTGTGAGTGTGTGTGTGTGTGTGTGTGTGTGTGTGTGTGTGTGTGTGTGTGTGTGTGTGTGTGTGTGTGTGTGTGTGTGTGTGTGTGTGTGTGTGTGTGTGTGTGTGTGTGCGTGTGCGTATGTGTGCGTGTGTGTGTTTGCGTGCGTGTGTGTCCATCCTCTGTCACAAACACATCTCAGCCACATAAAAATTGCTGTGGCCTGCAGCACCAACTGCCAACATCAATACACAGATACATTCTCACTCACAAGTCACAACTAGCCAACAATGCTCTGGCTTGGATACTTATTTCTATCACAATTCTACCTACTTTGGTGAACATATTTCAAGTTACAGTGAAATGCTTTTCTTGCAGCTCTAAACCCAATAATGCAGTAAAGAATATAAATGTAGTACTAAAAATAACACAAGGTAGAACAAAAACACACAAGAGATAATAATAAGAAAGAGAACAAACAGAAAAAGTAAGTAGTGTCAGTTCCAATGCCATATTTACAATGTACAGGGACACTCGAGTGATACAGGTAGATATGTACACTATAGGGGTCAGGTGACAAGTCATCATACAGTGCCTTCAGAAATGATTCACACCCTTGGGCTTTTTACACACTTTTATACAGCCTGAATTGAAAATGTATTCAATTGCGATTGTTTTGTCACTGGCCTACACACAATACCCCATAATGCCAAAGTACCGTTATGTAATTATATATTTTTGTTTTTACATGATTTCTGAATGACATCTCTGTACCCCACACATAAAATTATCTGAAAGTTTCCTCGGTTGAGCAGTGAATTTCAAACACCGATTCAACCACCAAATCCAGGGAGGATTTCCAATGCCTCGAAAAGAAGAGGTCCTATTGGGAGAAGGGTAAAAAAAACACTCAGGGATTTCACCATGAGGCCAAAGGTAACTTTAAAACAGTTACAGAGCTTAATGGTTGTGATAGGAGGAAACTGGGGATGGATCAACAACATTGTACTAACTCCACAACACTAATCTAATTGACAGAGTGAAAAGATGGAAGCATGTACAGAGAAACATATTCCAAAACATACATCCTGTTTGCAACAAGGAAGAATCACAGATGTAATTGCTGCCAAAAGTTATTCTAACATGTATTGACTCAGGGGGTTGAATAGTTATCTAATCAACATACAGTAAACTCCAAAAGTACTGTGACAGTGATCCATTTTTTGTAGTTTTGGCTCTGTCCTCCAGCACTTTGGATTTGAAATGATACAATGACTACGAGGTTAAATAGCAGACTGTCAGATTTAATTTTAGGGTATTTTCATCCATATCAGGAAAGCTGTTTAGAAATTATTGCACATAGTCCCCTCATTTTATGTGACCAAAAGTATTGATAAGTGATAAAGTTACAGATGCACAAACCAAGACATGCTTCCCTCTCACTATTACAATAACAGGGGAGGTTAGCATGTTTTTGTGGGTATGACATTTGTGTAACTTTCTCACTGATCATTATTTCCGAGTTATTTAGGACTGTCCGTAATCATGGTGGCAACATTAATGTAAATGTGTTTAGAAACATATCATTTTGGGGCGGCGCTAGCATGTTGGAGTGAACGGCTGTGCGTGAGAGGCTCCTGCAACTTTTTTGCGAAATAATCGAATTTAACCTACTTTATGGCACTTTTTACAACAAACGTTTCTTTCTAATACAAGATTGTAACTTTTTTATATGAAAATGCCGAGTAATAAGCAACCAAAGGACAATAAATCCACAGCGGAGGCCTACTCCCCACTAAACAATGACACAGACATGGCGGGAGGCACATGCAACAACCTGACACTTACAGAACTTACCCGGGCTTTGGGGGAGCTACGTGTTGCTATAGCTGAGGATCTTAAGGCCACTATTGCTGAATTGGACACCAAAATCGAGAGCATCATTCGAACGGTCGCTTCGCATGGCCAGAGTATTGTGGACCTTGAGAAAGCTTCTGAATTCAATGCTGGTAGGATCGACGAGTTAGAGAAGCTATGCACGTCATTGCAGGATAGTGTGCAGAGGCTTTCTGTGAAAGTGGTGGACCTGGAGGGCCGATCCAGACGTAATAACCTTCGAGTTGTTGGTCTGGCAGAGGGGGTAGAGGCGGGCTCTCGCCCCACCGACTTCTTTGCCAAGCATTTGAAGGATGCAATGGGATCGTATGTTTTGGCTTCGGTTCCCCAGCTGGACCGTACACATCGCTCCCTTGTCCCAGTGCCTGGACAGGGCCAACGTCCTCACCCAGTAATCATCTGCTTTCACAGTTTCAAGACCATGGATCTTATCCTGCGTGAAGCTCGAATGAGGGGCAACCTGTCACATAAAGGGCATCCATTCCGTGTATATGAGGATGTGGCAAAGCATCGCGGCGACGACAGAGATGTCATGACCAAACTCTTCAAACTCCATCTTCGCCAAGCCTTACTCTTCCCTGCAAGACTAAGAATTACCCCGCCTTCCGGTGAGAAGATTTGGCTCTCCTCGGTTTTGGACGCAGAGAAGTTTATCCGGGGATATACACCAATCCCCCGTACAGGTTAGAGTGCCTTGTCATTGCGTGTTAGGGCCTGCTCTTGGACTCGAATCCATACTATACCATATTGGTTGAAACCATATTAAACGGGCTCAACAAGGGCTACCGAACATGTAAGACGCTGAGCCGACCAATGGATGGAAGTCAGAGCTCTCATTTAATGTTAAATTCACTTTCATCCCTGTGCTCAGAGCGATGCATATTTTTACTTCCAGGTTTGATCACTGACACCTTCGGATGGATATACTTATATTCCCCCACTTTTGTTTTGTTCTTTTGTTATTTATTTTACAATCCTTACATTATTCTTACTACCATACAATTTATTTATTGCTTGCAGGGGACTGGGGGTGATGGTTGGGCAGACGCAGACACCTGGTTAGCAAGTTGATGTTTTGTGCCGTTCTGCCTTTGTCTCGCCGTGGGCCGCTCTCCCGACTAGAGTCCCACCAGCCCTCTTTAGTGCTTATGGCTGTGTAGGTGTGCATACATATAATTAGTATTTGTACTTTATTACTATTTTCTCTTAGCATTTTAGGATTATGTATGTGTATATTTTAAATCAGTGTAGATTGTTATACTGGGGTATGAATGTTTGTATCATATTTTTGCAAGAAACCCATCTGAAGAATAACTCTCATAGCAGTGTAGGTGGGTGGGGCAAGTGTATCACTCTAACTTCTCTGCCAAAACGAGAGGCACAGCGATTCTGGTACGGAAAGGAATTCCCTTTCTACATAAAACCACCCTTGCGGATAAAGAGGGTCGGTATGTGGTCGTAATAGGAGAAATCCACTCTACCTCAGTAACTCTATTAAATATCTATGGGCCAATCATTGATAACCCCTCTTTTTTCAAAAGAGTCCTTGCCCTGATTCCAGATATCTCCCATACTAACCTGGTCATTGGAGGGGACCAGTATTTGGATAGATCCTCTACCCGGCGAACCCCTACCTCCTATTCAAGCGAATTCTTGAATACCTACAGAGAGAATTCAAACTTATTTGATATATGGAGGATCGCTAACCCTACGGGTAGGGAATACTCCTTTTACTCTCATGTTCACAATGTTTACACTCAAATTGACTACTTTTTGTTGGATGCTAGACTACTCCCCTATACCTGTAATGTGAGGTATCATGATATTATAATCTCGGACCACAGTCCACTCACCTTCTCCCTGAGATTGGGTGACATTGACCCATGGAGAAACATTAAAAAATTACGTCTTTAAAATTTGAATATAATCTGATTCTCTCAGCTAAAATTGCTAAATCTTTTCTCTATGCCAAGCCAAAATATTTTGAGTTTGGTGACAAACCACACAAATTACTCGCCAGACAACTTCGAAAAAATGTGAGTGACCAAATGATTCACAAAGTTAAATCTGCATCTGGGGAATTATTCTTTTCCTCCAAAGACATCAATGACAGATTCCGGCAGTTTTATGAGACTCTATATACATCTAAAGTGGATCATAACCCCTTAATTATGCAAACATTTTTGGAGGACTGTAATCTTCCTGCCCTGAACCAGGAAGATTCTAACTTCCTGAATAAGGAAATATCTCTTGATGAAATTCGAGAAACAATTAAATATCTAAAGAGTGGCAAGACCCTGGGCCCAGATGGATACCCTGGTGAATTCTATAAAACATTCAGCAACATGCTCTCTCCCTACCTGCACAAAATGTTGGTTCAGGCCAATGAGGATGGAGCTCTCCCTTCTACTTTGGACGAAGCGTTCATTACAGTTATACATAAGAAGGGTAAAGATCCAGAAGAGGTAGGGTCATACAGACCAATATCTCTCCTTAATACAGACCAAAAGATTTTAGCAAAAACTCTGGCTAACAGGCTTAGCACTTTAATTGGCAAATTGGTCCATTCGGATCAGACCGGCTTTATCCCTAACAGACACTCATTCTTCAATCTCAGGCGCCTCTTCAATATTCTGTATTTTCAGAGGTTGCCCAACGTGTACTTTGCCATCATATCTCTTGACGCCGAAAAGGCCTTTGACCAAGTTGAGTGGCCCGATCTATTCAAGGTCCTACAGAAATGTAATATTGGAGATGAGTTCATAAATTGGATCCAGCTTTTATATAGGAACCCCTGTGCCAGAATACTCACTAACCAATCATTGTCGCCCCGATTTAACCTTAACAGGGGGACAAGGCAGGGTTGTGCGCTGTCGCCTATGCTCTTCGCCCTAATTATCGAACCCCTCGCTCAGACGATAAGATCTCATGCAGCAATACACGGCTATAATACTAAAGATACTCTAAATAAGATTTCCCTATACACAGATGACATCCTCCTCTATGTAACAGAACCCCAGGCTCGTATCCCAGCTATTCTTGATGTGATCAATTTGTTTGGTACCTTCCCGGGATACAGAATAAATTGGAACAAGAGTGAATTAATGCCCATACGGTCGCAAAACACCTCCTGGCTAGAACATCTCCCATTTAAGTTATCTTCAGAAAAATTTACCTACCTAGGAATTGTAGTTACCAAACAATACTCCTTACTATTTAAAGAGAATTTCCCCTCTCTGATACAAAAACTCAAAGCAAACAAACTATTTTGGAGAACTTCTCAGAATTTCTCTGCTCAGATGAATTAATGCCATTAAAATGGTCTTCCTCCCACAACTGTTCTACCTATAACAGAACATCCCAGTATTCATACTGAAATCCTTTCATAAACAACTGGACTCAATTATAAATCCTTTCATCTGGGATTATAAAACACACAGGATAGGTAAAAAACACCTCTGTAAATCCAAGATGGAAGGAGGATTGTCTCTCCCAAATTTTATCTTTTATTACTGGGCCGCTAAACTCCGCGTTTTTACGTTTCTGCTGGATGACGCACTTTCAGCATCCAGCTGGCTTAGTATGGAGCGTAAGGAGTGTCACCCCTTCTCTATTGGCGCTGTGATTTTGTCGCCTGTCAATCTGGAGATGTCACTTTATTGTAACAATCCTATTATACATAGCACAGTCTGAATCTGGAAGCAAATTAAAGTCCACTTTGAGCTTAGACCAATGTCATTCATGCTCCCTGTCCCAGGAATCCCTCCTTTGCCCCTTCTAACCTTGATAACACATTTGAGCGATGGGGAGAGCTGGGGATAAGTACCATAGGGGATTTATACATAGAAGGGACCTTTGCTTCCTTTGAGTTGCTGAGGGAAACTTATAATCTTCCCAGAAGTAATTTTTTCAGATACCTACAAATTAGAGACTACGTTAGAAAACACCTCCCAACATTTGGGAATGCTAAACCTTCCACGTTTGACGGATGCATAAAATATTCCCCACCTCAGATAAACTGATATTGCGTCTATATGATGCTTTTCAATCTGTTAGCACACCTTCTACAGATGCCATCAAGGCAAAATGGGAGGAAGAACTAGGGACTGACATTTCTGTGGCAGACTGGGAAGAGAGCTTGGAGTATATCCACACATGCTCCATTAATTCCAGACATCGTCTCATACAATTCAAGGTATTACACAGATTACACTATTTCAAAACTAAACTGCATAGGATATTTCCTGATACATCCCCTATGTGTGATAAATGTCAGGCTGCGCAGGGTACACTACTCCACTGCTTTGCCCTATGCTCTAGCTTGCATGGTTATTGGTGTGGAATTTTTGGGATCCTCTCTGAAGTTTTGGAGACTTCAATAGATCCAGACCCGCTTCTGATAATCCTGGGAGTATCTGAGTCCCTAAACGGATTAACCAACCCCCAAAAACAACTAATCTCGTACGGTCTCATTTCGGCAAAAAAACTCATCTTGTTGTTTTGGAAAAGGAGGGAAGCGCCCTCTACCAAATTATGGCTCAGTGAATTGGCAAACACTGTACACTGAGAAAGAATTAGATATATTCTGATCAATAAATTATCAACATTTGATAAAATCTGGCAGCCTTTCCTCTCCTACTTGGTCGAGTCGGCGCTGTGAATTTGTACTTATTAACGCACTCTCAATTGTAATATTTTAATCTACCTTTGGGCAGCATGTGCTGGCCCTGCCACCCGAGCAGTTGGGGGGGGGAGGGGGGGGGACATCTACCCTCTTTCTTTCTACGTGTCCTTGTTTTGTATGTCGTGTTTTGTATTATTTGTTTTGCACCCAGGGATCTGGGTCTTGTTGCTCCTGAATGCTCTTTTATGTTTAGATAAGAATTGTATACCTGTCTTGTATACCTATACACCATTCTTGTGTGTGTTTAATAAAACATATTTGAAACAATAACATGTAATTTTCTTATTTACAATACATTTACTCTAAAATGACACAATATATTATTTACCTTCCATTTCTATTGGGCAAAAAAGGATCTGAAACACAACCAAAACAAACAGCAAATGCATCCAACAAGTTTTTAGAGTCACAGGCTTGATGTAATCATTGTATGCTAGGAATAATGAAGCAACAAATTGTTGATTAGTTTAATATGCTGATAAGTTAATTTGTCCCACTACTTTTGGTCCCCTGAAATGGGTGGACTATGTACAAAAGTGCTGTAATTTCTAAACGGTTCCCCCGATATGGATGAAAATACTCTCAAATTAAAGCTGACAGTCTGCACTTGAACCTCCTAGTCATTGTATCATTTCAAATCCAAAGTGCTGGAGTACAGAGCCAAAATAACAACAAAATGGTCAATGTCCCTATACAATACTTTTGGAGCTCTCTGTACATTAGTTTTTTATTTTTCATATACAGTTGAAGTCGGAAGTTTACATACACCTTAGCCAAATACATTTAAACTCAGTGTTTCACAATTCCTGACATTTGATCCTAGTAAAAATTCCCTGTTTTAGATCAGTTAGGATCATCACTTTATTTTAAGAATGTGAAATGTCAGAATAATAGTAGAAATAATGATTTCATTCAGCTTTAATTTCTTTCATCACATTTCCTGTGAGTCAGAAGTTTACATACACTCAATTAATATTTGGTAGCTTTGCCTGTAAATTCTTTAACTTGGGTCAAACGTTTCAGGTAGCCTTCTACAAGCTTCCCAGTGTCACGTTCTGACCTTTATTTCCTTTGTTTTGTCATTATTTAGTATGGTCAGGGCGGGAGTTGGGGTGGGCAGTCTATGTTTGTTTTTCTATGATTTGGGGAGTTGTATGTTTCGGCCTAGTATGGTTTTCAATCAGAGGCAGGTGTCATTAGTTGTCTCTGATTGAGAATCATACTTAGGTAGCCTGGGTTGCACTGTTTGTTTGTGGATGATTGTCTATGTTAGTGGCTTGTGTCAGCACAGGTCTCATTTGTAGCTTCACGGTCGTTATTTGTTTATTGTTTTTGTATGCAGTGTTCAGTACTTTCTTTAATTAAATATTCACTATAAACACATACCATGCCGCATTTTGGTCCTCTGATCCTTCCCGCCTCTCCTTCAACAGAAGAATCCCGTGACAGAATCACCCACCACAACAGGACCAAGCGGCGTGGTGAAGGACAGCGACGACAGCAGCGGCAGCAGCAACAACAGTGGCCAGCATCACAGGACTCCTGGACATGGGAGGAGATATTGAACGGAGAGGGACCCTGGGCACAGGCTGGGGAATATCGCCGCCCCAAAGCAGAGCTGGAGGCAGCGAAAGCTGAGCGGCGGCGATATGAGGAGGCAGCATGGCAGCGCGACAGGTACAAGAGGCAGCCCCCAAATTTTGTTTGGGGGCGGCACACGAGGTGTGGGGCTAAGCCAGGTAGCAGACCTGAGCTCACTCCTCGTGCTTATTATAAGCAGCGCGTTACTGGTCAGGCACTGTGTTATGCGGTTAAGCACACGGTGTCACCAGTACGTGCCTATAGCCCGGTGCGCTATAGGGCAGCCCCCCGAGAGTGTCATGCGAGTGTGGTCATCCAGCCAGGGCGTATGGTGCCTGCTCAGCCTGGTGGGTCCTGGGGCAGCCCCACGCACCAGGCTGTTTCTCTGTCTCCTCCCTACAGGTGGCCCCGTCTGTCCGGCGCCGCCGGAGCTTCCCGCCTGTCCGGCGCTGCCGGAGTCTCCCGCCTGTCCGGCGCTGCCGGAGTCTGAGGCGCCAGAGCCCCTGCCCCTCTGTCCCGAGCTGCCAGAGCCTCTGCCCCTCTATCCCAAGCTGCCCCTCTGTCCAGTGGGGTCATTTAGAAGGGTTGCCATGGTTAGGAAGCCACGGAGGTGGACAATGAGGCGGACTAAGACGATGGTGAAGTGGGGTCCGCGTCCCGCGCCAGAGCCGCCACCGCGGACAGACGCCCACCCAGACCCTCCCCTATAGGTTAAGGTTTTGCGGCCGGAGTCCGCACCTTTGGGGGGAGGTACTGTCACGTTCTGACCTTTATTTCCTTTGTTTTGTATTTATTTAGTATGGTCAGGGTGTGAGTTGGGTGGGCAGTCTATGTTTGTTTTTCTATGATTTGGGGAGTTGTATGGTTTTCAATCAGAGGCAGGTGTCATTAGTTGTCTCTGATTGAGAATCATACTTAGGTAGCCTGGGTTGCACTGTTTGTTTGTGGGTGATTGTCTATGTTAGTGGCTTGTGTCAGCACAGGTCTCATTTGTAGCTTCACGGTCATTATCGGTTTACTGTTTTTGTATGCAGTGTTCAGTACTTTCTTTAATTAAATATTCACAATGAACACATTCCATGCCGCGTTTTGGTCCTCTGATCCTTCTCGCCTCTCCTCTTCAGATGAAGAGGAGGACGACCGTGACACCCAGAATAAGTTGGGTGAATTTTGGCCCATTCCTCCTGACAGGGCTGGTGTAACTGAGTCAGGTTGTAGGTCTCCTTGCTCGCACATGCTTTTTCAGGTCTGCCCAAAAATGTTCTATAGGATTGAGGTCAGGGCTTTGTGATGGTCACTCCAATACCTTGACTTTGTTGTCCTTAAGCCATTTTGCCACAACTTTGGAAGTATGCTTGGGGTCATTGTCCATTTGGAAGACCCATTTGCGACCAAGCTTTAACTTCCTGACTGATGTCTTGAGATGTTGCTTCAATATATCCACAGAATTTTCCTCCGTCATTATGCCATCTATTTTGTGACATTCACCACTCCCTCCTGCAGCAAAGCACCTCCACAACATGATCGCCTGCTGCCCCCCCGTGCTTCATGGTTGGGATGGTGTTATTGTCACTACTTCCGACGAAGTTGTTCCTCTCCTTGTTCGTTCGGCGGTCGAAGTCACTGAATTTCTAGCCATCGCTGATCCTCTTTTCATTTTCCTTTGGTTTTGTCTGGTCTTGTATCACACCTGGTTCCAATCCCATCAATTACATGTTGTGTATTTAACCCTCTGTTCCCCCTTATGTCCTTGTCGGTGATAGTTTGTTTGTAAGCCATGTGCAAGTTATGTTCTGGTGTGCGACGGGTTCTGAACCCACTTGTGTTATTTTGTAAATTTTGGTTTTCTAAGTTTTTGAGCTCTTATTAAACTGCTCCGTTTATACCAAGTTCGATCTCCTGCGCCTGACTTCCTTGTCACCAGCACACACACCCTTAAAGTTATTCAGCTTGCAAGCCTCCCTCTTTTTCCTCCAAACATGATGATGGTCATTATGGCCAACAGTTATTTTTTTTGTTTCATCAGACGAGTGGACATTTCTCCAAAAAGTATGATCTTTGTCTCCATGCATAGTTGCAAACCGTAATCTGGCTTTTTTATGGCGGTTTTGAAGCAGTGGCTTCTTCCTTGATGAGTGGCCTTTCAGGTTATGTCGGTATAGGACTTGTTTTACTGTGGATATAGATACTTTTGTACCTGTTTCCTTCAGCATCTTCACACGGTCCTTTGCTGTTATTCTGGGATTGATTTGCACTTTTCGCACCAAAGTATGTTCATATCTAGGAGACAGAACGAGTCTCCTTCCTGAGCGGTATGACGGCTGCGTGGTCCCATGGTATTTATACTTGCGTACTATTGTTTGTACAGATGAACTTGATAACTTCAGGTGTTTGGAAATTGCTCCCAAGGATGAACCAGACTTGCAGAGGTCTACAATTTTTTTCTGAGGTCTCGGCTGATTTATTTTGATTTTCCACATGGTGTCAAGAAAAGAGGCACTGAGTTTGAAGGTAGGCCTTGATATACATCCACAGGTACAACTCAGATTGACTAAAATTTGCCTATCAAAAACTTCTAAAGCCATGACATAATTTTCTGGAATTTTCCAAGCTGTTTAAAGTCACAGTCAACTTAGTGTATGTGAACTTCTGACCCACTGGAAATGTGATACAGTGAAATAATCTGTCTGTAAACAATTGTTGGAAAAATGACTTGTGTCATGCACGAAATAGATGTCTTACCCAACTTGCCAAAACTATAGTTTGTTAACAAGAAATGTGTGGAGTGGTTGAAAAACGAGTTTTAATGACTTCAACCTAAGTGTATGTAAACATTCGACTTCAACTGTATATATTGTTTTACAGAAGTTAGAACTTTTCTTCCACTTTGACATTACAGATTATTTTGTGTAGAGAATTGCCAAAAATGTCAATGAAATCCCTTTTTTTCCGACCTTGGAACACAACAACATTTTTAAATAATCAAGGGGTGTGAATATTTTCTAAAGGCACAGTATGGTAAAAGAGTAGCATCAGCGTATATGATGATTGTATGTGACTGGGTGTGTAGAGTCAGTATAAATGTCTACCCCATGTGTGTGTAAGCAAATTAAGTGAGTATGTGTGTGCGTGTGTAGTGTCCTGTGAGTGTGCTTAGAGACAGTGCAATTTTAAAAATAATAATACAAGTGTCAACAGATAGTTAGTCCGTGTAGGCATTTAGTAAGCTATACAGAAGTCTTATGGCTTGGGGATAGAAGCTGTTCAGGGGCCTGTTGGTGTCAGACCACTTGCCGTGTGGAAGCAGAGAGAACAGTCTATGGTTTGCGTGGCTGGAGTCCTTCATGATTTTCCGAGCCTTCCTTTCACACCGCCTGATATAGAGGTTCTGAATGGCAATGAGCTCAGCCCCAGTGATGTACTGGGTTGTACACACCACCCTCTGCAGAGCTGTGCTATCGAGGGCGGTGCTATTGCTATTGGATTTACATTCGATTGCTTAACCTTATCACTGTGTGGGTGTGTGTGTGTGTGGACCATTTTAAGTCCTTAGTAATTTGGACACAAAGGAACTTGATGCTCTCGACCCGCTCCACTGCAACCCCGTGGATGTGGACGGGGGCTCGCCCTACCCGTTTCCTGTAGTCGGCAATCACCTCTTTGGACCTCATCTATTTTTTATATTAAAACATACAATCTACTTGCAGTGAAGCCGCTCAACATTTACATGGCATTCATTAATCTCCCATCCAGAGCGACCACAGAAGCAACCAGGGTCAACACCCTCCCCAAGGGCATTTCGACAGATCTCCCACAAGGTCAAAACTGGTATCCGAACCAGCAAACTATGGTCTTACTGACATTGAGGGAGAGGTTGTTGTCCTGGCACCACACTGACAGGTCACTGGCCTCCTCCCTGTAGGCTGTCCCATCGTCACCGGTGATCAGGCCTACCACCGTGTCATTAGAAAACACGGTGTTGGAGTCGTGCATGGCCATGCAGTCGTGGGTGAACAGCACGTACAGGAGGGGACTAAGTACACACCCCGGTGAGGCCTCTGTATTGAGGGTCAGTGTGGCGGAGGGGATGTTGTCTAAACTCCACGCCTGCGGTCGGCCAGCCAGGAAGTCCATTTGCAGAGGGAGGTGTTCAGTCCCAGTGTGCTAACCTTGGTGATGAGCATGAAGGGGACAAAGGCATTGAACACTGAGATGTAGTCAAAGAACAGCATAGGTTCTCACATAGGTTTTCCTCTTATGTAGGTGAGGGCAGGTGTGGGGTGGAATTTAGATTGAGTAGTCTATGGATCTGTTGGGGCAGTGTGTAAATTGGAGTGGGTCTAAGGTGTCTAGGATGACAGAGTTGATGTGTTCCATAACCAACCTTTCAAAGCACTTGCTACAGGGTGGTAACCATTGTCACATGAAGCCTTAGAGGTCTTGGGAACAGGAATGATGGTGGTCATCTTAAGACGTGGGGATTAATGACTGGGACAAGGAGAGGTTGAAAATGACCGTACCAGCTGTTCTGCGCATGCTCTGAGCATGCGCTCCTGGAATACCGTCCAGCCTCGTGGCCTTGCGAGTGTAGACCTGATTAAAGACCTTACTCACGTTGGCCTCGGAGAGCAAGATTACCCAGTCCTCTGGGTCGGTGGGGTCTCTCACGCACGGCAAGGTGTTGTTTATAGGGACGAGAGAGAGAGAGAGAGAGAGAGAGAGAGAGAGAGAGAGAGAGAGAGAGAGAGAGAGAGAGAGAGAGAGAGAGAGAGAGAGAGAGAGAGAGAGAGAGAGAGAGAGAGAGAGAGAGAGAGAGAGAGAGAGAGAGAGAGAGAGAGAGAGAGAGAGAGAGAGAGAGAGAGAGAGAGAGAGAGAGAGAGAGAGAGAGAGAGAGAGAGAGAGAGAGAGAGAGAGAGAGAGAGAGAGAGAGAGAGAGAGAGAGAGAGAGAGAGAGAGAGAGAGAGAGAGAGAGAGAGAGAGAGAGAGAGAGAGAGAGAGAGAGAGAGAGAGAGAGAGAGAGAGAGAATGCAACTTTTTCCCTGACACAATTTTACAACCAATGTCTCTACAACTCTCAGAGGCTCTGTCTTTGGCAAAACTGATACTGAAGTCTCACTTAACAGACACATGCAGGCAGACAGGCAGGCAGACAGGTAGACAGACAGTAACTCCATCTATTTCTCTCCAACAAACAAGCTCTCTTATTATCACCACAGAGATTAATTCATCACCATGGCGACTCCCTGACTTTTCAAAATGTATTTATTGCTTTGTAGAAAATTGCCTAAATCTGATGAAAATGTGCACACAGTCAATCTTCCATGCCGTGCATACCGCATTCGCCAGCCTGTCATCCGGGAGTCATCAGAGCAACATCAATTAGAGAAAATGTGCGGCGAAGGCCTCATTTATAACAAAAAAATAATCACGAAATATCGGCCGCAGGGGGAAGTCTTCAACACAATTTGGCTGTGCCACAGATCCCTCATTCTCCCCTCGCCTGTCACTCGCCCTACCTGTTCCACGTATATCTGGGAGCTATCATTACGCTAATTAGCAGGTAATCAATGTTTAATTAAAACTTGGTTGTTAATTAAAGTGACTGGTGGCAGAGGATTAGGTTGCACAAACTTTTTTTGGGGGGGGGGGGGTTGCGACATCCCGACATTAAAACGGGGATGCTATGGAGACGGAAGGGGAATGGGAGTGAGTCACAAAAACCAAACTGGAACTTTGGGGAAAGAGTTTGTGTAACTTTTTAGAATAGTTATATCTCCTTAAGTAGGTGGTGTTGCATTCACGTCTTAGTTGCTTTGCAACTTTAATGATACTGATGAAGGATGATGAATTGCTTTCATATAGGCTCGTTCATCATTCAGGTCTCAAAGCACTTCACGTTGTTTGTATGACTGACAACCACCTGGGTGTTGGTGATGCACGGCAGCCATTTTGTGCTAGAAGACTCAGTAAACAGCTACAACATCTGGAAGGAAGGTGGAAGATAGGCAGTAACTGTTTTTTAGAGCAATCACATTCAGAATATATTTTGTGATTCAGGACTCAATTCAACTTCAACCAGTGTGCATATTTTTTTATTTTACCTTTTAACTAGGCAAGTCAGTTAAGAACAAATTCTTATTTTCAATGACGGCCTAGGAACAGTGGGTTAACTACCTGTTCAGGGGCAGAATGACTGATTTGTACCTTGTCAGCTGGGGGGTTTGAACTTGCAACCTTCCGGTTCCTAGTCCAACGCTCTAACCACTAGGCTACCTGCCGCCATGGTTGCATTCTGGTTGCATTTATGTTACTGATAAGATGGAGGGCCCAGCAGTCTATTAAAACCTTTACAGGATCAGTGGGTCCCCCATGGGACGGTTGAGCTAACGTAGGCTAATTTGATTAGCATGAGGTTGTAAGTAAACAAGAACATTTCCCAGGACAGACATATCTGATATTGGGCGAAAGGCTTAAATTCTGGTTAAGTTGGTTGTGGAGAAGCAACAGTTGAGACTGAGGTTCAGGTGCACAAATAGGTGGTATTCATTGAGAGTGCAGGTGGAGAAGACTGGATTCAGAGGATGTATATATTAACAAAAATATACAAATGATGAAACATTGCTTGAGAAAAAATACGTAATACTTTTTAGAGAACAAAAATAACATATTTTAAACTTTGCCAATGTCAATAACCCAACTCGGATTTGACATATTAATGTCCAATACTTCACACGTTGCTGAAAACAAAGATACAATATGCATTAACATTAGCCTTTACAATAAACTTTCATAACAAAACCGAAACGGAAGAAACCAATTAACAAAAGGTGCTCGCTCACCGAGGAAGCCAGGTCACTGTGGTGGTACTGTATGTACACATCGAAGTAGTACCAGATAGTGGCTCTTTGGCTTGTAAGCATAGCGGAACCCTTTTTGGTGCTACATAGAACCCTTTTTTGAATGCCCAATAAAGAGCCATTCTCATAAGGTTCTAAATTGAACATATATGGTGCCATAAAGAAGCCTAAGGTTCTATAAAGGACGTTGACTATGTTACAAACTCTGACTATGTTCAAACGGGGAACTCGTTAAGGCTGTCCAGCGCCCAGCCTCCTATTTCTCCTATCAATGGAGCCTTTCGCTAAACAAATATGTACATCCCAAGATATTGGGCACATATCAGTTAATGACATGGACCACCAAATCTCATTATATGCAGATGACATACTATTGTACCTTGACAATGTATCACTATCCGTCCCTAATGTATTAAGTATATTCAGACAATTCAGCAGTATATCAAGTTATAAGATTAACCTCACTAAAACATCTCTGCTCCCACTTAACAAAGCAATGTTCAATCTCAATATAGAATCGAAGATACTTTTTGTCATGTAGTGTATGTGGACACCTACTCATTGAAACTTTCATTCCAAAATCATGGGCATCAAGATGGATTTGGTCCCCCTTTGCTGCAGTAACAGCCTCCACTCTTCTGCGAAGGCTTTCCACTAGATGTTGGAATATTGCAGCGGGTATTTGCTTCTATTCATCCACAAGAGCATTAGTGAGGTCGGGCACTGATGTTGGGCAATTAGTCCTGCTTCGCAGTCAGCGTTCCAGTTCATCCCAAAGGTGTTCGATGGGGTTGAGGTCAGGGCCAGTCAAGTTCTTTCACATTGATCTCAAACCATTTCTGTATGGATATCGGTTTGTGCACGGGGGCATTGTCATGCTGAAACCGGAAAGGGCCTTCCATAAACTGTTGCCATAAAGTTGGAAGCACAGAATCGGTTAGAATTTCATTGTAATACTGTAGCGTTAGGATTTCCGTATACTGGAAGTAAGGGGCCTAGCCCGAACCACGACAAACAGCCCCAGACCATTATTCCTCTTCCCCCAAACTTTACAGCTGACACTATGTATTTGGTCAGGTAGCGTTCACAATTGGTAGGGGCAGTTGACAGGGGCAGCTTTAGCAGGGCAGAAATTTGACGAACTGACTTGTTGGAAAGGTGGCATCCTATGATAGTGACACATTGAAAGTCACTGAGCTGTTCAGAAAGGTCATTTTACTGACATTGTTTGTCTATGGAGATTGCATGGCAGTGAGCTCGATTTTATAAGCTTGTCAGCAATGAATGTGGCTGAAATAGCCGAATCCACTAATTTGAAGTTGTGTCCGCATACTTTTGAATATATCATGTACCAATTGTGTACTCAAGTATGACAGTTGGGTACTTTTTACACCATTGCTATGTTCTGCCTTATCTCGTAAGTTTTGCCGTACTCAGTTTGGACCGATCATTACCCACTCAATACAGACCTGGCAAAAAATCGAAACACTGGGTTATTGGGAAGTGCAATGCCATACCCAAACACCACTATTTATAAAGAATTCCCCACCTTTAGGATGGAAACCTATTATTTTTTAAACAATGTTTTAAAAAGAAATTCATAAACATTCAGACATAATGAATGATGAAGGTTTATAATCCTTTCATGACCTAAAAAAATATGTACACTGCTCAAAAAAATAAAGTGTGTGTGTGTGTGTGTGTGTAAGTAAAGAAATAAAACAACTGCAGAAAGAAATTTATAAAAAAGAGTAGCAAGGCTATAAACAGACACCTGTTTGTCAGGCTTATTGAGGTAATATGTACATGTAGGTATCGTTAAAGTGAATGTGCATATATGATGAACAGAGAGTAGCAGAAGCGTAAAAAGAGGGGTTGGCAGGTGGTGGGACACAAGGTATTAGAGAGAACAGTCTGTGGCTGGGGTCTTTGACAATTTTTAGGGCCTTCCTCTGACACCGCCTGGTGTAAAGGTCCTGGATGGCAGGCAGCTTTGCCCCAGTGATATACTGGGCCGTACGTACTACCCTCTGAAGTGCCTTGCGGTCGGAGGCCGAGCAATTGGCGTACCAGGCAGTGATGCAACCGGTCAGGATGCTCTCGATGTTGCAGCTGTAGAACCTTTTGAGGATCTCAGGACCCATGCCAAATCTTTTTAGTTTCCTGAGGGGGAATAGGCTTTGTCGTGCCCTCTTCACGACTGTCTTGATGTGTTTGGAACAATCTAGTTTGTTGCTGATATGGACACCAAGGAATTTGAAGCTCTCATCCTGCTTCACTGCAGGCGCGTCGATGAGAATGGGGACATGCTCTGTGCTCCTTTTCCTGTAGTCCACAATCATCTCCTTAGTCTTGGTTACATTGAGGGATAGGTTGTTATTCTGGCACCACCGGCCAGGTCTCTGACCTTCTCCCTATAGGCTGTCTCGTCGTTGTCGGTGATCAGGATTACCGCTGTTGTGTCGTCAGCAAACTTAATGGTGGTGTTGGAGTCGTGCCTGGCCATGCAGTCGTGGGTGAACAGGGAGTGCAGGAGGGGACTGAGCATGCACCCCTGGGGAGCTCCAGTGTTGAGGATCAGCGTGGCAGATGTGTTGCTATCTACCCTCACCACCTGGGGGCGCCCTGTCAGGAAGTCCAGGATCCAGTTGCAGAGGGAGGTGTTTAGTCCCAGGATCCTTAGCTTGGTGATGAGCTTTGAGGGTACTATGGTGTTGAACGCTGAACTGTAGTCAATGAACAGCATTCTCACATAAGTGTTCCTTTTGTCCAGGTGGGAAAGGGCAGTGTGGAGTGCAATAGAAATTGCATCATCTGTGGATCTGGGTCCAAACCTTTCAAAGCACTTCATGGCTACGAACGTGAGTGCTATGGGTCTGTTGTCATTTAGGCAGGTTGCCTTTGTGTTCTTGGGCACAGGGACTATGGTGGTCTGCTTGAAGCATGTTGGTATTACAGACTCAATCAGGGACATGTTGAAAATGTCAGTGAAGACACCTGCCAGTTGATCAGCACATCCCCGGAGCACACGTCCTGGTAATCCGTCTGGCCCTGCATGTATGTTGACCTGTTTAAAAGTCTTACTCACGTCTGCTATGGAGAGCTTGATCACACAGTCGTCCGGAACAGCTGATGCTCTCGTGCATGCCTCAGTGTGGCTTGCCTCGAAACGAGCATAGAAGTGATTTAGCTCGTCTGGTAGGCTCGTGTCACTGGACAGCTTTCGGAGGCGCTTCCCTTTGTAGACTGTAATACTTTGCAAGCCCTGCCACATCCAACGAGTGTTGGAGCCGGTATATTATGATTCAATCTTAGCCCTGTATTGACGCTTTGCCTGTTTGATGGTTCGTCGCAGGGCATAGCGGGAAGCTGATTGGAGACCATATATAGGTAGCCATAACCCTTGGGTATTTTGTGAGTTCTTAGTCTGTGTTTAGTTGCCTGTCTGCACTATCCATATTAGCTTCACGGTTCGTTTTGTTGTTCTGTTAGTTTTGCTCAGTGTTCTTTCTTTAATAAAGAAGTATGTATGCTTACAACGCTGCGCCTTGGTCTCCTCCATATGACGACAGTGACACAAGAACCCACCAAAAAAGGACCAAGCAACATGCTAAAGAGAAATAGACATTTTGGACCCGGGAGTGGAGGACATCCTGGACCTGGGAGGAGGTAATAGCATGGGACAAGACCCTGCCATGGATGATACGAAGGGACTCGGCAAGCACGGAAGCCCGAGAGGCAGCCCCAGTATTTTTTGGGGGAAGCACACGAGGAGATTGCCTGAGTCCGGTTGGAGACCTGAGCCAACTCCTTGTGCTTACTGTGGGGAGCGTGTGACTGGTCAGGCACCGTGTTATGCAGGGATGCACACGGTGTCTCCAGTTCGCGTTCATAGCCCGGTGCTCTCTTTTCCAGCTCCTCACATTGGCCGGGCTAGGATGGGCATCCAGCCAGGAAGGAATTTGCCGGCTCAGCGCTCCTGGTCTCCAGTATACCTCCTTGGACCAGGATATCCTGCACCGGCTTTGCGCACTATGTCTCCGGTGAGGCTGCACAGCCCAGTGCGTCCTGTGCCAGCGAAAATAAACATCCAGCCAGGATGAGTTGTGTCAGTGCTACACTCCAGAACCTTCAACGACGGGCCACATTCCAGAACCTCCAACGACGGGCCACAGTCCGGAACCTCCAACGACAGGCCACTGTCCGGAACCTCCAGCGACGGGCTACAGTCCAGAACCTTCAGCGACGGTCCCCAGCCCGGGGCCTCCAGCGACGGTCCCAAGCCCGGGGCCTCCAGCGACGGTCCCCAGCCCTGGGCCTCCAGAGACGGTCCCCAGCCTGTGGTCTCCAGCGACGGTCCCCAGTCCAGAGCTTTCGGCGATGATCCACGGGTCAGTGCTACAAGGGCAGAGGGATCAGTGTAAGGAAGGGTGGCGGCATCCAGAACCAGAGCCGCCACCAAAGTTAGATGCCCACCCAGACCCTTCCGTATAAGTGTAGGTTTGCGGCCGGGAGTCCGCACCTTTAGGGAAGGGTTCTGTCACGCCCTGACCTTATCTTTATTTTCTTTATTATTTTGGTTTGGTCACGGTGTGACGAGGGTGGTTTGTTTAGTTTTTGTATTGTCTAGGTTTTTTTGTATGTCTAGGGTTTTTTGAAAATATAGGTGTTTATACGTCTATGGTTGCCTAGATTGGATCTCAGTCAGTGGCAGCTGTTTATCGATGCCTCTGATTGGGGACCATATTTAGGTAGCCAAATTCCTTGGGTATTTTGTGGGTTCTGAGTGTATGTTTATTTGGTTGTCTGCACTAGCCATAATAGCTTTACGGTTTGTTTTGTTAGTTTTGCTCAGTGTTCTTTCTTTAATAAAGAAGTATGTACGCTTACCACTCTGCGCCTTGGTCGCCTCCATATAACAACTGTGACACTATGTAAAAAACTACAAGAAGCCCTCTTAAATTGTGAAAATTATGATAATGCCCATTTAGTGTAAGAGCTGTATGATAAGCGCCTGAAATTTCAGCCTGTTATGGTGGAATTGAGTTTTGGCCTTCGACGGTGACATCACCATGCGGTAAATTAGTTAATAGACCTGAAAGAAAGAGAGTTCCAATCCTCTCTGCCAAGAAAAGCACAATTTTCGTTGTCCCCTCCCTACCCAGACCACTCCCAGACAGTCCTAGCTAAATTCTTGTGTCGAGAAAATGCTCCGAAGGAATTTTTGTTTCTTTTTTATTTACATTTTAAATTAAAAATAATCACAGTAAGGTACTTGATTGTTATATAGGAACATTTGCTATTGAGATAAAAAACTGCTTTATTGGACCTTTATTAAACAAAGGTTAACGATGTGTTGGCAAAAATGTATAACCACGTCAAGAAAGCTAACCAGCAGCCAGCGACACTTGCTGCAAAGACTAGAGTATGTTAGATACTCCAGTGAGATGAATTGGCTCCAATGACTGTACTTTGCTCAATATTAAGAAATTAAAAATCAATAAATAGTAGGAAGATATGTTGCCGTGATGGCAGCTTTGCACATTCATGGCATTCTCTCAACCAACCCCCCTGGAATGCTTTTTTACAGTCTTGAAGGAGTTCCCACATATGCTGAGCACTTGTTGGCTGCATTTCCTTCACTCTGCAGTCCAACTCATCCCAAACCATCTCAACTGGGTTGATGTCTGGTGATTGTGGAGGCCAGGTCATCTGATGCAGCACTCCATCACTCTCCTGCTTGGTCAAATAGCCCTTACACAGCCTGGTGGTGTGTTGGGTCATTGTCCTGTTGAAAAATAAATTATAATCCCACTACGCACAAACCAGATGGGATGGAGTATCGCAGCCAAATGCTGTGGTTGTAACGGTTGTCATCCGTGGAAGGATAGGAGGACCAAAGCGCAGCGTGGTAAGTGTTCATGATCATATTTATTTAAACCCAGAACACTACACAAAATAACAAAGAGAATGAAACGAAACCAAAACAGTTCTGTAAGGTAACGAAAAACCCCGCCGACCTCGGACTGGGGACCCTTGCCGCGGGTCCCAAATGGACGGGAGATTCCGGCAGCACCAGACAGGCAGGAGACTCCGGCAGCGCCGGAGTGAAGGGCGATTCCGGCAGCTCCGGAGTGAAGGGAGATTCCGGCAGAACCGGAGTGAAGAGCGGCTCCTGACTGACGGGCGTCTCTGGCAGCTCCTGACTGACGAGCGTCTCTGGCAGCTCCTGACTGACGAGCGTCTCTGGCAGCTCCTGACTGAGGAGCGTCTCTGGCAGCTCCTGACTGACGAGCGTCTCTGGCAGCTCCTGACTGATGGGCGGCTCTGGCAGCTCCTGACTGACGAGCATCTCTGGCAGCTCCTGACTGATGGGCGGCTCTGGCAGGTTCTGACTGACGGGCGTCTCTGGCAGCTCCTGACTGACGGGCGGCTCTGGCAGCTCCTGACTGATGGGCGTCTCTGGCAGCTCCTGACTGACGGGCGTCTCTGGCAGCTCCTGACTGATGGGCGTCTCTGGCAGCTCCTGACTGATGGGCGGCTCTGGCAGCTCCTGACTGACGGGCGTCTCTGGCAGCTCCTGACTGACGGGCGGCTCTGGCAGGTTCTGACTGACGGGCGGCTCTGGCAGCTCAGGACAGACGGGCGGCTCTGGCAGTGCTGGACAGGAGGGCGGCTCTGGCAGCGCTGGACAGGAGGGAGACTCTGGCAGCGCTGGACAGGAGGAAGACTCTGGCAGCGCTGGACAGGCGGGAGCACCTGGAGGGAGCAGACGGAGAGACTAAATACTTTTTTCCCCCACTGTGTGTATATATATATATATATATATATATATATATATATATATATTGTATATATTTTGTTTCTTCAGGATTTTGGAAACTCTCTCACGACCTAATTTTCATTTGCTTATTACATGATTCCATAAGTGTTATTTTATAGTTGTAAAACTCACTTTTCAACCACTCCACACATTTCTTGTTAACAAAACATAGTTTTGGCAAGTCGGTAAGGAAATCTACTTTGTGCATGACATAAGTAATTTTTCCAACAATTGTTTACAGACAGATTATATCCCTTAATTCACTGTATCACAATTCCAGTGGGACAGCTCGGAAAATTCCAGAAAATGATGTCATGGCTTTAGAAGCTTCTGATAGTCTAATTGACATAATTTGAGTCAATTGGAGGTGTACCTGTGGATGTATTTCAAGGCCTACCTTCAAACTCAGTGCCTTTTTACTTGACATCATAGGAAAATCAAAAGAAATCAGCCAAGACCTCAGAAGAAAATGTGTAGACCTCCACAAGTCTGGTTCCTCCTTGGGAGCAATTTCCAAATGCCTGAAGGTTCCACTTTAAACGGTACAAACAATAGTATGCAAGTATAAACACCATGGGACCACACAGCCGTCATACCGCTCAGGAATGAGTGGCGGTCTGTCTCCTAGAGATGAACTTGCGAAAAATGCAAAAAGTGCAAAATCAATCCCAGAACAACAGCAAAGGACCTTGTGAAGATGCTGGATGAAACGGGTAAAACATTATCTATATCCACAGTAAAACCACAATATCGACATAACCTGAAAGGCCGCTCTGCAAGGAAGAAGCCACTGCTCCAAAACCGCCATAAAAAGTATGGTTTGCAACTGCACATGGGGACAAAGATTGTACTTTTTGGAGAAATGTCCTCTGGTCTGATGAAACAAAAATAAAACTGTTTTGCCATAATGACCATATGTTTGGAGGAAAAAGGGGGATGCTTGCAAGCTGAAGAACACCATCCCAAACGTGAAGCACGGATGTGGCAGCATCATGTTGTGGGGGTGCTTTGCTGCAGGAGGGACTGGTGCCCTTCACAAAATAGTTGGCATCATGAGGAGGAAAATTATGTGGATATATTGAAGCAAAATCTCAAGACATAAGTCAGGAAGTTAAAGAGTGGTCGCAAATGGGTCTTCCAAATGGACAATGACCCTAAGCATGCTTTCACATTTGTGGCAAAATGGCTTAAGGACAACAAAGTCAAGGTATTAGAGTGGCCATCACAAAGCCCTGACCTAAATCCTATAGAACATTTGTGGGCAGAACTGAAATGCGTGTGCGAGCAAGGAGGCCTACAAACCTGATTCAGTTAGACCTGCTCTGTCAGGAGGAATGGGCCAAAATTCACCCAACTTGTTGTGGGAAGCTTGTGGAAGGCTACCTGAAACGTTTGACCCAAGTTAAACAACTTAAAGGCAATGCTACCAAATACTAATTGAGTGTATGTAAACTTCTGACCCACTGGGAATGTGATGAAAGAAATAAAAGCTGAAATAAATAATTCTCTCAACTATTATTCTGACATTTCACATTCATAAAGTAAAGTGGTGATGCTAACTGACCTAAAACAGGGAAATTTTACTAGGATTAAATTGTGAAACTGAGATTAAATGTAGTTGGCAAAGGTGTATGTAAACTTCTAACTTCAACTGTATATGCAGTACCAGTCAAAAGTTTGGACACACCTACACATTCCAGGATTTTTCTATATTTTTACTATTTTCTACATTGTAGAATAATAATGAAGACATCAAAACCAGAAAATAGCACATATGGAATAATGTAAAAACCAAAATAGTGTTTAACATATTTGAGATTCTTTAAAGTAGCCAACCTTTGCGTAGATGACAGCTTTGCACACTCTTGGCATTCTCACTCAATGGTTGATCAAAAAGAGATGTGCGCAAACCTTAAAATATTTGATTGAGCCGCCTTAAAATATTTGAATGAGCCGCCGTCTCCTACGTTTTAATTATCACTAAAAAAGCAAAGTTAATTTAGCAAGCAATCTTTTATGGGACTAGCGATAGCATAGTTCATTTAGGAAACAATGTTTGATGGGACAAGCAATCGCATAGTTCATTTAGGAAGCTAGTTTGATGGGACTTGCGCTGGAAGAAATGGCAGCAGTTTTACGGACGCCCACCCTTGTGATACCTTGTGAGGATCCGCAGAAGGTGAATGGGAAAGCTGCTGTTACCATCAATATTACTCACCAACATGCAATCATTGTACAATAAATTAGACAAGGTACGATCATGAATATCCTACCAATGGGACATCAAAAACTGTAATATCCTATGTTTCACGGAATCGTGGCTGAATGATGACATGGATATTCTGCTAGCGGTATATACGCTGCACTGGCAAGACAGAACAGCACACTCCAGTAAGACAAGGGGGGGTCAGTCTGTGCATATTTGTAAACAACAGCTGGTGCACAAAATCTAAGGAAGTCTCTAGATTTTGCTCACCTGAAGTAGAGTATTTTGTGATAAATTGCAGGCCACACTACTTGCCTGGAGAGTTTTCAGCTGTACTTTTCATGGACGTCTATTTACCACCACAGACAGATGCTGCCACTAAGACCGCACTCAGCTGTATAAGGAAATAAGCAAACAGGAAACCACTCACCCAGAGGCGGTGGTCCTAGTGGCCGGAGACTTTAATGCAGGGAAACATATCAGTTCTACCTAATTTCTATCAACATGTTAAATGTGCTACCAGAGGAAAAAAATTCTCGATCACCTGTACTCCACACACACAGACACGTACAAACTCTCCCTCATCCCTCCATTTGGTAAATCCGACCACAACTCTATCCTCCTGATTCCTGCTTACAATCAAAAATTAAAGCAGGAAGCCTCAGTGACTCAGTCTATAAAAAAAGTGGTCAGATGAAGCAGATGCTAAACTACAGGACTGTTTTGCCATCACAGACTGAAATAGGCTATGTTTGATGGGACTAGCATTAGCATAGTTCATTTAGCAAGCAATGTTTGATCAGGCTTGCGATAGCATAGTTCATTTAGCAAGCAATGTTTTTACCAAACAACCAGCCCGTTTGTGTGGGGAGAAATGGATGTGATGGCTCACAGGCAGATAGATCTATACAGTTCTGCGTTTAATTAAGTAAACCTTTTTCAAGACATTGTTTTGTCACATGAATAGACTTACAAGCATGTCTTCTTACAGCACAATAACAATATTATTTTCCAACTTGGTTAAATTTGAAGAGATTTGATTAAATATATTGCCCTATTCTCTCTTTATTCCTGGCAGAAGAGATTAGTGCCTGTGCTCTAACTAGCCAGCAGCACAGCAGCACACCCACCAACACGGGAGGCAGCTTGGGCCAAGTTAGGTATTCATATATATCCTCTTCTGTCTCTTGCTGTGGAGTAAATTTAGGGCTGCTGTGTGTGTGTGTTGCCTGTGTGCATGCATGTGTGCATGCATGTGTGTGTGTCTGTGTGTTGCGTGCCTTTGTGTGTGTGCTCACAGGCAACAAACTCCTCCTCATGACCGTGCCAAACCAGCATATTTACACCTAACCCCAGCTAGCTAATTGGAACCGGTGAATAAGGAGACTTGGTAATAAGAAAAATATCCCTTTTTATTGCACTTGGGTATTAAGAATGACCTTTTGAGAATGACAGGGAAGTGTTTGAGCTGTGGGGTGAAAGAGAGAGAGAGAGATGGTGGACTTCAGAGAGCTAGACCACACAATCCAGACCAGAATAATACCACAAAACAGACCAGCACAACAACACACCCCAACAAGACCCAGAGGGCCGAAGGTGGAGATGGACGGCTGTCTGAGAGAGCTGGCTGCTCTATGGACTGAGTTGAGAGAACTTAAAGATGCACACATGGCACTGAAGGACGAGGTCAGAAAGCTGAGGAATGTCAGAGAGCAGGACACTTCCCCCAGACAAGCCAGCAGAACAGCCCACCTCAGACCACAACCTCAACACCACAATGGGACAGACAACACAGGATCCCCCAACCCAACCCAACAAACCCCACCCCCTCCTAACAGCCCTCCTGACAACCCACCCCCACATCCACTGAGGACACACAAAAGCCAGAGATAGTGCTCCTCATTGACTCAAATGGCAAATACATTCAAGAGGATAAACTTTCCCAAACACAGTGGCTAAACTCTGGTGCCCAAACACTAGTCATGCCCTGGAGCTGTTGTCAGAGGACAGACTATTGTCCCCCAGCCACATCATAATTCACACGGGCAAAAATGACCTGAGGACCCAGCAGGAAACAGCACTCAAGGGAATGATTGAAAATGCTTCTTCCACTTTCCCCAACAACAGAAGTAAAATCAAATCAAATCAAATTTTATTGGTCACATACACATGGTTAGCAGATGTTAATACGGGTGTAGCGAAATTATTGTGCTTCTCGGTCCAATAATGCCGTAATATCTAACAAGTAATCTTACAATTTCCCAACAACTACCTAATACACACAAATTTAAATGTGTGGATGAGAATATGTACATACAAATATATGGATGAGCGACGGCCGAGCTGTATAGGCAAGGTGCAATACAGTATATACATATGATATGAGTAATGTAAGATATGTAAGCATTATTAAAGTGGCATTATTTAAAGTGGCCAGTGATTTGGTCTACATGTAGGCAGCACCCTCTCTGAGTTGGTGATTGCTGTTTAGCAGTCTGATGGCCTTGAGATGGAAGCTGTTTTTCAGTCTCTCGTCCCAGCTTTGATGCACCTGAACTGACCTCGCCTTCTGAATGGTAGCAGTGTGATCAGGCAGTGGGTCGTGTGGTTGTTGACCTTGATGATCTTTTTGGCCTTCCTGTGACATCGGGTGCTGTAGGTGTCACGGAGGGCAGGTAGTTTGCCTCCGGTGATGCGTTGTGCAGACCGCAACACTGTCACGCCCTGACCTTAGAGCCTTTTTATGTCTCTATTTGGTTTGGTCAGGGTGTGATTTGGGGTGGGCATTCTGTGTTGTTTTCTATGATTTTATGTTTCTATGTTTTGGCCAGGTATGGTTCTCAATCAGGGACAGCTGTCTAGCGTTGTCTCTGATTGGGAACCATACTTAGGTAGCCCTTTCCCTCCTTTCTGTGTGGGAAGTTGTCTCTGATTGTGGCACTATAGTCCTTAAGCTTCACAGTCGTGTTGTATGGTTTAATGTTTTGTTGGCGTCATTTTAAATAAAGGAAAAAATGTACGCTCACCACGCAGGGCTTTGGCCCAGTTCTTTCGACGGCCGTGACAACCACCCTCTGGAGAGCCTTGCGGATGAGGGCGGTGCAGTTGTCGTACCAGGCTGTGATACACCCTGACATGATGCTCTCGATTGTGCATCTGTAAAAGTTTGTCAGGGTTTTGGGTAACAAGCCAAATGTCTTTAGCCTCCTGAGGTTGAAGAGATGCTGTTGCGCCTTCTTCACCACACAGTCTCTTTGGGTGGACCATTTCAGTTTGTCTGTGATGTGTACGCCAAGGAACTTAAACCTTTACACCTTCTCCACTACTGTCCCTTCGATGTGGATAGGGGGGTGCTCCCTCTGCTGTTTCCCCAAGTCCAAAATGATCTCCTTTGTTTTGTTTTGTTGATGTTGAGTGAGAGGTTGTTTTCCTGACTCCAAGTGCCCTCACCTCCTCCCTGTCTCTTCATTGTTGGTAATCAAGCCCACTACTGTTGTGTCGTCTGCAAACTTGATGATTGAGTTGGAGGCGTGCAAGGCCACGCAGTCATGGGTGAACAGGGAGTACAGCAGGGGGCTGAGCACTCACCCTTGTGGGGCACCAGTATTGAGGGTCAGTGAAGTGGTGATGTTGTTTCCTACCTCCAGGACCCATTTGACAGGGCGTGACTGAGAACCAAGGCCTCAAGCTTGATGATGAGCTTGGAGAGTACAATGGTGTTGAATGTTGAGCTATTGTCAATGAACAGCATTCTTACATTGGTATTCCTCTTGTCCAGATGGGATAGGGCAGTGTGCAGTGTGATGGTGATTGCTTCGTCTGTGGACCTGTTGGGAAAGGTATGCAAACTGAAGTGGGACTAGGGTGGCCGGTAAGGTGGAGGTGATATGATCCTTGACTAGTCTCATAGCACTTCATGATGACAGAAGTGAGTGCTACCGGGCAGTAGTCATTTCGTTCAGTTATCTTTGCATTCTTCGGTACAGGAACAATGGTGGCCATCTTGAAGCATGTGAGGACAGCAGACTGGGATAGAAGGCGATTGAATATGTCCATAAACACACCAGCCAGCTGGTCTGCACATGCTCTGAGGACTCTACTAAGGATGTCGTCTGGGCCAGCAGCCTTGCAGAGGTTGACACGTTTAAATGTTTTGCTCACGTTGGCCACGGAGAAGGAGAGGTTGGGGCTCTGTCCTTGTTAGTGGGCAACGACGGTGGCTCTGTATTATCCTCAAAGCAGGCAATGAAGGTGTTTAGTTTGTCTGGAAGCTTGACGTCAGTGTCCGTGATGTGACTGGTTTTCTTATTGTAGTCCGTGATTTCCTGTAGTCTCGTGTCTGAGCTGTTGAATTGCGACTCCACTTTGTCCCTGTACCGACATTTTGCTTGTTTGATTGCATTGCGGAGGGAATAACTACACTGTTTATATTCAGTCATATTCCCAGGCCTCGAGAGAACCCATGCCAAGAGGACCTACAGCCAGACCAAAGCATCACCAGCCACACCCCAACCAGTTATGACCACCCCAAGCAAACCTTGGCCACACCCTATATAGGGCCCTCCATATCTGACCTATGCCCCTTCTCCCCACCCTATGTGCCCCACCCCTGCGGAGTTCCAGGATCTCCGGGAGGTGTTCAGTAAGGTCCGGACCACTTCCCTTCTGCTGCACTGACCATATGACTATGGGATTGACCTTCTCCCAGGCACCACTCCGCCCCAGGGACAGTACTCTCTGTCGGCCCGGAGACCAAAGCTATGGAGACCTACATTGAGGACTCCCTAGCTGCAGGGTTCATACGTCCTTCTGCCTCCCCTGCCGGTTCTTCTTTGTGGAGAAGAAGGACAAAATCCTGCACCCGTGCATTGACGACTGGGGTCTCATCACGGTGAAGAACCGCTACCCACTTCCACTCATCTCCTCTGCCTTTGAGCTGCACCAGGGGGCCATCGTGATCTCCAAACTGGACCACCTGGTGGGGATACGGGATGGGGACAAGTGGAAGACTGCCTTCAACACAGCCAGCGGTCACTATGAGTATCTGGTCATGCCATTTGGCCTTATCATCGCCCCTGCTTGTTCCAGGCTCTGGTTAATGATGTTCTCCGCAACATGTTGATCCGGTTCGTCTTCGTCTACCTCGATGACATCCTCATCTTCTCCCTCTTTGCCCAAGAACATGTGCTCCATGTCCGACAGGTTCTCCAACACCTCCTGGAGAACCAGCTCTTTGTAAAGCAGAGAAGTGTGAATTACATTGCTCCATCATGCCCCTTCTGGGTTACATTATCGCTGCAGGGAGTGTACAAATGTATCCTGGAAAGGTCAGAGCAGTGGAGGATTGCCCCCAGTCTATGTCCAGGGTGTAGCTGCAATGTTTCCTGGGATTCGACAACTTATCTCGTCGCTTTATCCGGGGTTACAGCACCCTGGCTTCCCCCCAGTCTGCACTCACCTCTCCCAAGTTTCCGTTCACGTGGTCCCCAGCTGCTGACCGTGCATTCCGGGATCTCAAACACCGTTTCACCACAGCTCCCATCTTGGTTCATCCTGACCCGGTTCATCCTGACCCAGTTCGTGGTGGAGGCCGATGCTTTGGATGTTGGAGTGGGGGCTATCCTGTCCCAGCATTCTGCCCTGGACCTCAAGTTACATCCCTCCGCTTTCTTCTCCCCCCGCCTCAATGCCGTGGAGAGGAACTATGATGTGGGGAATCTTGAGCTTCTCGCAGTGATGATGGCATTGGAGGAGTGGAGGTACTGACTGGAGGGCGGAACATCTGTTAAAATTGTCATTTTAATCCATAGAGACGTGAAGGAGAAGCTCGTCGGATCACACAAATGTAGAATATCTCCGCACCACCAAGCGCCTCAATTCCAGGCAAGCTATGTGGGCCCTGCTGTTCACCCGGTTTAACTTCTCCCTCTCATACCTGCTGAGGTCCAAGAATGTCAAGCCGGATGTGCTGTCACGCCGCTATATCCCTTCAACCCCGGAACCTGAGATCATCCTTCACACCTCATGTCTGGTGACGGCACTCAGCTGGAAAATAGGGAAGCAGGTTCGTGAGGTGCAGTGTTCCGAGCTGAACCCCAGGGGGGTTGCCAGATGAAGGATGTTGGTTCCTGATGCGGTCTGCTCCTCGGTCCTGGAGTGGGCCCTCTTCTAAATGCTTACCTGCCACCCAGGCTCCCGGCAGACCCTGGCCTTTGTGCAACAATGCTTTTGGTGGCCTACCATGGTTCCTGATGTCTCCGCGTTCGTCACCACATGCACAATCTGTGCACAGAACAAGACTCCTCGGCAAGTTCCGTCTGGTCTCCTTCAACCTCTTCCTGTCCCTCCCTGCCCCTGGTCTCACATTTCCCTCGACTTTGTCACATGTGTCCCCCCGACTGATGGCCACACTGTCATCCTGACTGTAGTGGATTGGTTTTCCAAAGCCGCCCACTTCATTCCTCTCCACAAGCTACCCTCTGCCAAAGAGACAGCCCTGCTCATGGTGCAGCACAACTTCTGTATCAATGGACTGCCAGTGGACATGGTCTCCGACCGGGGTCCTCAGTTCTTGACCCGGTTCTGGAAGGTGTTTTGCACACTCATTGGGTCGTCGGCCAGCCTGTCCCACAGGTTCCACCCTGACTCTGCTCTGCCTGGTCTCCGCCAACCACACCACCTGGAGCCAGCAACTAGTGTGGGTTGAGTACGCACACAACACCCGGATTGTTGACCGCTGCCTGCTCTGACCCTGAGACTGCCTGCTGTTCTGGACCTTTTGAACCCTATCTGGATTATTGACCTCTGCCTGCCCTTGACCTGTTGTTTTGTCTGTCCCCGTATTAGTAATACACTTTTGTTACTTCGACACTGTCGGCATCTGGGTCTTACCTGAAACATGATAGTCATCACATGTTAAGGTTGAACACTGACCGTTTGGTGAATTAAATAAGGCTAACAGAGGAGTATGAGTTCCTCAAGAGCCTATTTAAATTGCAAAGTTGGAACATTATATGTACAATATTCAATGTGTGTACTTAATGTGCATAAATATTCAGGATCAGGTTAAATTCGACGTATACAAACCTAAAATGATTAACAGGAATAACAGGAATAACATTTACGTTAATGGGTGGCTGAAAAGAACTATCTGAAAGCCATGCCTCCAATCTGATAAGCAGTCAATCTGATAGGGAGAAATTGGCGCTGACAGACATGGCAGGGCTGCTTCTTGCTCCTAAGCAACTTTGCACTATTTTGTTTTGTTGTGTGTTATTTCGTACATTATTAGCCCAGCATGCTTTGTTTGTTATTACTTACAGCTGGAAAAAACGTTTGGATATCAGAGCGGTGGTAACTCACCAACATTACGACCAGAAATACAACTTTCCCGAATTGGATCTTTTGTTTCTACCCTCCATGGCAATTGAACTTATCCCAGAGGCTGCTTCAAGACACCATCGGCAGAGAAGAGGTATTCGGAATGGACTTATAGTCTGACTCAGGAGGTGTGTACAGCATCCACTGCTTCTGAGTATATTACTCGCTAATGTTCAGTCCCTGGACAATAAAGTAGAAGAGGATCTCCTTCCAGAGAGACATCAGGGACTGTAACGTATTCTGTTTCACAGAATCATGGCTCTCTCCAGCTCTCTCTCTGTCCCCATCCATACAGCCAGCTGGGTTCTCAGTACATTGCACATACAGGAATAAAAAACTCTCTGGGAAGAAGAAAGGCGGTGATGTATGATTAACTACTCATGGTGTGATTGTGATAACGTACAGGAACTCAAGTCCTTTTGTTCACCCAACCTAGAATACCTCACAATCAAATGTTGACCGTATACCTCCCAAGATAATTCTCTTCAGTTATGGTCACAGTCGTGTATATTCCCCCTCAAGCCAATACCACAACTGCCCTCAAGGATCTACACTGGAATTTGTGGAAAACTGGAAACCACATATCCTGAGACTGTAGTTGTAGCTGGGGATTTTAATAAAGCAAATTTGAGGAAAACGCTACTGAAGTTCTATCAATACATTGCCTGTAGTACTCGCACAACAAAAACTCTTGACCATTGTTACTCCCCCGCCGTCCCTTTGGCATATCAGATCACAACTCTGTCCTGCTCCTCCCTTCCTATAGGCATTAACTCAAACAGGAAGTACCCTTGCTAAGGTCTATTCAACGATGGTCTGAGCAATCGGAATCTATCTTTTAAGATTGTTTTGATCACGTGGACTGGGATATGTTGTGGGTTGCCTCTAAGAATAACATTGACGTATACACAGACACAGTGACTGAGTTCATCAGGAAGTGTATAGGGGATGTTGTTCCCACTGGGACTATTGATACCTAGCCAAACCAAACAACGTGGATATCTGGCAGCATTCGTGCACAACTGAAAGCGCGAACCACCGCATTTAATCATGGCAAGGTGACTGGGAATATGGTTGAATACAAACAGTGTAGTTGTTCCCTCCATAAGGCAATCAAAATGTCAGCACAGAGACAAAGTGAAGTCGCAATTCAACAGTTCAGACACGAGACGTATGTGGCAGGGTCTACAAACAATCATGGATTACAAATGGAAAACCAGCCACGTCGCAGACCCCCGACATTTTGCTCCTGGACATGCTAAACACCTTCTTCACCCACTTTGAGGATAACACAGTGCCACAGATGTGGCCCGCTCCCAAGACTGCTCTCGCTCTCCATGACCGACGTGAGTAAGACATTTAAGCGTGTTAACCATCGCAAGGCTGCCAGACCAGAAGGCATCCCTCCAAGCATGCACTTCTGTCATCATGAAGTGCTTTGAGAGGCTAGTTAAGAATCACATCACCTCCACCTTCAAATCAAATCAAAATTTGAAGTTAAGTTAAGGATCACATCACATCACCTCCACCTTACCTGACACCCTAGAACCACTCCAATTCGCTTACCGCCCCAATAGATCCACAGACGATGCAATTGCCATCGCACCGCCGCAACCCTTCTGGAGAAGAGGAATAACTAAGTAAGAATGCTTTTCATTGATCAAAACTCAGCCTTTAACAACATAGTACCCTCCAAGCTCATCATCAAGCTTGCGGCCCTGTGTCTGCACCTCACCCTGTGCAACTTGGACTTCTGGACTGGCCGACCCCAGGTGGTGAAGGCAGGAAACAACACCCCCACTATGCTGATCCTCAACCCAGGGGTTCCACAAGGGTGCATGCTCAGCCCCCTCCTGCACTCCCTGTTAACCCGTGACTGCGTGGCCATGCACGCCTCCAACTCAATCATCAACTTAGCAGACAACACAAGAGAAGTAGGCCTGATTACCAACAATGACGAGATAGCCTACAGGGAGGAGGGGAGGGCCATGCCAAGAAGATAACCTATTCTTCAACATCAATAAAATGAATGAGCTGATTGTGAACTTCAGGAAACAGCAGAGGGAGCATGCCCCATCTACATCCACGGGACAGCAGTGGAGAAGGTGAAAAGCTTCAAAATCCTCAGAGTACACATAACTGACAATCTGAAAAGGTCCACCCACTCAGACGGTGTGGTGAAGAAGGCGCAACAGCGAAATTTAGGCTTGGTCCCTAACTTTTGCAGATGTACAATTGAGAGCATACTGTCAGGCTGTATCACCCAGTGGCGGTCAGTGCCGTTTAAGATGAGGGAGGAAAATCTTTTTCATGAGTATGGCCTTATTTCTTATTTAGAGTTCCAGTTTTATCTTTCAGTGGGCTAAACTAGCTAGCTGCATTTTCTAGCTAAGTAAGTGTAAGTGAAAGTAAAAAAAAATAGGAAATCTCTCTCCCTCTTTCTTTCTTATTTGTCCTTCATTTTGAAATACTTTTTTCCCAAAACTGTTCAACTATTGTCTTTCTCTCTCTTTGAGTCAACTACTCACCACATATTACACACTGCAGTGCTAGCTAGCTGTAGTTTATGCTTTCAGTTCTAGATTTATTCTCTGATCCTTTGATTGGGTGGACAAAATGTCAGTTCATGCTGCAGGAGCTCTGATAGGTTTGAGGGCGTCCTCAGGAAGTTGTCATATTTACTGCGTACGTCTATAGAAGGGGGTGAGAACCATAAGCCTGCTAGGTTCTGTGTTGAAGTCAATGTGCCCAGAGGAGGACAGAAGCTAGCTGTCCTCTGGGTACACCATGGTGCTACCCTAAAGCGTGCTGCTGAGGCTCCTGTGGACCTTCATTGCAAAACAGTGTGTTTTATTCAATAGTTTGGTGACGTGAATATATTTAGTATAGTTTTTCCTAAAAAGGATAGCTTTTTAAATGTTTCACTATTTACATTTTTATGAAATTCACTGAGGATGATGCTCCTTTGAGGAGCCTCCACTGGTGTGAACATGTGTTTGACGTGTGTGTGTATCTAAAGGCCAACGGAAATGATTATCTATTTACAGACGCCACCCACAAAATCCCGTGACCCTCAGTGTGGGGGCTGAGAGAGGGAGAGAATATTTATTACCATTCTACACTGTGCAAAACATTAACAACACCTTCCTAAGATAAACGGCCTCAATTTATCAGGTTGTGGACTCTTCAAGGTGTCGAAAGCGTTCCACAGAGATACTGGCCCATGTTGACTCCAATGCTTCCCAGAGTTGCGTCAAGTTAGTTGGATGTCCTGTGGGTTCTTGATACACACAGGAAACAACTATTGAGTGTAGAAAATCCAGCAGCGTTGCAGTTCTTGACACACTAAAACTGGTGTGGCTGGCACCTACCACAAAACCCTGTTCAAATGAACTTAAATATTTTCTCTTGCCCATTCATCCTCTGAATGGCATATATACACAATCCATGTCTCAATAGTCTCAAGGCTTAAAAATCCTTCTATAACCTGTCTCATCCTCTTCATCTACACTGATTGAAGTGGATTTAACTAGTGGCATCAATAAAGGATCATAGCTTTCACCTCTATTCACCTGGTCAGTCTATGTAATGGAAAGAGCAAGTGTTCTTAATGTTTTGTACACTCAGTGTATGTCCTTACTACAAAATACATTTTCTTCTCTGCATTCTAAAAACGGTTGGCTTTCCAACTTGCTCCCAACCACTGATACAGGGACAGTTATTTATCATCCCATTATGAATAGGAATATCTTCAGGGCTAAGGTATTCTGATCGTTGATCTGTGGTCAAGGGCAGCCTCTAGCTCTAGCAGACTAGTTGCATCCCAAATGGCACCCTATTCCCTATTGTTGTGTCTTTGGCTATGCCGGATTAAGTGATATGACATGCTATTCTATAAAATCAAATCCTTTCTCTGTAATTAATATTAACTGATTAAGCTAATCATGTAACTGTAATTAACTAGAAAGTTGGGGCACCATGAAATAATGTTTATAGAGCTGTTATCATCCGAATAAACTCTTAAAGACTTGGTAATATTTTACATCAATAGCAGACAACATTAATCGTCACCTTATTTCAGTCTCATCTCTCTTCACGAACCCTGGCTAAACAAGTTGAATCAGCAATACAAACTTTGGTTTAATTATTTATTTACTAAATACCTAAATAATCACACAGAATTACATATACACAGAATGCAAATTATGTCATACAGAAAACGTCCCGGGTGAACGGAGCTGAAATGACGGCTGGTTAAACAAAGGAAAGGGGGTTGGGTTTGAGTGAAAGAACGGGAAGACTGAGGAACAAAGGGAGAAGCTATGCTGTCGTAAATACAGTATCTTATGCATACTAAATTATCGGCCATTTGGAAAAGGAAAATGCTATCAATATTTACTCTGAGCTGCGCTTCGGTAGGTTGATCGTAGATGCTGGCCATGTTGCCCAACAGAGATCTTCCTGTCCTCGGAAGAATGTCTCTGGTGGTAAACTGGATACATTGTAGTATCGTCGTTGTGTGTTAGACTGGGTCCGTCGTCCGTCCTTTCCTAGCCCACGTTTACAGCGGCCGCTGCTAACTCAATGGCTAGGATGTATAACTTCTGTAGTGAATAGGAGTTCAAAGTTCATACCATTCACAACCAAAGCTCACGCTGAGGTTGGCTTAGTTCTGTAATTGACATGTTAGTCCTTTTAACGTGGGACCGTCGTCCTCACATCCTCGGAACAGCTTATTATCTGAATCCTTCTGACATCGGAACATCGCCCTAATTTACCCGGAACAGCTTATTATCTGAATCGTTCTGACATCGGACCGTCGCCCTAATGTACCCGGAACAGCTTATTATCTGAATCGTTCTGACATCGGACCGTCGCCCTAATGTACCCGGAACAGCTTATTATCTGAATCCTTCTGACATCGGACCGTCGCCCTAATGTACCCGGAACAGAAAGTTATATTTTCGTAAAGGGCTTATATAGTGGAGGGAGAGAAGGTTGTGTTTCATAGTTTATAACCAATGTCTCTTCACAGGGGCGGGCCACTGATGGAGCAGAGCTTTAACCTTATGAAAACCCAATTCTCTCACTTGGAAGCTAAAATTACATTTAATCTTTTCACAAGTAGTTTCATATTTAAACATTTAAATTGCATAACAATTCCATGTGAATCTGTGTGTAGACTTTCCAAGATACAGTTTATGTCATCCTATCTTAATAAGAATGTCTCTGATGACAACCGAACTAAGATCATATTCATTAAGTACAAATGTATATTTTCAACTGGTTGGATTACCGAAATATGGTTCCTTTCCCCCCACCTTTTTATGTTCCCCGACTCTCTATGTTTAACAAAGGCTTTTCAAACGTCCTTCAGTAGAGTCAAGAGAGGAAAGGGAGAAAGGTATTTATGGGGGGGTTTATAAACCTTACCCACAGGCCAACGCCATGACACTTTGTAAGGGGATATGGGCCTGGTCAAAAGTACTGCACTATATAGGGAATAGGGTGGCATTTGGAGCACACACTAAAAGGCAATCCCTGTCCCTCCAGGTATGAATGAATTAAGCTGTATAGAGGTGTTGAGTAGTAGTTACTGCATGGAACCTCCAGGGGACCAGGGGTGTGAGGGAGCACTCAGGTTGGCTTGGATGTGTCTCATGTCAGCCTATCTGGGTGGTGGGTGGAGGTGTTAACTGGCTGTGATAGAACATGCAAGGGACCCCTTCACACACACACACACACACACACACACATACACATTAATATTCCATTTACCTAATGCAATGTAACAGGTAGGTTTGGCTACGAAATCAAATTTTACCAATACCTATCATGACATTGCAACAACCTTTGCAGATAGCTTCTCCTGCATGCACGCACACACACACACACACACACACACACACACACACACACACACACACACACACACACACACACACACACACACACACACACACACACACACACACACACACACACACACACACACACACACACTGACCCATTCAAAATATTTTTTTCCCTTACCGTTACCTTAATCCTAACCCTAAACCTAACCTTAGTTCCTAACCCTAACCCTAGCCCTAAAACTAACCCTATCTCCTAAACCTAATTATAACCCTAACACTAATTCCAACCTTAACCCTAAACCCCTCAGAAGTAACATTTGACCTTGTGGGGACCAACAAAATGTCCCCAGTTGATCAAATTGTTGTGGTCCCCTCAAGAATATTTAAACACGTTCACACACACACTAATATCCCCCCCCCCACCCCCCCCACCCCCCCACCCGACACATACTCTGGGGTGAAAAACAAATCTTCAGAGTCAGTAAGACACCTCATGACAGTCTGATCCCTGAGGGAAGTAGCAGTCCGAGCAGAGTGGGGTAGGCAGCCAAGCAGAGCTACATTGGATCAGTGTTAGGTCATGAGCGCTGGGTAATTGCTAATCTCACTTTTAATTGAATCTGGTGGAGTGCAGTGTCTCGTATCGAGGAGAGAGAGAGAGAGGGCTGGGGAGAAGGCAGTGCAGCGACAGGGCCATCCAACCTGCCTCAATCTGCTATGAACTCACAACATTGGACTCCACATACGTGATGATGCCGCAGAAAGACTAAAATCTATTTATTTGTAAATGAAGAGAGGAAGGGGGGATGGAGAGAATGGCGTAAATTAGGAGTGGAGCGAGAGATGCCTCTGTCTGTCTGTCCTCCGTGGCTCATTACATGTCAGTGTGTGTTGCGTTGGGTCCCATTGAAGCACACACATCAAACTGGCACCAGGTCAGTGCTCTCTTTCTTTCTCTCTCTCTCTCTCTCTCTCTCTATATTCCTCCTCTTTCCCATCTCCTCGTCCTCCTCCCCTCTCTCTCCATCCCTCGTTCAACGAGTGCCAACCAGAACAGGCGTGTGTGTGAGCGCCTCATTCTTTATATCTTTTTCACTCCCCCTCTCTCTGTGTCAGCGCTGAATCCAGAGTCTGCTTGTGTGTGTGTGTGTGTGTGTTGGTGTGTGTGTGTTTCTTGTACCGTGCTGGCTCCGAGCAATTTGTGAGCGCTCACACACAAACACAGCACACTAGACCCACGCTACTGAGACACGCTAGCAACAGTAGAGCCTCTGAATCCGCTCTGACCCAATCACACACTGGCTAACAGATCACTTCACACACACACAGCCCTCCCTTTTCCTCCTCTTCATCCTCCTCCTCTCTCTCTCTTTCGCTCACTCGCTCCTCTCGCTTACTCGCTTTCTCCATCACTCGCTCTCCCTCGTTCTCTTGCTCTGAACACTTCCTTTGGTAGCGGAGGAGTGTGTAACTGTGTGTGTGTGTCCAGTGCAGGGATAGCAGAGGAGAGAGAGAGATAAAGACGGAGACAGAGACAGAATGCCAGCAGAGTGACAGCCAGCAGTCAGTAACAGGACAGAGAGAGAAGAGAGAGGACCTTGAGACTACGACTAACTGTGAGTACTCTTTTTTTCTATCGCATGCCAATTATTTTCTATCCTCTTCTCTCACTCTCTTACAATGGAGGACCCGGTAACTACTGTACTGGAATAGTTGTGTTTCTTATGGAGGAATGACACACACTGTACACACACAGACACACTGTACACACACACACTGTACACACGCTGTAGACATACAGTAGAGCATATACAGTGATTACTGAACACACAGAGAAGCATGGGAAAGACTGGTCACACATGCTAGTCATACGTACAGTAATACAGACATAGTACCCACATTTACAAGTGTATACAAGTGTGATTGCATATGAACTCAGACACACACACACATCCACAGATGTAAATAAACGTCTCATATTCACACATTTCATCACGATAATACAGTAGGGCAAAACTGTGTGAATCACCAGCCATCACACGTTAATGCAATGTACATCCTACACTGTACGCATTTGTGCATACACCTCACACATGCACCCGCCCACACACACACACGCACGCACACACGCGCGCACGCGCGCACACACACACACATACATACACAGGTATGCAATCAAAGGTATGAAATTCTCCTTCTACAGAATTATGTACAGAGTAATTATATGAGTTGATGTCATGCTGGTTGGTGGAAAAGTGGTATTTTCATGGATGTAGGTAGACTTGGTCACACAGTATGTAAACATTTTTACTGAGACAACACTGGACTGTGTGTGTGTGTGTGTGTGTGTGTGTGTGTGTGTGTGTGTGTGTGTGTGTGTGTGTGTGTGTGTGTGTGTGTGTGTGTGTGTGTGTGTGTGTGTCTATGTCTATTCAGGGTATCAATGTGAAGAGGTCTCAGAGATCCAACGACAAGGTCAGAAACAGACACAAGACCGGGACCAAGATAAAGGGTCTAGGACTGACATGAAATATACAACGCGTGTGTGAATATGAGTCAGTGTGAGACTTAGTTTCAGGGGCTCTCTAGTGATTCTACGGTCTTACAGTTGGTGAAGAGGCATATTGAAGTGTCTAGTATTGTCTGTTTTATTATGGGAAACAACACTAGCTATTTTGTTAGCCTGAGCTGTATCTCTCTGTGGCTACACTAACCTATATCCCTCTCCTCCACGAAGTGAAGCGTCTGATTTGTGGAATCACCAGTGTAGCACACAGACTTCAGAGTAAGATAAGATTTATTCATTTCAGCTTTCCGCTTCTCTTTTGTAAAATATAGATGGATGGTGGCGAGGGAGGGAGGGAGGTAGGGAAGGGATAAGATATAGAGTGCTGCGTTGACGCTGAGGACAGCAGAGAGGGGTGAGAGTTAGAGCGAGAGAGAGAGAGAGCGAGAGAGAGATAGCGAAATAGAGTGAAAGACGATATTACCATTCCTGATTACTTTTTACAACTCAGAATTTTTTGTCTGTCATAGTCAAGTGTGGTATGTGTGAGTGTATTTTCTGTGTGCGTGTGTGTGTTCAATCAAGTCCATTTGAATAGATTAGGAATAGATTCTTTGTAGAGCTAAATACATTTAGTGATTTGTGACATTCTGTCTTTCCAGACCAACGTCCCACAGAAAAACCTATATGGGCCTTTAGCTTGTCAGCGGGGGCATGTTCAATAGGAGTGTGCTCATGCATTGAGTTTGTTGAGTTGGTTTTGTCTGATTTCACATGGCTACAGATGATGTTTACCTTCCAATTTGGACTTATTTTATTGTACTGATCAACAACATTTGCATAGAATAAATAATTTTTATTTTATAAAAGTGTGTGCTGTCTCTTTAAGATGAATGACATCATTCACACACAAAGTCTGTTCCAGGCTTGAGCATAGATGATATTGACTGGGAGAGACATGAGGCGGGGGAGACGAAGTGAATGAATAACGTTTGTGGTCGCAATCAGCTTTGTTATGAGCAAAATGTTCCTTTATGGTTTGCATATTATCGCAAACAAGGTACTAGGGTTGGCTTCAGCTGTAAGCTAGCATGGAACGTTAGCCTACAAAGCTGGAAGCGGTATCTTCTTGCATAGTTGTGTTCCGTACTGAACATTGTTTTGAGAACAGTAATTAGTAGATTCAACATCTCTACATGCTGTGTAGCATTATTCAAGTGTGTTAACTTCTGTGCAGTGTAAGTGGTGATGCAGCCCAGACTCCCAGTGATTGCGGTGTTTCCTCAGGACAGACTAGAGCTAGCAATGAGTAAGGGGAGCAGGCCCGGTGCTCTCGTGCTACAAGGGGACAATCAGTAGACGACATGAGACACATTTGACAAAAGTACCAAAAGTAACACACATTCTAGTACCAAACCATGTTTAATGTTCTAGTATCGTGAAAGTACAAACATTTCCTCAAGAAAGTGTGTTTGTGAGCAGGAATGTATTGTCTTCAAGGAGTGTGTATCTGCTGGAGTGTTTGTGTTTGCATGTGAGTGTGTAAGCAGGGGTGTGTGTATCTGTGGGAGTGCACCTGCAGTGTTCAGCATTTTGCGGGTGTGTATGATCTATATGTCTTCAGGAGAGTGTGTCTGCAGGAGTTTGTGTGTGCAGTGTTTGTGGGTAGATTCTGGGCTTATATGGGGAGTGTGGTAGACAGCATCTCTGAAGCTTATGCAGTGATTTTCTCTGTAGGCCTATTTCTCTGAATTCTTCCCCATAATTATCAGTATTTGTCCTATATTCTCTGTATTCCTACACAACAGGGAATTTCTGTGTCTGTTCATGTAAAAATGATTTTCTATATGTGATGTGAGTTTGAGGTTTGAGCAATGGAAATGAGAGCTTGTGAAGATACCTTTTAGTTTTCATCTGTCCCAAGAAGTAAGTGTGTGTGTGTGTGTGTGTGTGCGTGTGTGTGTGTGTGTGTGTGTGTGTGTGTGTGTGTGTGTGTGTGTGTGTGTGTGTGTGTGTGTGTGTGTGTGTGTGTGTGTGTGTGTGTGTGTGTGTGTGTGTGTGTGTGTGTGTGTGTGTGTGTGTGTGTGTGAGCGTAGGCGTGTTTGTTGGGATGAGAGAGTGTTTGCCTGTCTCAGTGAGGACAGTAACACTGGGAGCCATATCCCCTGGAGGCTCTTACTTTAGCCAGGAAGCAGAACATTGCAGTAGTGTTAAGTAGCTTGTAATTACAGTGAAAAGACACAGTTCTAAGTAGAGAGAAGAATGGAATTAGACTATATACGTTAGCTTCTATAAAAAGAAAGAAATAAGAAATGAAATGTTTAAAAGTGTTTCTGACCTTATTGCATGCAATTGCAACACTCTTAGCTCGCAAGCTATTTACCAGAATGCCGGCAAATGCACACGGTGTTGTGACTGGATACCATAGTGTAAATCTAACCTTATGCTATTTTCTGAAGAATGAAGACATCGGACAGCAGTGGCTGCTTTCATTTTGAGTGGACAGGCTGCACCGGAAATTACAATCATGTAGCGTCTGTGCAGTGCACATTTGGAATGAAGTTGCTTTATTAACTAGGGAGAACATTCAATGGGTATTGCCAGGAAGATAATCCTGAAGACGGATGCTATACCTTCATTGACAGTGAATCTTGCAAGTGCTGACCGTAACGTAAGTATCAGAGTTTGATGAGTCTGACACGGTAGCCAACATTTTGGGGGGGATCTGGGGGCCTAACATGAGATAATGCAACTGTGACTGTGGCTGCTTTTGACTTGTAAATTATATATTTTCTGTAATAAACCTGATAGTCACTATGTGTTTTTTTTCCGGTGTGTATAGTATTTGTAAATCACCCCTGAAAATCATATTTTGCCATTCGAGTGTGTGGGTTGTTGTCTTACAGTTGATGCAGCTTTTGTCATTGGGGCTAATCATGATGATTAGGGAGGGGGTTATTAGCATTTCACTTTCCAAATCCTTACACTTCAACGAGGTCACCTTGATCCAGCGCCGTATGTGGGGAGGCTGTGCTAGCTGTCCATCCCAGGACCCCTTTCTATCCAGTGTGATAGGCCTAACAAGGAGGAGGCAATTGCTGGATTTGTCTCCTGCTTCAGTCTTGGGGATGACTGAAGCTAAGTGGGTGACTGAAGCCTGCTTGATTGAAGCAGGGTACATGGGTCAATCCCCACGCCATTACAACACCGCTCCCAGCCTATACCGTTGACAACAGGCAGGATGGGAACCGGGATTCATTGGACCAGGCAATGTTTCTCCACTCCTCAATTGATCGCGTGCACACTGGAGCCACTTCTTCTTGTTTTTAGCTGATGGGAGTAGAACCCGGTGAGCTCATCTGCTGCAATAGCCCATCCGTGAAAAGAATGGATGAGTTGTGCATTCCGAGATGCCGTTCTACACACCACTGTTCTCCTTTGTCCTGTCACCAACAAGGTTTCTTTTGCCCACAGGACTGCCGCTGACTGGAAGTTTTTTGTTTGTCGCACCATTCTCGGTAACCCCTAGACACTGTCATGCGTGAAAATCCCAGGTTTCTGAAATACTGGAAATGTCAGGCCTGGCACCGACGGTCATAGCACACTCAAAGACACTTAGGTAACTCATTTTGCCCATTCTAACATTCAATTGAACAGTAACTTAATGCCTTGATGCCTGTCTGCCTGCTCTATATAGCAAGCCACTGCCACGGGACTCACTGTCTGTAGGAGCGAAACATTTTCAAGAACTGGGTGGTGTACCTATTAGGCTTATAGTAAAGAAAAAGTGTTTGGATGGGGTCCTGCACATTGTAGGGTGTCTGTGTGCCTACATTTCATTTGGTAAGTATTCTGACCCCTTCACTTTTTCGACATTTTGTTACGTTACAGCCTTATTCTAAAATGGGTGAAATAAAAAACAAATCCTCATCAATCTACACAAAGTACCCCATAATGACAAAGCAAAAACAGGTTTTTAGTGTGTTTTTAGTTTTTTTGTGCTAATTTAAAAAAATAATTAACAGAAATACCTTATTTACATAAGTATTCAGACCCTTTGCTATGAGACACAAAATTGAGCTCAGGTGCTTCCTGTTTCAATTGATGATCCTTGAGCTGTTTCTACAACTTGATTGAAGTCCACCTATGGAAAATTCAATTCATTGGACATGATTTGGAAAGGCACACACCTGTCTATATAAGGCCCTACAGTTGACAGTGCATGTCAGTGCAAAAACCAAGCCATGAGGTCAAAGGAATTGTCCATAGAGCTCAATGGAGAGATATGGGGAAGGGTACCAACAAAATCTACAGAAATCTACAGCATTGAAGGTCACCAAGAACACAGTGGCCTCCATCATTCTTAAATGGACAATGTTTGGAACCACCAAGACTCTTCCTAGACCTGGCCGCCAGGACAAACTAAGCAATCGGGGGAGATGAGCCTTGGTCAGGGAGGTGACCAAGAACATGATGGTAATTCTGACAGAGCTCCAGAGTTCCTCTGTGGAGATTGGAGAACCTTCCAGAAGGACAACCATCTGTGCAGCACTCTAACAATCAGGCCTTTATGGTAGGGTGGCCAGGCGGAAGCCACTCCTCAGTAAAAGGCACATGACAGCCCCCTTGGAGTTTGCCAAAAGGCACCTAAAGGATTCTCAGACCATGAGAAAGAAGATTCTCTGATCTGATAAAACCAAGATTGAACTCTTTATCCTGAATGCCAAGCGTCACGTCTGGAGGAAACCTGGCACCTTCCCTAAGGTGAATCATGGTGATGGCAGCATCATGCTGTGGGGATACTTTTCTACGGCAGGGACTGGGAGACAGGATTGAGGGAAAGATGAACGGATTGAAGTACAGAGAGATCCTTGATGAAAGCCTGCTCCAGAGGCTCAGGACTTCAGACTGTGGCGAAGGTTCACCTTCCAACAGGAAAATTACCCTAAGTACACAGCCAAGATAATGCAGGAGTGGCTTCGGGACAAGTCTCTGAATGTCCTTGAGTGGCCCAGCCAGAGCCCTGACTTGAACCCGATCAGACATCTCTGTTGAGACCTGAAAATAGCTGTGCAGCGACCCTCTCCATCCAACCTGATAGAGCTTGAGAGGATCTTCAGAAAATAATGGGAGAAACTCCCCAAATACAGGTGTGTCAAGCTTGTATTGTCATACCCAAAATGACTTAAGGCTGTAATCGTTGCCAAAGGTGCTTCAACAAAGTACAGAGTAATTGACCTGAATAATTGTAAATGTGATATTTCTGTTATTTTCTCTCGCAAAAAAATATAAAACACTGTTTTTCTTTGTTATTATGGGGTATTGTGTGCAGATTGGTGATGGGGAAAAACACAATTGAATCCATTTTAGAATAAGGATGTAATAAAAAATGTTGGAAAAAGGGGTCTGAAAACTTTCCGAATGCACTGTATATTAGGCTGTGATATATTTTTTCTGTCAAATGATGTCTCACCATTATTTCTGAAGAATGTTCATTTTGAAAAATATTTTGGCTATGCTGGCCTATTGTAAAATTTAAAATAAAAGTCTGATCAATATATACAATTCGGAACATATTGTCAGCTATATTGCGAATGAAGAGTCATCAATAAATTGACCAGTACACTTATTGTATGCTGTTTTTATGTACAGCGCCTTCAGAAAGTATTCACACCCCATTACTTTTTACACATTTAGTTGTGTTACAGCCTGAATTTCAAATTGATTCAATATAGTTTTTTTTGTCACTGGTCTACACACAATACCCCATAATGTCAAAGTGTAATTAATGTTTTTCGGAATTTGTAAAAATGAATTAAAAAGGAAAAGCTGAAATGTCTTGAGTCAATAAGTATTCAACCCCTTTATTATGGCAAGTCTAAATGAGTTCATATAATAAGTTGCATGGACTCCGTGTGCAATATTAGTGTTTGACTTAACTGCCGGAGAGGAAGGAAACTGCTCAGGTATTTCACCATGAGGCCAATGGTGACTTTAAATAGTTACAGAGTTTAATGGCTGTGATATGAGAAAACTGAGGATGGATCAACAACATTTTTAGTTACTACACAATACTAACCTAATTGACATAGTCAAAGAAGAAGGAAGCTTGTACAGAATATAAATATTTTACACATTTAAAGTAATACTGCAAACAATGTGGCAAGGTAATACACTTTTTGTCCTAAATACAAAGTGTTATGTTTAGGGTAAATTCAATACAACACATTACTGAGTACCACTCTCCCCATTTTCAAGCATAGTGCTGACTGCATCATGTTATGGGTATGCTTGTAATCGTTAAGGACTGGGAGTTTTTCAGGATAAAAAAAGAAACAGAATGGAGCTAAGCACCGGCAAAATCCTAGAGGAAAACCGGGTTCAGTCTGCCGTCCACCACCCACTTGTAGATTAATTCAACTTTCAGCAGGACAATAATCTAAAACACAAGACCAAATCTACACTGGAGTTGCTTACCAAGAAGACAGTGAATATGCGTGGGTGGCAGAGTTACAGTTTTGTCTTAATTCTACTTGAAAATCTATGGCAAGACATGGAAATCTTTGTCTAGCAATGATCAAAAACCAATTTAGAGCTTGAACAATTTAAAAAAGAATAATGTGCAAATGTTTCACAATCCAGGTGTGGAAAGCTCTTCGAGACTTACCCAGAAAAACTAACAGCTGTAATCGCTACCAAAGGTGTTTCTACAAAGTATTGACTTAGGGGTGTGAATACCTACATAAATTATTTCTGTATTTCATTTTCAATAATTTGTGGCAAAACATTTGAAAAAACATATTTTCACTTTGTCATTATGGAGTATTATGTGTGAGATTTTTTTTTTGATTTGGCTGAAACATCAACATGTAAATTAAGTCAAGGGGCATGAATGCTGTCTGAAGGCACTGTACATTCCCTTAAGTCTAAGCTTCTAAGGTGATTTACTAATTCTTGTGAAGAAGTGTATAAGTGAACTGTGTTCTGTAATTAGGTACAAAACAATAGAATTGCAATTGGGTATTGCTGCTGTTTGTCTGATATTCAACAGTCCATGATCTATTGACCATGAGAGCATTTTGCAGAGAAAATGGGTTGAGGCATACTATTTATGCTCGGAATGACATGTTGCCCATTGTTTACCTCGTCATTAATGACATGTGGCCAATTGTTTAGCTTGTTACCTGGCAACGACCACAAGGAGCAGTCAGTCAAGGCAAGCTCATGAATAAACCCCCCCCCCCCACTCAGCCTATTCTTTCGGGCTTCCTGATAGTTAGAGATGAGAAGAAAAAAATTCTGAGCATTTTCTAGTGTAAAAATATTATGGGTGTGTCACGATCGATGTAATGATTGGACCAAGGTGCAGCATGGTAAGCGTACATTATCCTTTAATAACTGAACACCGAACAAAAACAACAAACTACTAAATGAAACGTGAAGCTACTGGTGTGCACACAGGCAACTAACTGTAGACAAGATCCCACAAGTCACAATGGGGAAAATGGCTACCTAAATATGATCCCCAATCAGAGACAACGATAAACAGCTCTCTCTGATTGGGAACCACACCAAACCAGGCCAACATAAAATCATTAATCACCTAGATGTCCAACCCTAGTCACTATCACACGCCAACCAACACAGATAATAAACGGCTCTCTATGGTCAGGGCATGACATGGTGACGTTTTGGTCATTCAAAGGTTATTTTTACTAGTGAAATAGCTTGACTGGGCAGGACTTTAAAGTTTTGGGATAGAAAAAAATGTCTACCATTGGGATTGAACACGCAAATATCGGATCCAGAGTAATGGGATTATGTTTTAGCAAAACCCAAGCCTATTTAATGTTAACAGCACTCACTGTTGTCCCTAGTGGCCAGATTTGAGGGCATTTTCTGGCATCTTCAGGACATGGACAGACATGCTATTTCAAAGTCAATCTTGCTGTATGTTCAGACAACAGACACTGCCTAGGATTAATTATTTGTTGTATATTTCAATTAAATGTCTAATCTAAGTAATTGATTAGACAGATTATATACAAACTGCTAATATACAGTGGGGCAAAAAAGTATTTAGTCAGCCACCAATTGTGCAAGTTCTCCCACTTAAAAAGATGAGAGAGGCCTGTAATGTTCATCACAGGTACACTTCAACTATGACAGACAAAATTAGAAAAAAAATCCAGAAAATCACATTGTAGGATTTTTAATGAATTCATTTGCAAATTATGGTGGTCAATAACAAACGTTTATCTCAATACTTTGTTATATACCCTTTGTTGGCAATGACAGAGGTCAAACGTTTTCTGTAAGTCATCACAAGGTTTTAACACACTGTTATAGGTATTTTGGCCCATTCCTCTATGCAGATCCCCTCTAGAGCAGTGATGTTTTGGGGCTGTTGCTGGGCAACATGAACTTTCAACTCCCTCCAAAGATTTTCTATAGGGTTGAGATCTGGAGACTGGCTAGGCCATTCCAGGACCTTGAAATGCTTCTTACGAAGCCACTCCTTCATTGGTGGTGTGTTTGAGATCATTGTCATGCTGAAAGACCCAGCCACGTTTCATCTTCAATGCCCTTGCTGATGGAAGGAGGTTTTCACTCAAAATCTCATGATACATGGCCCCATTCATTCTTTCCTTTTCACGGATCAGTCGTCCTGGTCCCTTTGCAGAAAAACAGCCCCAAAGCATGATGTTTCCACCCCCATGCTTCACAGTAGGTATGGTGTTCTTTGGATGCAACTCAGCATTCTTTGTCCTCCAAACACGACGAGTTGAGTTTTTAACAAAAAGTTATATTTTGGTTTCATCTGACCATATGACATTCTCCCAATCTTCTTCTGGATCATCCAAATGCTCTCTAGCAAACTTCATGTACTGGCTTAAGCAGGGGGACACGTCTGGCACTGCAGGATTTGAGTCCCTGGCGGTGTAGTGTGTTACTGATGGTAGGCTTTGTTACTTTGGTCCCAGCTCTCTGCAGGTCATGCACTAGGTCCCCCCGTGTGGTTCTGTGATTTTTGCTCACCGTTCTTGTGATCATTTTGACCCCACGGGGTGAGATCTTGCGTGGAGCCCCAGATCGAGGGAGATTATCAGTGGTCTTGTATGTCTTCCATTTCCTAATAATTGCTCCCGCAGTTGATTTCTTCAAACCAAGCTGCTTACCTATTGCACATTCAGTCTTCCCAGCCTGGTGCAGGTCTACAATTTTGTTTCTGGTGTCCTTTGACAGCTCTTTGGTCTTGGCCATAGTGGATTTTGGAGTGTGACTGTTTGAGGGTATGGACAGGTGTCTTTTATACTGATAACAAGTTCAAACAGGTGCCATTAATGCAGGAAACGAGTGGAGGACAGAGGAGCCTCTTAAAGAGGAAGTTACAGGTCTGTGAGAGACAGAAATCTTGCTTGTTTGTAGGTGACCAAATACTTATTTTCCACCATAATTTACAAATAAATTCATTAAAAATCCTACAATGTGATTTTCTGGATTTATTTTCTCATTTTGTCTGTCATAGTTGAAGTGTAGCTATGATGAAAATTACAGGCCTCTCTCATAATTTTAAGTGGGAGAACTTGCACAATTGGTGGCTGACTAAATACTTTTTTGCCCCACTGTATATGTTGTATTTAAATCAGGACAACCTTCCAGCTGACAAAACTGTACAGTCCCTTGTAGTAAATTTGTAGATGATTTACTATTATATTCAACATTTAAATCTCCAAAATATGATGTTTTATTTTGTACGCCAGCAAAGCAACATCCAACAACATCCAGCTTTGCTATTTATTACCTGTCCAGTGGGTTAGTGGTGTATTTGAGAAGGAGATTGTTGCATTATGAGAGGGTTACTGTACACAGGCATTGCGTCCCAACTCCAGTCCTCCAGCATCAGGTGAGATTGTCTGGGGCTACAACACAAATGTGTGCTGTTGGGAGTACTGGAGGAGGGAAACACTGCCCTATATAATGTTTTTGTAGTGATCAATACAGGGAAGTAGTTCTTTATTTTTACTATTTTCTACATTGTATAATTATAGTGAAAACAAACTATGAAATAAAACATATGGAATCACGTAGTACCCAAAAAGTGTTGAACAAATCTAAATATATTTTATAATTTGGAATCTTCAAAGTAGCCACCCTTTGCTTTGATGACAGCTTTGCACACTCCTGACAATCTCTCAACCAGCTTCATGAGGTAGTCACCTGCAAAGCATTTCAATTAACAGATGTGCCTTGTTAAAAGGTAATTTGTGGAATTTCTTTCATTCTTAATATGTTTGAGCCAATCAGTTGTGTTGTGACAAGGTAGGGGTGGTATACAGAAGATCGCCCTATCTGGTAAAAGACCAAGTTCATATTATGGCAGGAACAGTTCAAATAAGCAAAGGGAAATGACAGTCCAACATTACTTTAAGACATGAAGGTCAGTCAATCCGGAAAATGTCAAGAACTTTGAAAGTTTCTTCAAGTGCAGCCGAAAAACCATCAAGCGCTATGATGAAACTGACTCTCATGAGGACCGCCACAGGAAAGGAAGACCCAGAGTTATCTCTGCTGCAGAGGAAAGTTCATTAGAGTTACCAGCCTCAGAAATTGCAGCCTAAATAAATACTTCACAGAGTTTTTATATACTTATTTAACCATTATTTAACTAGGCAAGTCAGTTTAAGAACAAATTCTTATTTATAATGACGGCCTACCAAAAGGCAAAAGGCCTCCTGCAAGGACGGGGGCCCGGGATTATTTTTTTTTAAAATAAATTGTCAGGATTTGGCCAGGGTTGTTCCGGGTTTTGGTCACTAGATGCCCCCATTGTGCTTTTTGACCTTATGTTTTTTCCCTTGTTCCCCATTATTATTTGCACCTGTGCCTCGTTTCCCCTGATTGTATTTAAACCCTTAGTTTCCCTCAGTTCTGTGCTCTGTATTTGTATGTTAGCACCCAGTCCTAGTGTTCTGTGTATTCTTGTCGATTCCGGTGGATGCTCTTGTGGAATTCTGTTTTTGTTTTTGAGTATCTCTTGAGGCTTTTTTGTGCTATTCCTACCACCTTTTGGATTTGCCATTTTTGTATTGAAGGACTTCTCCTTTTTACTTTATTAAATACACCGTCTTAAGTACTGCTGTGTCTGCCTCATCTTCTGGGTTCTGCTGACTATTCGTGGCTCAGTTGGTTAAGTGACTGTTTCTCACTCCGGAGACCCAGGTTCGTAACCGGGTCCTGACATAAATACAACATAAATATAGGACAAAACACACATCACAACAAGAGAGACACAACACTACATAAAGAGCGACCTAAGACAACAACTTAACAGCAAAACATGACAACACAGCATGGTAGCAACACAACATGACAACAACATGGAAGCATCACAACATTACCACAACATGGTAGCAACACAACATGGTAGTTCATGTAACAGACACATCTCAACATCAACTGTTCAGAGGAGACTGTATGAAACAGGCCTTCATGGTCGAAATGCTGTAAAAAACCACTACTAAATGACGCCAATAATAAGAGGAGACTTGTTTGGACGAAGAAACACGAGCAATGGACATCAGACCGGTGGAAATTTGTCCTTTGGTCCGATGAGTCCAAATTGAAGATTTTTAGTTCCAACCACCGTGTCTCTGTGAGACGCGGTGTGGGTGAACGAATGTTCTCTGCATGTGTATTAACCACCGTAAAGCATGGAGGAGGAGGTGTTATGGTGTGGGGGTGCTTTGCTGGTGCCATTGTCTGTGATTTATTTTGAATTCGAGTCACACTTAACCAGCATGTCTACCATAGCATTCTGCAGCGATACGCCATTCCATCTGGTTTGTGCTTAGTGGGACTCAGAACAACAGACCAATGACCCAACACACCTCCAGGATGTGTAAGAGCTATTTTACCAAGAAGGATAGTGATGGAATGCTGTATCAGATGACCTGGCCTCCACAATCCACCGACCTCAACCAAATTGAGATGGTTTGGGATGAGCCGGACCGCAGAGTGAAGGAATAGCAGCCAACAAGTGCTCAGCATATGTGGGAACTCCTTCAAGACTGTTGGAAGAGCATTCCAGGTGAACCTGATTGAGAGAATGCCAAGAGTGTGCAAAGCTGTCATCAAAGCAAAGGTTGGCTATTTGAAGAATCACAAATATAAAATATATTTTGATTTGTTTAACATTGCTTTGGTTACTACATGATTCTATGTGTTATTTCATAGTTTTTATGTCTTCAGTAATATCCGACAATGTAGAAAATAGTAACAATTCAGAAAAACCCTTGAATCAGTAGATGTTCTTATCAAAGCACAAGGCAAGACCCAGTTGCAGACACAGGAGGCAGATGGTTGGAGTCTTACAATGTTTATGAATCCAAAAAGTGGTAGACAAGAAAATGGCCATGTACAGGCCAAAGGTCAAAACCAGTTCAGAGTCCAATAGGTACCGAAGGGCAGGCAGATTCAAGGCCAGGGCAGGCAGGATGATCAGGCAGGCGGGAAAGTAGTCCAGAGTCAGGCAGTGGCCAATACCGGGAAGACTAGCAAAAGAAAATAGAAAAGGAGCATGGGGAAAACACGCTGGTTGACTTGACTAAACATACAAGACGAACTGGCACAGAGAGACAGGAAACACAGGGATAAATACACTGGGGAAAATAATCGACAATCACAGGGAAACAGATCAGGGAGTGACAGTTCTAAAACTTTTAACCGGTAGTGTATGTTGTATTACACAGGATATTTTTGAAAAAGAGACCTAGGTCTCAATTCTTTTTACCATTATTTAACTTGGCAAGTTGGTTAAGAACACATTATTTTCAATGTCAGCCTAGGAACAGTGGGTTAACTGCCTTGTTCAAGGATAGAACAACAGATTTTTACCTTGTTAGCTTGGGGGATGCGATCTCACAACATTCCGGTTACTAGCCCAAAGCTTTAACCACTAGGCTACCTGCTGCCCCATTATGTATTTGCTGCTAAAATAAAGGTTTAAAAGTTAAATGAAAGGTTATACATAGTGTATATATATGTGTATTATATTTCTTCGCAAATTTACACAAAATAAAAAACTTAATCATCACATTGCACAGGTATTCAGACCCTTTACTCAGTACTTTGTTGAAACACCTGTGGCTGTGATTACAGTCTCAAATCTTCTTGGGCATGACGCTTAAAGGTTGTCAAACCTGTATTTGGGAGTTTCTCCCATTCTTCTCTGCAGATCCTCTCATGCTCTCTCAGGTTGGATGGGGAGCATCGCTCAACAGCTATTTTCATGTCTCTTCAGAGACATTTGATGGGGTTCAAGTTCGGGCTCTGGCTGGACCACTCAAGGACATTCAGAGTCTTGTCCCGAAGCCACTCCTGCATTGTCTTGGCTGCGTGCTTAGGGTCATTGTCCTGTTGGAAGGTGAACCTTCACCCCAGTCTGAGGTCCTGAGTGCTCTGGAGCAGGTTTTCATGAAGGATCTCGCTGTACTTTGCTCTGTTAATCTTTCCCTCGATCCTGTCTAGTCTCCCAGTCCCTACTGCTGAGTAGTGGCTTCCGTCCGACCACTCTACCACAACGGCTTGATTGGTGGAGTGCTGCAGAGATGGTTGTCATTATGGAATGATCTCCCATCTCCACAGAGGAACTCTGGAGCTCTGTCAGAGTAACCATCAGGTTTTTGGTCACCTCCCTGAACAAGGCCATTCTCACCCTTCTGTGTTCAGACATTTTTTGGTACCCTTCCCCAGATCTGTGCCTCTACACAATCCTGTCTCCGTTTTCTACCGTCAATTCCTTTGACCTCATGGCTGGGTGTTGGATCTGACATGCACTGTCAACTGTGGTACCTTATATAGACAGGTGTGTGCCTTTCCAAATCATGTCCAATCAATTGAATATTCCACAGGTGGACTCCAATCAAGTTGTAGAAACATCTCAAGGATGATCAATGGAAACAGCTTGCACCTGAGCTCAATTTCCTGTGTCATAGCAAAGGTTCTGAATACTTATGTAAATACGTTTTTCTTTTTGATAAATTTGCTAAAATGTGACTGACCACCTTTTCCCGGTCTTTTAAACTCTGTTGTTTAAATTTGATAAAAGTAGAGACACAGCGTTACAAAATGGTATAGCGTTCACTGCATTTTGAAGAACAATGGGAAAGTTGATAAACTTGTAACCTCATTTCTGAGAAAATGGTCTTTGAATGTTTTGGGACTACTGCTGGAGAGCTCTCTTTTGTCTACACCCATTCAGCATTGTTCACACCCTCTTAAGCCAGCCCCACCCATCTCTTTAAGGATTCACATGTGAGGTCATGTGCTAAACAGTGAGTAGTGTAGTAAAGATTAAGACTAAAAGTGGTAAAAGCAATAGCCTAAAATCAGTGATGGACAAAGTACCCAATTGTCAAACTTGAGTAAAAGTAAACATAACTTAAGGACTTTACACCACTGCCTACAATAAGGAAAAATTCCAGGTAAACAGAAAGTGTCCAGATAAAAATATTTGATAAATATTAGATGATGCTTACCCAGACACACTTGTCTATATTGATGGGTCATATGAAAGAAATGCTGTAACACCAGCCACATCTTGCTAAGTGGATGGGTTTCTACAGGAAGTGTAAATGGTACAGCCAAATGGTTACGTGCATAGTACCAATATCAGATATAGATAGTGTCAATATAAATCAAATAATATACAGTATGTACAAGAACAATATCAATAACAATATCAGTGATAGATGAGGTAGTTATATACATAGAATCAGGGGTAAAGTGGCTGAGAAGCAGAAAAAAAAGTCATGTGAATAGAGGCACTGCAGATAATGCTGATGACTGGTCCGTCTGAACCATGCATGAACAAGGGAATCTATATTCGGAGAGCCTGTTTCTGTCCTGCCCTTGACTTTGGTGCAGGGCATGTGATGTCCATAGCCTTTTTTGTCGCTAAACTCCCGGATCTTCTCAAAAAGATACGTTTGTCTAGCTGTGTCCAGTCCAGGTGGTGCTTGAACAGGCAGACCATCTGTGGGAGGAAGGATGTCCGCGTTGCACAGCAGTTGAAACCTGGTCCCGAACGCTCCTTGGCGACAACAACACCAGGCTCCAGAGCATCGAAGCTGTTAAACAGGAAATAACAAAAACAAATATGTGAGATCAATAAATGTAGTGTCAATCATGTTGGAGGTAAATTAAATAATCAAAACGTTGTTTATGCTTTACATACCAAGTGTTGTCATCGATTCCTTGTGGTGACACCACACCGCTGCTTTTGTCACATGGGATGGCAGCAGCTTTCCACCAAAGTGTTTGTGTCCTGGGTGGCTTCGTGGTAATACTCTTGCATTATCCTCTGCATAGCAGTTGATGAAGTTCACAACTCGCTGCAAGTCCTCATACTTCAGGTGTAACCTGTGCTTGCTTGGGCCAGCTCTCTTTTTGATTGGAGGCATTAGACAATTCTCCTTGTATGAATGGTGGAGGAGAGTCAGGTGTGCTCTACTGATGCTGAAAGACAAAGTCCAGATACAAATATTTTGTAATTATTATGCAACATATAGCCATAATCACCGTCAGACTCACCTGGCTAACTTGATGGGTCATGTAATCCCCTGGTGAAGTGGAGTATTTTGTTTAGACATGCTAGCTAGACAATTAACCATAATCCCAATCCATAGAGTACTAGCAATACAAACCGATTGTCGTAGCTAGCTAAAGTTAACCAAATAAGTTAAATGTTAGCTAACTTAGTGAACTAGCTAACATTAGGTTATAACTAGCAATACAAAATGGCATTCTGAGATAACACTACTACACACAGATTATAAACGTAATGTTAGCTAGCGGGCCAGCCATCGAACGTCTGCTCGCTAGCTAACAGTAAGCATTAACTTGGGGTCTTTTGTTTAGACATGTAGCTGGCTAGCTAGCTAAACAAACAATGAACCATAATCCCAATCCATAGATTACTAGCAATACAAACCGATTGTCATATCTAGCTAAAGTTAACCAAATATGTTCAATGTTAGCTAATTTAGTTAGCTAGCTAACATTAGGCTATAATTAAGCAATAAGGCCCGAGGAGTAGTAGTAAATGGCCAATATACCATGGCTAAGGGATATTCTTAGGTACGATGCAAATTTGAGTCTCTGGACACAGCCCTTAGCCGTGGTATATTGGCTATATACCACAAACCCCCGAGGTGCATTATTGCTATTATAAACTGGTTAATTAGAGCAGTTAAAATAAAGTTTTTGACATACCCATGGTATGCGGTCTGATATACCATGACTGTAAGCCAATCAGCATTCAGGGCTTGAATCTCACAGTTTTTAACTAGCAATGTGAAATGGCATTCTGAGATAACATTACTGTACACAGATCATAAACGTAATGTTAGCCAGCGAGCCAGCCGTCTAACGTCAGCTATCTAGCTAACAGTAAGCTTTAACAAAATTAGAAACGTACATTATCTGAAACTGGAGCTAGACTCTTACCCGTATACATGGATGTTTTGTTTGTACAGCTTGTTTGGCCCATTGTTTCAAGTCACTCTGGTTCACAACGACAATGTGCAATGCCATAAGAATCATCTAGGTTTAGCTCCCACCCAAACGCTGACCTTTTTACTTGCCCTAGCAGAGCTGGTTAGGCTGTCTTCATGTTATCCAGAGCGTTGGTGACTAACTGTAATTAAGCTTTTTTGCTGATGTTTACTGACACCGGCCATATTCAACCGATGTTGAGCATTTGTAAATTCATAAGTCATTCTGTGCTCTGGCACAAGAGTCTCTGAAACAGTTGTTGAAGTGACATTCTATTAAAATGGATACTTGCATATTGGAGTCTTTTGTTAAGTTTGGCTATGCAATACATAAAAAAAGCTGTGTTAGATAGGATTACCTACACATACTGACCAGCTCATATAGACAGAAGCATGCTATATGGCAGACCAATCCAAACTCATCTCTCGGAATGTTCAGCCAACTCATTATCTCAGCCAATCATGGCTAGCGGGAAGGTTGCTGACTTTTTCTGTGGCTTAACCAACTAGGCTCGTAATTTAAACATTATATTTGTATTTACAGAAGGCATACACGCTTGTTATTAAGGCACATGACAGTTCACATGTCGAGAAGGCATTTCTGCCAAGAAACACATTCTGATTTAAAAAAAAGTTTATGTTCACACATCTCTCCTGTGAAGTAGTGACCCGCGACATATGCCTAGATTCCTGAAACGGGTCACAAGTACAAAAAAAACAGTTTTTGCTTAGTCATTATGGGGTATAGTGTGTAGATTGAGTTTTTTTATTTTTATATTGAATCCATTTTAGAACAAGGCTGTAACGTAACAAAAAAAATCCAAATTGGGAAAGAGGGAAGGGGTCTGAATACTTTCTGAATGCACTGAGCCATTTTAAGATGCTAGCCAGAGACTATGGTTCTCCTTCCTTCCTGTCTGTAAGTATTTAGACGAGAGAAATTAAGCTGTATTCAGAGGCTGTACTGAGAGGCTTTAGAGAGAGGAGACAGGAAGTAAAGACCACTGGATGTACACTGAGACTTACATGTGAACGAGGTTTTAACCGCATTACCACCACCTTGAGAGTTAGCTCCTATCCTCAGCACAGGTGTGTGTGTGTGTGATTGAGTGGTGCGTGTGTGTGTGTGTGACATTTCACTCACTGAGTGGGTGTGTAGAGAATGATTATAGAACTCTGTGTTCTATTCTAGAATTGTCTTCTTCTGTAATTCTCAGTGTTGTATTGTAACTTCAGAGGACTAAGCCATACACAGTGATACGCTGACCTCTCCTTGGCCATTGCTGTTTGTGTGTGCGTGTGCATGTGCATGTGTGCGTGAGTGTGTGTATGTGAGAGAGAGAGATAAATGGTCTTCTAAAGGATCCACTTGATTATGTTCAGAGCTTTCTCCCCTCAGCCTTATTTATGCCTGCTCTCCCACCGCCTGGACATACACACATAAATCTACTGCTGCAGAGGCTTCAGGCACACACACACACACACACACACACACACACACACACACACACACACACACACACACACACACACACACACACACACACACACACACACACACACACACACACACACACACATACACACATTTTGCTACACCCTCAATAACATCTGTTAAATATGTGTATGTGACCAATAAAATTTGATTTGTTTTGACATGCACATACACCCATGCACACACACACCATCAAACATCCACATGGGCACACACACATACACACACATATCCTCAATACAAACACACAGTCCTTTCTTCCATGTTGTCACTCTGGCATTCTTTTACAGTGTCTTGTCTTTTAGGCTCCCACTGAGAAAGAGAGACAAAGAGAGAAAGACAGGAGGTGGGCGAAAGAGAGGAATTGAAAAAGACAGAGAGAGTGAGCATCTTGTTCAAGGTGATGCTCGTTGCAGTAATGGGGACAACCAAATCTTTCTCTCTACTCCCTTCTTTCATTCCTTGGTTATGCAATAAACCATGTTATTGCTGAAATAAGTCAAAAGTCAAAATAAATCAGAGATTAAATCAGATTAACTAAAATAGTAGTAGAGATGGCACTCTTCTCCAATGACAGCCTACCCCGGGCAAACCCTAACGACGCTGGGCCAATTGTGCGCCATCCTATCGGACTTCTGATCACAGCTGGTTGTGATATAGCCTGGAATCAAACCAGGGTCTGTAGTGATGCCTCTAGCACTGAGATGCAGTGCCTTAGACCACTACGCCACTCGGGAGCCCAACATTATTGGTAATGAATCTGTAGGGGACTTCTTAGCATGATGCAGACTTTATTGCGTAGCAGAACAATCAGTGTACCTGAGATTGGGAGTTCAAATCCCAGGTGGGATCATATTGAACAGTCAGCACTTGGTGGCCATGTCAAATGTAAACATATTTATACTATTTTAACTGAACAACGTACCACTTACCTTAAAACCCCAATATCATTTAATTGTTTCCCTTTTACAAAATTAAAAAACAAAAAACTACCTTTAAATCGTGTTGAGCTGAAATTTTCAATTGTGAAAACAAAAGAGACACATGTAAGGTCAGTGGTATTACATTTAGAGTTCACATGTTAACACCACCTTTTCACATGTGAGGAGAGTAACATGTTTGCACCTCCCATGTGAATTGCAGTTTCACATGTGAAAATCTAATTCATAAATACATTTGATTGTATCTTGTTATGTGGGTCCAAAATGAAAGCTTCAATACAACAACAATGTATACCAGGGGTATTTAACTCTTACAGTATAATGACAGGAGGCTGCCAATAATTAATTTCACCCACCTGGTGCCCCAAGTCTAAATCAGTCCCTTATTATAGGGTAAAGATCGAGGGGTGTAAACAATAGGAGATATACAGTTGAAGTCGGAAGTTTACATACACACAGGTTGGAGTCATTAAAACTCATTTTTCAACCACTTCACAAATTTCTTGTTAACAAACTATAGTTTTGACAAGTCGGTTAGGGCATCTACTTTGTGCAAGACACAAGTCACTTTTTAAACAATTGTTAACAGACAGATTATTTCACTTATAATTCACTGTATCACGTTTCCACTGTGTCAGAAGTTTACATACACTAAGTTGACTGTGCCTTTAAACAGCTTGGAAAATTCCAGAAAATGATGTCATGGCTTTAGAAGCTTCTGATAGGCTAATTTACATCATTTGAGTAAATTGGAGGTGTACCTGTAGATGAATTTCAAGGCCTACCTTCAAACTCAGTACCTCTTTGCCTGACATCATGGGAAAATCAAAAGAAATCAGCCAAGACCTCAGAAATAGAATGTGTAGACCTCCACAAGTCTGGTTCATCCTTGGGAGCAATTTCCAAATGCCTGAATGCACCACGTTCATCTGTACAAACAATAATACACAAGTATAAACACCATGGGACCACGCTGCCGTCATAACCTGAAAGGCCGCTCAGCAAGGAAGAAGCCACTGCTCCGAAACTGTCAGAAAAAAAGCCAGACTATGGTTTGCAACTGCACATGGGGACAACGATTGTACTTTTTGGAGAAATGTCCTCTGGTCTGATGAAACAAAAAATAGAAATATTTGGCCATAACAACCACCTTTATGTTTGGAAGAAAAGGGGAGGCTTGCAAGCCGAAGAACACCATCCCAACCGTGAAGCACAGGGGTGGAAGCATCATGTTGTGGAGGTGCTTTGCTGCAGGAGGGACTGGCGCACTTCAAAAAATAGATGGCATCATGAGGGAGGAAAATTACGTGGATATATTGACGCAATATCTCAAAACATCAGTTAGGAAGTTAAAGCTTGGTCGCAAATGGGTCTTCCAAATGCATACTTCCACAGTTGTGGCAAAATGGCTTAAGGACAACAAAGTCAAGCTATTAGAGTGGCCATCACAAAGCCCTGACCTAAATACTATAGAAAATTTGTGGGCAGAACTGAAAAAGCATGTGCGAGCCAGGAGGCCTACAAACCTGACTCAGTTACACCAGCCCTGTCAGGAGGAATGGGCCAAAATTCACCCAACTTATTGTGGGAAGCTTGTGGAAGGCTACCCAAAACGTTTGACCCACGTTAAACAATTTCAAGGCAATGCTACCAAATACTAATTGAGTGTATGTAAACTTCTGACCCACTGCGAATGTGATGAAATAAATAAAAGCTGTAATATATAATTCTCTCTACTATTATTCTGACATTTCACATTCTGAAAATTAAGTGGTGATCCTAACTGACCTAAAACAGGGAATTTTTACTAGGATTAAATGTCAGGAATTGTGAAAAACTGAGTTTAAATGTATTTGGCTAAGGTCTATGTAAACTCCCGACTGTATCTCCTGCCGGTAGTTAAATCTTCAGAAAAGGAGTAAATATTTGTAAACTCAGCAAAAAAAGAAAAGTCCCCTCACTGTCAACTGTATTTATTTTCAGCAAATTTAACATGTGTAAATATTTGTATGAACATAACAAGAGGCAACAACTGAGACATAAAATGAACAAGTTCCACAGACATAACAGACATGGAATAATTTGTCCCTGAACAAAGGGGGGGTCAAAATTAAAAGTAACTGTCAGTATCTGGTGTGGCCACCAGCTGCATTAAGTACTGCAGTGCATCTCCTCCTCATGGACTGCACAAGATTAGCCAGTTCTTGCTGTGAGATGTTACCCCACTATTCCACCAAGGTACCTGCAAATATCTGGGTGGAATGGCCCTAGCCCTCACTCTCCGATTCAATTGGTCCCAGAAATGCTCAATGGGATTGAGATCCGGGCTATTCGCTGGCCATGGCAGAACACTTCCATTCCTGTCTTGCAGGAAATCACGCACAGAACTAGTAGTATGGCTTGTGGCATTGTCATGCTGGAGGGTCATGTCAGGATGAGCCTGCAGGAAGGGTACCACATGAGGGAGGAGGATGTCTTCCCTTTAACGCACAGAGTTGTGATTGCCTGCAATGGCAACAAGCTCAGTCCGATAATGCTGTGACACACCGCCCCAGACCATGACGGACCCTCTACCTCCAAATCTATCCCACTCCAGAGTACAGTTCTCGGTTTAACGCTCATTCCTTCGATGATAAACATGAATCTAACCATGAACCCTGGTGAGTCAAAACAACGACTCGTCAGTGAAGAGCACTTTTTGCCAGTCCTGTCCGTTCCTGCGATGGTGGGTTTGTGCCCATAGGCGACGTTGTTGCTGGTGATGTCTGGTGAGGACCTGGCTTACAACAGGCCTACAAGCCATTAGTCCAGCGTATCTCAGTTTATTGGGGTAGGTCTGAGCACGAATGGAGGGATTGTGTGTTCCTGGTATAACTCTGGAAGTTTCGGACAGTTGTTGTGACCATCCTGTACCTGTCCCGCTGGTGTGATGTTTGGATGTACCGATCCTGTGCAGGTGTTGTTACACGTGGTCTGTCACTGCTCGGACAATCAGCTGTCCGTCCTGTCTCCCTTTAGCACTGTCTTAGGCGTCTCACAGAACGGACATTGCAATTTATTGCCCTGGCAACATCTGCAGTCCTCATGCCTCCTTGCAGCATGCCTAAGGCACGTTCACGCAGATGAGCAGGGACCCTGGGCATCTGTCTTTTGGTGTTTTTCAGAGTCATTAGAAAGGCCTCTTTAGTGTCCTAAGTTTTCATAACTGTGACCTTAATTGCCTACGATCTGTAAGCAGTTAGTGCCTTAATGACCATTCCACAGGTGCATGTTAATTGTTTATGGTTCATTGAACAGGCATGGGAAACAGTGTTTAAACCCTTTACAATGAAGATCTGTGAAGTTATTTGGATTTTTACGAATTACAGTGCCTTGCGAAAGTATTCGGCCCCCTTGAACTTTGCGACCTTTTGCCACATTTCAGGCATCAAAAATAAAGATATAAAACTGTATTTTTTTGTGAAGAATCAACAACAAGTGGGACACAATCATGAAGTGGAACGACATTTATTGGATATTTAAAACTTTTTTAACAAATCAAAAACTGAAAAATTGGGCGTGCAAAATTATTCAGCCCCTTTACTTTCAGTGCAGCAAACTCTCTCCAGAAGTTCAGTGAGGATCACTGAATGATCCAATGTTGACCTAAATGACTAATGATGATAAATACAATCCACCTGTGTGTAATCAAGTCTCCGTATAAATGCACCTGCACTGTGATAGAAAAGCGCAGAGAGCATCATGAAGAACAAGGAACACACCAGGCAGGTCCGAGATACTGTTGTGAATAAGTTTAAAGAGTGATTTGGATACAAAAAGATTTCCCAAGCTTTAAACATCCCAAGGAGCACTTTGCAAGCGATAATATTGAAATGGAAGGAGTATCAGACCACTGCAAATCTACCAAGACCTGGCCGTCCCTCTAAACTTTCAGCTCATACAAGGAGAAGACTGATCAGAGATGCAGCCAAGAAGCCCATGATCACTCTGGATGAACTGCAGAGATCTACAGCTGAGGTGGGAGACTCTGTCCATAGGACAACAATCAGTCGTATATTGCACAAATCTGGCCTTTATGGAAGAGTGGCAAGAAGAAAGCCATTTCTTAAAGATATCCATACAAAGTGTTGTTTAAAGTTTGCCACAAGCCACCTGGGAGACACACCAAACATATGGAAGAAGGTGCTCTGGTCAGATGAAACCAAAATTGAACTTTTTGGCAACAATGCAAAACTTTATGTTTGGAGTAAAAGCAACACAGCCATCACCCTGACCACACCATCCCCACTGTCAAACATGGTGGTGGCAGCATCATGGTTTGGGCCTGCTTTTCTTCAGCAGGGACAGGGAAGATGGTTAAAATTGATGGGAAGATGGATGGAGCCAAATACAGGACCATTCTGGAAGAAAACCTGATGGAGTCTGCAAAAGACCTGAGACTGGGATGGAGATTTGTCTTCCAACAAGACAATGATCCAAAACATAAAGCAAAATCTACAATGGAATGGTTCAAAAATCAACATATCCAGGTATTAGAATGGCCAAGTCAAAGTCCAGACCTGAATCCAATCGAGAATCTGTGGAAAGAACTGAAAACTGCTGTTCACAAATGCTCTCCATCCAACCTCACTGAGCTCGAGCTGTTTTGCAAGGAGGAATGGGAAAAAAATTCAGTCTCTCGATGTGCAAAACTGATAGAAACATACCCCAAGCGACTTACAGCTGTAATCGCAGCAAAAGGTGGCGCTACAAAGTATTAACTTAAGGGGGCTGAATAATTTTGCACACCCAATTTTTCAGTTTTTGAGTTGTTAAAAAAGTTTGAAATATCCAATAAATGTCGTTCCACTTCATGATTGTGTCCCACTTGTTGTTGATTCTTCACAAAAAAATACAGTTTTATATCTTTATGTTTGAAGCCTGAAATGTGGCAAAAGGTCACAAAGTTCAAGGGGGCCGAATACTTTCGCAAGGCACTGTATATCTTGCATTACTCATCTCATATGTACTGTTTATATGGTATCAAATGCAAACTCGATTAATGAAATATCCAAAGAGGACACAATAGCTACTACCCCCCCCCCCCCCCCCCCAAACCCCCTCAGGAAACATGCTGGTACAGTTACAACCCAAAGCCAGACTGGTGCACAGACAGAGACAGAGAGACAACGGCTACTGGAGACTCACAGACAATGAACAGCTAATCTGACTGTTCCCCTGGCTGGAGAGAGAGAGAGGAAAAGAGAGAGAAAGAGATGGAGATGGAGAGAGAGAAGGGGTGGAGAGAAAGGGGGATAGAGATATATTGATGGAGAGAGGGGGGGTGGGGAGAGAGCGATGGAGAGAGCAATGGAGAGAGCAATAGAGAGAGAGAGAGAGCTTATCCTACAGAACGTTTGATGTGGGATTTCTGTGTGGGCTATCCTCTACCATTGAACCGCTACTTTTCCCTGTCCTTTGCTCTCTCCCTCTCTCTCCAGCTCTCAATCCCTTTTCCCCTCCTTCGCGACTGTCACGTTCTACCTTTCCACCACTCCACCCTTTAACCCTCAACACCTTTATTCTTCCTCTGCCCCATCCCTCCTTCCTTACCCTCCTCTACCTCTCCATCCTTTTATCCTTTGACTCCTCCAGTCTCCATCCTCTTCACCAAGATATCTCTATCTTCTCCACCCTCCCCTCCCTCTATCCCCCTCTCTCCGTGGGCTGATTTGCCTTGCTCGGCGGCGGCAGCGGGCATTTGACAGGCCTGCTGTGGGAAGATAGCGCCATTGAATAAGGGCCCATGGGGGAGGAGGGTAAAAATGGGTGAAGTGGTATTAGCTGGTGAAAGGGTTGGCACGGCCTACACCGAAGGATCCCAGGGAGGAGACTTAGCCAAGCACACAGCTTATACCCGTCTGTGACAGTACTGCTAACCAGACTGACTTTTCTACCCTGGACCAGGCCGGACAGACAGACAGAAGAGAGGAGAAGAGAGGAGAGGAGAGGATGATAAGAGGGAGGGGAGGAGTATAGGGTAGGAGAATAGAGAATAGGAGACAATACCTGTGAAAATAATCTACAACAAAGCTACAACTGCTACAGAAAACAAGATCAGATACACTCTTACCGATTCCATACCCAGACACTGGAAACAATTTAGAGGGTATTGATATGAATTATTTTTTCTGTGTCCTAGTGAGATGTCACAGTCTAGGAGAGGTCAGGGTGACCTACCTGGTCAACGGTCAAGTCAGGGCTAGGGCTCAGGGTTAGTGGTTAGAAGTCAGGGTGTAAGTGATTGGCCCCTAGCAGCGCAGCAGCCATCGACGCAGAGGGTCGGGGGCAAGCATCCCATCAGTCTTTATCTGCGTCCCAAATGGCACCCTATTCCCTATATAGTGCATTACTTTGACTCAATGCTTACCAGGGCCCATAGGGTCAAAAGTAGTGCACTGTACAGGGAAAAGGGTACCATTTCGGACACAGTTGTTGGACACAGCCCGGTGACACGTTTGTTTGGCTGACAGCCACCTTCCTTCGCCTCTGACATGACGTCCTGACCTTAAATCTCCTGAGACAGAGAAAGTCACTGAGCCCCAGCCACTCTGTTATACAAGAGCTATATATAGACTGGAGAGGAGGAGGAAAAGGGATGGGAGAGGAAGATAGGAGAGGACAGAGGATAAGAGGAGAGGGGGAGGAGAGGAAGATAGGAGAGGACAGAGGATAAGAGGAGAGGGGGAGGAGAGGAAGATAGGAGAGGACAGAGGATAAGAGGAGAGGGGGAGGAGAGGAAGATAGGAGAGGACAGAGGATAAGAGGAGAGGGGGAGGAGAGGAAGATAGGAGAGGACAAAGGATAAGAGGAGAGGGGGAGGAGAAAGTAGGAGGACATGAAGAGAGGAGAGGAGGAGGAGAGAGGAGGAGGACAAGAGGGGAAGAAGAAAGGAGGGGAAGTGGAGAGTAGGGAACGAGAGGAGAGGACCTCATTTAATCATTTGGACAGTCTGGATTAGTGATTGGTTCAATGTCCATCTCGCTCAGCTCTCACTCTCCTTTCTTTCTTTCTTTCTTTCTTTCTTTCTTTCTTCTTTCTTTCTTTCTTTCTTTCTTTCTTTCTTTCTTTCTGTCTCTCTGTCTCTCTGTCTCTGTGTGTCTGTGTGTCTGTGTGTCTAATGGTGGGTGCTTTTATTTAGCAGGATGTGTCATTGTTTATAAATCCTGATCCTGCCTCTGCCCTGACCAGCCATGCCAGTTGAGAGATAAAGATGGAGAGAGAGAAGAGTGAGAGACAAAGAGAGAGAGAGAGCAGATCTATCTGTCTGTCTATCTATTTATCTATCTATATATCTACAGTATCTCTCTAATTCTCTCTCAGCTCCCTCTCTCTGCTTGTTGTATAATATGAGCTGTAGTCGTGTTAATACCAATCCCTTCCTGACTTCACCCACACACAGACTGTTCTCTAGGTCACTGACTGGCAATTGACATTTTACGCACCATAATTGTAGGATTACTTAGTTGTTGGTGCCTTGCAATACAAGCAGAGAAAAACCTAACTTCTCTCAGCTGTGAGACATGCACGCAGGGCAGTGGAGGACATTTGGCCAGTGCTCTAACACACTGTAGGCAGGTGTCAATTGGTTTATTCAACAAAAGCAATGTTGCAAAAAAAATCGTTGCGACATATGCATTGGAAACGGCAGATATAAATGTACAAAAATGTTCATTCATTCGACAGGGGTGGATTTTTGTTTTGTCAATCTTTATTGCCACAAATTTGAATGGAAACAGTGTTTTTGGAATAAATTATGATTGCCATATATTTTTAAAGGTATGCGGACACGTGATGTCATCACGTAACTATAAACACCACTCCACATTGAATTCTAAATGCCTACTGCTTGCTAAATATATATTTTTTAACTATAAAAAATAATGTTTCTTTGCAGGACAAGGATTGTCCTGACTTTCAAGAATGCCTGAATTGTGTTTCACTATCAAATGATTCCAGATCTACAGGAGTGTAAGTCTCACCATGCCACAGACCATGGCAATACGTTGGCACATGAGAATTATTAGAATATGGCAAATATTAGTCCATTTCTGCATTCTATCCATGCTGGACTTTCACAGGCTACCTGAGACATGAAACCGATAGATGGGAGGGCATACAGGCTACTTGAGACATGAAACAGATAGATGGGAGGGCATACAGGCTACCTGAGACATGAAACAGATAGATGGGAGGGCATACAGGCTACTTGAGACATGAAACAGATAGATGGGAGGGCATACAGGCTACCTGAGACATGAAACAGATAGATGGGAGGGCATACAGGCTACTTGAGACATGAAACAGATAGATGGGAGGGCATACAGGCTACCTGAGACATGAAACAGATAGGTGGGAGGGCATACAGGCTACCTGAGACATGAAACAGATAGAAGGGAGGGCATAGAGGCTACCTGAGACATGAAACAGATAGGCGGGAGGGCATACAGGCTACCTGAGACATGAAACAGATAGATGGGAGGGCATAGAGGCTACCTGAGACATGAAACAGATAGGTGGGAGGGCATACAGGCTACCTGAGACATGAAACAGATAAATGGGAGGGCATAGAGGCTACCTGAGACATGAAACAGATAGGTGGGAGGGCATACAGGCTACCTGAGACATGAAACAGATAGGTGGGAGGGCATAGAGGCTACCTGAGACATGAAACAGATAGGTGGGAGGGCATACAGGCTACCTGAGACATGCAACAGATAGAAGGGAGGGCATAGAGGCTACCTGAGACATGAAACAGATAGATGGGAGGGCATACAGGCTACCTGAGACATGAAACAGATAAATGGGAGGGCATACAGGCTACCTGAGACATGAAACAGATAGGTGGGAGGGCATACAGGCTACCTGAGACATGAAACAGATAGGTGGGAGGGCATACAGGCTACCTGAGACATGAAACAGATAGGTGGGAGGGCATAGAGGCTACCTGAGACATGAAACAGATAGGTGGGAGGGCATACAGGCTACCTGAGACATGCAACAGATAGAAGGGAGGGCATAGAGGCTACCTGAGACATGAAACAGATAGATGGGAGGGCATACAGGCTACTTGAGACATGAAACAGATAGATGGGAGGGCATACAGGCTACCTGAGACATGAAACAGATAGGTGGGAGGGCATACAGGCTACCTGAGACATGAAACAGATAGGTGGGAGGGCCTACAGGCTACCTGAGACATGAAACAGATAGGTGGGAGGGCATACAGGCTACCTGAGACATGAAACAGATAGGTGGGAGGGCATACAGGCTACCTGAGACATGAAACAGATAGATGGGAGGGCATACAGGCTACCTGAGACATGAAACAGATAGGTGGGAGGGCATAGAGGCTACCTGAGACATGAAACAAATAGGTGGGAGGGCATACAGGCTACCTGAGACATGAAACAGATCGGTGGGAGGGCATAGAGGCTACCTGAGACATGAAACAGATAGGTGGGAGGGCCTACAGGCTACCTGAGACATGAAACAGATAGGTGGGAGGGCATACAGGCTACCTGAGACATGAAACAGATAGGTGGGAGGGCATACAGGCTACCTGAGACATGAAACAGATAGATGGGAGGGCATACAGGCTACCTGAGACATGAAACAGATAGGTGGGAGGGCATAGAGGCTACCTGAGACATGAAACAAATAGGTGGGAGGGCATACAGGCTACCTGAGACATGAAACAGATAGGTGGGAGGGCATACAGGCTACCTGAGACATGAAACAGATAGGTGGGAGGGCATAGAGGCTACCTGAGACATGAAACAGATAGATGGGAGGGCATACAGGCTACCTGAGACATGAAACAGATAGGTGGGAGGGCATAGAGGCTACCTGAGACATGAAACAAATAGGTGGGAGGGCATACAGGCTACCTGAGACATGAAACAGATAGGTGGGAGGGCATACAGGCTACCTGAGACATGAAACAGATAGGTGGGAGGGCATAGAGGCTACCTGAGACATGAAACAAATAGGTGGGAGGGCATACGGCTACCTGAGAGGCACCTGAGAAACAAATAGGTGGGAGGGCATAGAGGCTACCTGAGACATGAAACAGATAGGTGGGAGGGCATAGAGGCTACCTGAGACATGAAACAAATAGGTGGGAGGGCATACAGGCTACCTGAGACATGAAACAGATAGGTGGGAGGGCATACAGGCTACCTGAGACATGAAACAGATAGGTGGGAGGGCATAGAGGCTACCTGAGACATGAAACAGATAGGTGGGAGGGCATACAGGCTACCTGAGACATGAAACAGATAGGTGGGAGGGCATACAGGCTACCTGAGACATGAAACAGATAGGTGGGAGGGCATAGAGGCTACCTGAGACATGAAACAGATAGGTGGGAGGGCATACAGGCTACCTGAGACATGAAACAAATAGGTGGGAGGGCATAGAGGCTACCTGAGACATGAAACAGATAGGTGGGAGGGCATAGAGGCTACCTGAGACATGAAACAAATAGGTGGGAGGGCATACAGGCTACCTGAGACATGAAACAGATAGGTGGGAGGGCATAGAGGCTACCTGAGACATGAAACAAATAGGTGGGAGGGCATAGAGGCTACCTGAGACATGAAACAAATAGGTGGGAGGGCATAGAGGCTACCTGAGACATGAAACAGATAGGTGGGGGGGCATACAGGCTACCTGAGACATGAAACAAATAGGTGGGAGGGCATACAGGCTACCTGAGACATGAAACAGATAGGTGGGGGGGCATAGAGGCTACCTGAGACATGAAACAGATAGGTGGGGGGGCATACAGGCTACCTGAGACATGAAACAAATAGGTGGGGGGGCATAGAGGCTACCTGAGACATGAAACAGATAGGTGGGGGGGCATACAGGCTACCTGAGACATGAAACAAATAGGTGGGAGGGCATACAGGCTACCTGAGACATGAAACAAATAGGTGGGAGGGCATACAGGCTGTCAACAACATATCATTTCACAATTGGCCTAAATGGGTAATGTAAACACTACATTTTTATTTGACATTATAGGTTTTTGCAAAAACATATTTTTGGGGGGGTGTGACGCACCCTAGCAGGCAATTGTTGCATCTATTTTCTATGCAAACTTTCAAATTGTTGCCAAAATATCACTGGACAAGTTAATGGAAACAAAGCTAGTGACTTTTGGACAGATTGCACACGAAAAATGAGGGTTCCTCAAAGGTTCTTTGGGAAGGGTGATGGTTTTATGTGGAACCATTCTGACCCAAATAACTCTTTGAGCCCTTCAATGGTTCTTTGCAGTTCAGAAAGGGTTCTTTCATCTGGTAGTGATGATTAAAATATAGGGTTGGCATCTCAATATAATGTTTTTTGGGGGGATGGGCATGGTTTGAGAACAACTGTGAGTAAGAGTGTCATGTCAGTTTATCTCATTTGCGGTGTTATGCCATTACATTTAAAAAATAACTATGGCCAGTGAGAGTGTCTTGAGAAAGATGCACATATGGCCTTGGGTCAATTGAGAAATCACATCTAAGTCAGTGGTTATCAGACCTCTTCTCAGGGACCCCCAGCTGTTCCAGGGCTAGCACACCTTATTCAACTGGTCAATTAACACAATAATAACACCAATGGAATTTTAACAATATAATATGCCTAACCAGAATAAAAAAAACATGTATGGTTCTTCATATGATTCGTTGTTGAACCTTTGAGACAGACAGACAGACAGACAGACAGACAGACAGACAGACAGACAGACAGACAGACAGACAGACAGACAGACAGACAGACAGACAGACAGACAGACAGACAGACAGACAGACAGACAGACAGAGAGTCTCCCTATCAGGTGGCCATGGCACATTCAGGATAATGTAGTTAATGTGAGTTGAGACAGGAACAAGGGTCAGCTAGTCCCCCAGACAGATACAATAGTTCTGAATGACAGTGGAGACTATGAACTGATAGAAATAGACATTAGACTGTTAGAGAATGTCAGGGCTGAGAGAGAACCAGAGAGTGAACAAGGCAGTGTGTGTGTGAAAGGCACACATGCATACCTACACAGTCTTGCACAGCTAACCTTGTGGGGACATACAATTCAGTCCCATTCAAAATCATATTTTCCCTAAACCTAACCTGTACCCTTACCCTAACTCCTAAACCTAAAACTAACCCTAGCTCCTAACCCTAAACCCAATTCTAACACTAATTCTAACCTTAACAATAAACCCCCTAGATATAGAATTTGACCTTATGGGGACCAATACAATGACCCCAGTTGGACGCCAAAAATGGTTTACTCTTCTTGTGGGGACTTCTGGTCCCTACAAGTTTGGTTAAAAGTGTCCACACACACACACACACACACACACACACACACACACACACACACACACCACACCACACCACACCACACCACACCACACCACAACACAACACAACACACACACGGGTCAATGTGCCCAGGGCTTGAGGAGACATTATTGGATTGGATGACAAGGCAAAGCTACCAATAACATGTCACCTCTAAGGAGTCGTGTGCCCTGTCCCGTCTTAACCACAGCCTGTCAATATCATAGTACATAACTCATCAGGCCAGGCTTTCATAGGAACACACACACAAGCACACACACGCAAGCAAAATTGAATGGCATACATAACCCTCTCTTTAACTCTCTCTCTCGCTCTCTTTTTTCTCTCTCTCTATACTGCAAATACACACTCAAATACCAAGAGCATGTCATTTTTTGAGGTTTACTAACAGGCCACTGGCTCTGTGGCATGACAAGTTGCTTAGCTAAACTTGAAATAAAAAATACAAAAATAGAAAAGATTTTATGGATTTTTTTTTCTCATTTTGTCTGTCACAGTTGAAGTGTACCTATGATGAAAATTACAGGCCTCTCTCGTCTTTTTAAGTGGGAGAACTTGCACAATTGGTGGCTGACTAAATACTTTTTTGCCCCACTGTAGATCACTATTTCATTTCTCACAGAGTGTGAAACACTTATGAATGCAAAGGAAATAGTAGTGATTATTCATGTATAGCTAAGTCTAATCTACTACCATATCACTATAAGTATCTGCGACTAAAGCATATGAGATCCATCATGTTCCCTCTCTTAATTCCTGTAATATTTCATTTGTTATGTAAATGTGATTCATTCACCGTCTGCTCGGCTGAAGATAACTTCCACTCTTAAAGTGACGGTGCTTCTTTTACTCTTTTGTTCTCTTCTGGACCCGTTGGAGAGTTTGCCAAATAACCTTTCTTGTCCCGCCTGCCTTAATGGATGCTTGGGGGTCTAATCTACCTGTAAGAACAGATCTAGGATTAGCCTAAACCACACCTAATCTTAGCCATAACCAATGGGAGGTACACTACAAAACTGACCTCAAATCAGTTCTTGGGGCTTCTACTTCTTTTCAATCCTTCCTGGAGCATGCTTTAGTCACAACAGGGGCCGGAGGTGTTTCAGAGATGCACAGGGAGGGAGTGTTTGGAGTGTGTAAAAACACACAAAAAGGATGTGTGTGTTGGAGAGTTTGTTTGTGTGAGGGTGGAGTGTGTGGGGATTAGTGAAAGGAACACTGATGAGGGAATAGTCTGTGCCAAGGAGAGACGTTAATCCAGCTCTCACATGGTGACAGCCAGAGAGAGAGGGGTGTCCACACCCCCTCCACACCGCTCTGCACCCCCAGAGAGCCCCTCTCAGAAGCTACCAAGGTGGGCAACACCGTAACACATACCTCTACTTCACCCTTCCTCCTATGGGCCACACGAACACACGCACACAGAGGTGAGCAGGTGGAGAGACACACAGGCAAGCAGACTCTCACACACGCAGAGAGGAAGAGTAGGAGTCTGAAAATGGATAGCGGATGTCTTTGAAGCAATATATCACTTTTTTATACTTCTGTTTTTATACTTCTTTCAGCGTGTGCATGTGTGTTTTTGTGTTTGTTTATGTATGTGTGTGTGTGTGTTTATTGTATTGTGCTGTAGAGAGGCGTATCCTCTATGCCTCCCTCTCTTCATCTCCCCTCCATCCTCCCCCTGTCCTCCCCTCTCCTCCCCCCGTCCTCTCCTCCCTCCTCTCCTCCCTCCATCCTCCCCCTGTCCTCCATAGTTCTGGTACATGGTATTAGTTTAAAGGCAGTGAGGGGAGACTAAGCTGTCCGTAAACTCGGGGAGACAATGCATTCTTTTTAATTAAGCAATTAATATAACTTGACAACTTTGTTGGGCGCATTAGTTATTCTAATGTGTCTGAGAGACGTTCACTTTGGTAAATGAGTCGTAAGAAGGAGAGGAGAGTGCTATCTGACTGAAGTCCTGTTTCCACTTAAAGGATACACTATATCTCTCTCTATCTCTCTTTTTCTTTCTTTCTCTTTCTCTGGCACGCTATTCGGCTAAAAGTGTCCACATTTTTTTCACGTGGAAACTAATTTGCACTTACACAAACATTTTATGTGAAAATGTAACTCTCACATGTGAAATTGCATTTTCACAACTTTCAAATGTCAAAGTCATGGAATCACATGTTGACAATTTGCATCCCAATGTCATATTTTTGAACATGAAATCATGTTTTCACATGTTATCACATTAGCTTCTCATAAGATCACACGTAATCACATGTCAAATCAAATAAACTGTTATTTGTCACATGCTGCGAATACAACCATTACCAGATATCATAAATGGACTTCAACTGTACATGTGGGTAGAGTTATTAAAGTGACTTATGCATAGATAATAACAGAGAGTAGCCTTGGCGCTCCGGTGCCTCATGCCATGCGGTAGCAGAGAGAACAGTCTATGACTCGGCTGGCTGGAGACTTTGACCATTTTTAAGGCCTTCCTCTGACACCGCCTGGTATAAAGGTCCTGGATGGCAGGAAGCTTGGCCACAGTGATGTGCTGGGCTGTACACACTAGCCTCTATAGTGTCATGTGGTCGGAGGCAGAGCAGTTGCCATACCAGGCAGTGATGCAACCAGTCAGGATGCTCTCAATGGTGCAGCTGTAGAACCCTTTGAGGATCTGAGGACCCATACCAAATATTTCCAGTCTCCTGAGGGGGAATAGGTTTTGTCGTGCCCTCTTCACGGCTGTCTTGGTGTGCTTGGACCATGTTAGTTTGTTGGTGATGTGGACACCAAAGAATTCGAAGCTCTCAAACTGCTTCACTACAGCACCACCGATGATAATGGGGGCGTGCTCGGTCCTCCTTTTCCTGTAGTCCACAATAATCTCCTTAGTCTTGATCATGTTGAAGGAGAGGTTGTTGTCCTGACACCACAAGGCCAGGTCTCGTTGTTGTTGGTGATCAGGCCTACCACTGTTGTGTCATCGGCAAACTAGACGATGGTGTTGGTCGGGGCGCCGTTTTGGGTGGGGTCTAAGGACCTGTGACTGACAGTTTTTTTTTTCAATATTAAATGATTAACCATCATCATCATTAATATAATATTTTATTGACAATGTACTAATAAAACTAACGGTTTCTTTTTCTTTTTCTTGTTTTCGGCAAAAAATAATACCATCCAGAAAGCCTCTGTATTGCCCAACCCACTCCCTCTATTTATATGAAAAGGTTCGGTCCTGCCCCCCAAAAAAGGCGTAACGGTACTGCCTACCAGAGAATTGCGAGTAAGGAGTGCTGGTGGAGCATCATGTCTCAGCTTCCAAAAGAAAAATCTGGCTTCCAATATCGAAAACAAAAGAAAAGAAAGACAGGAGAAAGAAAATAAATACAGGAGAAAGAAAAGAAAGACAGGAGAGAGAAAAGAAAGACAGTAGGTCACCCAATCCTTCACAAAGGAAGGTGGGTGTAGTCCTTGAGTGGTGGAAATTAACCTGTTAGCTTGTTCTTAGTGAAATAGGCAACTTTTGCTCTCCTAACATTAGTTACTTAATATCTTCACAGAGTGTTTACCTTTCGCTCCTCTTTTAGCCAACATTTAATCAATGCAGGCAAACTTTTAGCAAGCTATTCATACTAAATGAGTTGTTGCTGCCCCTGCCTGGTGCCAGGCCCAACAGATGCAGCTTCAGGCTCAGCAGCCCTGTCTCCCCATGCCCATACCCCTGAACCAGCCCTACTCCTACTGAAGAAGGAGGTGAACAGCATTGTATTGAATGACATGTCATTTGGCATAATTGCAGGTACTGCAATGCATTGAGATCAGAAATGTGAAGCTCCAGTCAGGAAAAACCTCACTTGACACAGAGGCAGCCAATATCAGAGCCTTAAAGGAAGAGATGCAGGCTCTTAGAGATGGATGGGAGTCTCTCCTGTCTGAGGCAACACTGATTGCTATGCAAATGGATGTTGCACCTCAATTTAGCAAGGAACACAGCCATCAGAGGAAAAGAAGAGATTCCATGATGAGACCTCTCAAGAGGAGACTCAGGGCTTTGCAGCAACGGTGTTTCAGAACAGAGTGTTTTCTATGGCTATGGACAACACCATAAGTGACTTGGACATTAAATCAAATCAAATCAATTTGATTTGATTTCATGTCCAAGTCACTTAGGTTCCACATCACTGCAAAAACTGTAGAATAATGTTCTGCTGTTCTGAAAGTTGGGCAGATTAGTGAGGATAAAGTCCCTTCTGTGTGCCAACCAGAGATCATGAAGTATTCCAGAGTTTTCTTACACCTGAGTTTCAACACAAAGTAAGACACCTGAACAGTGTATATCCTGCCAGTTTCCTCCTAAACTTGTCCCCTCTTGGTCTCCCGAATGCAATTTGCATTTTTGGAGAAGTGTGCATTGCTTTACATATATTTTGCACACTGCCTGTGTCTGTTGCTGGTGATAAAAAGCTCTTTGAGGTCCACTATGTCCCAGGACAGGCTTTGCAGTCTTGCCATGCTGTCCATTAAAAGTCAGTTAGCTAGAAAGCTGGACTTCAAAGACTTGATCAGTGACTTTGCTAACAAGAAGGCTCGGTGCTGGGCTCTTGGTGAACAAGGCTGTGCAAGGGCCAGAGATAACTGTTAAATGGCATGTCTATGGATATTGGATCACTACACACATGATGCCCACAGGCCGAGAACAAGACTGAGAACAGACTGAGAACACAATATATCTCAAAGTAATGGCTGGATTGCCATAAAATTTGATGTGCACAATCAAGACCCCAAGTGGAAGAAACCTATTGATTTGGTGACCACTTGACCTTTCCTCTAGCGCCACCTTCAGGCCTTTTCATTTAAATTTCCATTTTGTTGTCCATTTTCCATTTCCACTTGTACAGTTGCTTATTTTCTAGTTGATATGTACAGTTGAAGTTGGAAGTTAACATACACCTTAGCAAAATACATTTCAACTCAGTTTTTCACAAGGCCTGACATTTAATCAGAGTAATAATTCCCTGTTTTAGGTCAGTTAGGATCACCACTTAATTTTAAGAATGTGAAATGTCAGAATAATAGTAGAGAGAATTAATTATTTCAGATTTTATTTCTTTTATCACATTCCCAATGGTTCAAACGATTAAATACACTCAATTAGTATTTGGTAGCATTGCCATTAAATTGTTTAACTTGGGTCAAAAGTTTCAGGTAGCCTTCCACAAGCTTCCCACAATAAGTTGGGTGAATTTTGGCCCATTCCTCCGGACTGAGCTTGTGAAACTGAGTCAGGTTTGTAAGCCTCCTTGCTCGCACACGCTTTTTCAGTTCTGCCCACACATTTTCTACAGGATTGAGGTCAAGGCTTTGTGATGGCCACTTCAATACCTTGACTATGTTGTCCTTAAGCCATTTTGCCACAACTTTGGAAGTATGCTTGGGGTCATTGTCTATTTGGGAAGATCCATTTGAGACCACTCTTTAACTTCCTGACTGATGTCTTGAGATGTTGCTTCAATATATCCACATAATTTTGCTTCCTCATGATGTCATCTATTTTGTGAAGTGCACTGGTCCCTCCTGCAGCAAGCACCCCCACAACATGATGCTGCCACCCCCGTGCTTCACGGTTGGGATGGTGTTCTACGGCTTGCAACCTCCCCCTTTCCCTCCGAACATAACGTTGGTCATTATGGACAAACAGTTCTATTTTTGTTTCATCAGACCAGAGGACATTTTTCCAAAAAGTACAATCTTTGTCCCCATGTGAAGTTGCAAACCGTAGTCTGCCTTTTTTATGGTGGTTTTGGAGCAGTGGCTTCTTCCTTGCTGAGTGGCCTTTCAGGTTATGTTGATATAGGACTTGTTTCACTGTGGATACAAATACTTTTGTACCTGTTTCCTCCAGCATCTTCACAAGGTCCTTTGCTGTTGTTCTGAGATTGATTTGCACTTTTCGCACCAAAGTACATTCATCTCCAGGAGACAGAACACGTCTCATTCCTGAGCGGAATGACTGCTGTGTGGTCCCATGGTTTTTATACTTGCGTACTATTGTTTGTACAGATGAACGTGGTACCTTCAGGCATTTGGAAATTGCTCCCAAGGATGAACTAAATTTGTAGTCTACAGTTTTTTTCTGGGGTCTTGGCTGATTTCTTCTGATTTTCCCATAATGTCAAGCAGAGAGGCACTGTGTTTGAAGGTAGGCCTTGAAATACATCCACAGGTACACCTCCAATTGACTCAAATGATGTCAATTAGCCTATCAGAAGCTTCTAAAGCCATGACATAATTTTCTGAAAATTTCCAAGCTGTTTAAAGGCACAGTCGGCTTAGCGTATGTAAACATCTGACCCACTGGAAATGTGAAGTGAAATAATCTGTCTGTAAACATTTGTTGGAAACATTACTTGTGTCATGCACAAAGTAGATGTCCTAACCAACTTGCCAAAACTATAGTTTGCTAACAAGAAATTTGTGGAGTGGGTGAAAAAACTAGTTTTTATGACTCCAACCTGAGTGTATGTAAACTTCCGATTTCAACTGTGTACTTAGTTCAGAAACGGCTGCTGTTTATTTTTGTTATATCATTCTATAGATGATAATGTTAATTTATTTTAATTGAAGAGGTTAATGTATATTTAAGTTATATTTATTTGAAGTTATTCATTCATGTTAAGAGAATTTTCCATTCAATATTTTTCACATAAAAATTACATTTAGACTGTAAAATGTATTTCTTATAGAGGGTATCAGTCTTGCATCAATTAGTGAATTCCAATGTATGCAGCATGTTACATGCATGTCTGCACAGTATTACATTTTCACAGCTCACTGTCAGTAAATATCGTACAGTAAATATTGGACTACAAGAGAGTTGCAAGCCTGCAAAGATAGAGTTATTTAAAGCTCTGAATGGGTCGATTGGGGTCTGGAGGTGTGTGGTTACAGCAATTGCACAGGGTTGGTGTGGCCTGTCGTGGTGGGGCCCAATGTGATGTCTTTTCATGGGGCCCAAAATCCCTGGTAGCGCCCCTGGGTGTTGGAGTCGTGCCTGGTCATGCAGTGATGTGAAACACGTGATCACGTGAAATTCATGTCATTTTTCCGTAAAGGAACACACACACACCACACACGTCTCAGGCATTTAGTTTATGTTGTATTTAGCTTAAGAGCCGCCATGTTTTTGCAAGTAAAATGAAGGACGCAGGGTAGAAAGCATTTGCCTCTGTCTGACAGGGGCTATTTGTGTCAAGGAGGGAAGGGATATGAAACACACAACTTTTAGCCACAGTTTATTGTGGGATTGGCAGGGACACTGATGGGGACTGACCGGCTGGAAACGGCCGCTCGCTCCTCCTGAAACAGGGAATTATGGGTGAAAGAAAGGGCTGACCTCAGAGTTTAAGGAACAGAATGGTTGCCATAGTAGCCAGGCTGGACTTCACTCTAGTGCAGGGGATTTCTCAAGCCTGCACATATTTGTTCCAGAACCAACATTAACACCCCTGATTCAACGGGTACTCAAGGGCTTGTGTTGGTGTGTGTATGTGTTCAGTGTCTTCACCCAACCTCACTGGACCTCTAAAGAAATGGTATTTTCTCACTTTCTTGTGTTATAGTTCATATAATAATTCATAATGAATGTGAAGGAAATCGCATCTTCATTATTATTACAAATAAATAGCATATTATACAGTGATATGCATGAGCGTGTCTGGCTCCCCTCCTTATCCCTATACCAGCCAGGTCACACAAGATAGACTTCAGTATTCAACGTTTGCCCAGGTCCGTAGGATGTCGGGAGATGCCTTCAAGACCGTCCACTAGGGGCAACTTGACCGCCTATTACCATCTAGTAGGCTGGCAGCTTGCTAGGGTGTTGTGGATGGAGATAGAGGATGGGCTTAAACCTGTCGCACCAACTCCTCCACCTCATCCATTTAGTCTTGCCCTACTCCCCCACCTCATCCCTTTAGTCTTGCCCTACTGTCCCACCTCATCCCTTTAGCCTTGGCCTACTCACCCACCTCATCCCTTTAGCCTTGCCCTACTCCCCCACCTCATCCCTTTGACCTTGCACTACTTCCCCACATCATCCCTTTAGCCTGGCCCTACTGTCCCACCTCATCCCTCTAGCCTTGTCCTACTCCCCCACCTCATCCCTCTAGCCTTGTCCTAACCACCCACCTCATCCCTCTAGCCTTTTCCTACTCCCCCACCTCATCCCTCTAGCCTTGCCCTGCTGTCCCACCTCATCCCTGTAGCCTTGTCCTACTCCCCCACCTCATCCCTTTAGCATTGTCCTACTCCCCCACCTCATCCCTTTAGCCTTGCCCTCCACCCCCACCTCATTCCTTTAGTCTTGTCCTACTCCCCCCACCTCATCCCTTTAGCCTTGCCCTACTCCCCCACCTCATCCCTTTAGCCTACAAGTATTTGTGGGGGTGTGTGTGTGCGTGTGCGTGTGCGTCTGCGTGTGTGTGTGTGCGTGTGCGCCCGTGTGTGTATGGCAGTCTGAGGTCCCTTTTTCTTCATCTTTGTTGGAGTTGTAGAAATGAAATTGTGCACAGTAAATGGATTTGCTGGGGTTTATCCAGTCCATTTTACTGCCTCTATTTTCTCCCTGTTCCAGTTTGCTGCCTCTTTATAATGAAGTAGAGGCTAAATATGCACCAGGAAATGTGGTAACCTCGCTCTCTCTCTGTCTCTCTCTCTCGCTCAATCTCTCTCACATTCTCTCTCTCTCACTCTTCCTCCCCTCCAATCTTCCTTTCCCTCTCCCTCCCTCTCTCCCCTACACTCTCTCTCCTCCTCCTCTCTTCTCCCCCTCTCTGTGTCTCCTTCTCTCGACTGAGTGAGTGATCTAATTCAATTCCTATTACAGAATGACAGTTCATGGTAATTGCTGCTGTTCTAATGTCCTCCATTACGTCTGACCGTAGAGCCTGAGACGCTGTAATTTTCTGCCTGTGGATAGAGAGGGGAGGATGGGAGGGAGGGAGAGACAGAGAGGGAGAGAGGGAGACCACTAGACCTGAACAGGTTTCAATGCAGGCTACACAGACAAGAGCAGCAAGGTGGAAAAAAGGTATACCCACAGGCGCTTCAGCCCAGCTTAAATGAAAAAGGGGGGATCAGGTGCTCATCTGAGGGACTTGAAAATCCCCAAAACATTCCTTACCCAAGGATACTTCACTGGTGACTATCACGGAGAATAAAGAAATAGGAGCACTCTGTTGCTACGTAAATCTGACACACAAACAATATGCTTATGTTTCAGCATGAATTGCCTTCATCTGGGCCTTGAAGCAGGGATATCACTAACACTGATGTTGGCTGCACCGTAATCCCCAATGTGCTGTCATTACTCAACACCTCTCAGGAAACCCATTGCACTTAATATATCTGACTACAGTTACTGGGTTTTGTAATTGTGACCCTGTAGGGGGCCTGGATTTGAGTTGTATCAGCTTGATATTTTTGAGTAATGTCTCCACAAAGCCACGCCTCCAATATAATTCCTCTGTGTGCCTTGCTTTTTCGAGTGAATTGTAGAGTTACGACCAATGACTGTATTCGTTAGTGACAGAGACATGGTTGTTGAATTCGATCATTTTCAGTCCTGTGGCAAATATTATCATTATAATTAAACTCTTTATAACAATACATTACATACAGTATCTCATAAGGCCTTGTTTTGAGGCCTAGTTTTACCCTCATACAGTGGCATGAAACTCATGTTTTACAGGCCACATCAGGCCCACAAGTAGGGTTGTAACATTCCGGAAAAACAATCATAGTTGGAATTCTGGAAAACCTTGGAAATTGAACAGAAAATTGCAACCTATCTGCATGTCACATTATGCTGGTTTGCAAAGTGATGTGTAATTCCTATTGGACTCCAGCCAGCGTAACGACATCCAACATATGTCTTATTTAACCTGCATTCATAAAGATTGCCAGGATTACAAACAGCGTGAGGAGAATACCTGAACAATATAAACTGGAACAACCATTTCAGTAACAGGTGGAAAAAATCTGACTAAAGGATTGGATTAGTTATGAAAAATGCATGTTATTTATATTTGTGTAGCATAAGATGAATCAATCAATCGCTCAATGTACATGCAAAAACATAGACATTTAACTATTCCAAAATATCTACAGTTGAAGTCGGAAGTTTACATACACTTAGGTTGGAGTCATTAAAACTTGTTTTTCAACCACACCACACATTTCTTGTTACCAAACTATAGTTTTGGCAAGTGGGATAGGACATCTACTTTGTGCATGGCACAAGTAATTTTTCCAACAATTGTTAACAGACAGATTATTTCACTTATAATTCACTGTATCACAATTCCAGTGGGTCAGAAGTTTACATGCACTAAGTTGACTGTGCCTTCAAACAGCTTGGAAAATTCCAGAAAATTATGTCATGGCTTTAGAAGCTTCTGATAGGCTAATTGACATAATTTGAGTCAATTGGGGGTGTACCTGTGGATGTATTTCAAGGCCTACCTTCAAACTCAGTGCCTCTTTTCTTGATGGGAAAACCAAAAGAAATCAACCAAGACCTCACCCCGTGGGGTCAAAATGATCACAAGAACGGTGAGCAAAAATCCCAGAACCACACGGGGGGACCTAGTGAATGACCTGCAGAGAGCTGGGACCAAAGTAACAAAGCCTACCATCAGTAACACACTACGCCGCCAGGGACTCAAATCCTGAAGTGCCAGACGTGTCCCCCTGCTTAAGCCAGTACATGTCCAGGCCCGTCTGAAGTTTGCTAGAGAGCATTTGGATGATCCAGAAGAAGATTGGGAGAATGTCATATGGTCAGATGAAACCAAAATATAACTTTTTTGGTAAAAACTCAACTCGTCGTGTTTGGAGGGCAAAGAATGCTGAGTTGCATCCAAAGAACACCACACCTAATGTGAAGCATGGGGGTGGAAACATCATGCTTTGGGGCTGTTTTTCTGCAAAGGGACCAGGACGACTGATCCGTGTAAAGGAAAGAATGAATGGGGCCATGTATCGTGAGATTTTGAGTGTAAACCTCCTTCCATCAGCAAGGGCATTGAAGATGAAACGTGGCTGGGTCTTTCAGCATGACAATGATACCAAACACACCGCCCGGGCAACGAAGGAGTGGCTTCGTAAGAAGCATTTCAAGGTCCTGGAGTGGCCTAGCCAGTCTCCAGATCTCAACCCCATAGAAAATCTTTGGAGGGAGTTGAAAGTCCGTGTTGCCCAGCAACAGCCCTAAAACATCACTGCTCTAGAGGAGATCTGCATGGAGGAATGGGCCAAAATAACAGCAACAGTGTGTGAAAACCTTGTGAAGACTTACAGAAAACGTTTGACCTCTGTCATTGCCAACAAAGGGTATATTACAAAGTATTGAGATAAACTTTTGTTATTGACCAAATACTTATTTTCCACCATAATTTGCAAATACATTCATTAAAAATCCTACAATGTGATTTTCTGGATTTTTTCTCTCATTTTGTCCGTCATAATTGAAGTGTACCTATGATGAAAATTACAGGCCTCTCTCATCTTTTAAGTGGGAGAACTTGCACAATTTGTGGCTGACTAAATACTTTTTTGCCCCACTGTACACACCCGACATCAACTGTACCTGCAGTAGAGCATGCTGGGCACAAAGGTTCTTTGTTGTCATAACTTATTTTTTAAATTGTTGATGTGTCTTCTCATTTAGTCTTCTCATTTAGTTTTTCAGTAATATTTACTTTTAGTTGACTTTGAGTTCAACTATAATAAGTATTTGAGTAAACATGCCTTATGGTTTACAGTGTATTGTAAATTGTGCAATACATGTTAGGTCTTTCAGTGAAACAATGGCTTTAACATCTGGTTAAATTAATAGATTTTAGTCAGTCAGTAACTTTTTCACAACTGAATTGTACTCTTATATTGTTAACAGCACTGCATATAAAGCAAGAAATTTTGGAATTGATCATGCTCCTCATCCATTGGGATCTGAGGACACCCTGTTGTTTTCAGATGAAAGAAAGTGTCAGCGATGCTCTATTTACTGAACATCACACTCATCTATGTCTAAGACTGAGACTAAGGATGTTTTCACACTTGGTCCCTTTCAGACAATTTTTGTGATCTGAGTGCGGTTCTACCCGGACTATTTGCATTGTTGGTTAAGGGCTTGTAAGTAAGCATTTCACTGTAAAGTTTGATTTGATTACTTGTTTTTGTCTAGTGTGAACAATCCAAAGGAACTCAGACCACTCAAAAGAGCCGCCGAAGCAAACCAAAGTGAGACCATCTCGAGAGGTGGTCTGTTCGGTTGGCTTGAAATCCTTGTTCCGGTTCCCTTTTTTTAGGGCAATGTGAACACAAAGCTACCCAGGTTCACTTGTCATTATTCCCGCCACCACACACTAGACTACGGCAACACAGTTCCCCCTGCAATAACCCCTCACATTGGTGCCACAAAAGAGAGTAGATGATGATTTTTTATTATTTCTATTTATATAACCTTTATTTAACTAGGTAAGTCAGTTAAGAACAAATTCTTATTTACAATTACGGCCTTCCATAAGGCCTCCTGCGTGTCGACGGGTGCTGGGATAAAAAAAAATGTATATATATAAAATTATAACTTCAACAGTAGATTGACGAGTGTCAGAACATAGTACTTTTTTTCTGGTCATTTTGAGTCTGTAATCGAACCCACAAATGCCGATGCTCCAGATACTCAACTAGTCTAAAGATGGCCAGTTTTATTGCTTCTTTAATCAGCGCTAACATAATTGCAAAAGGTTTTTCTAATGATCAATTAGCCTTTTAAAATGCTAAACTTGGATTAGCTAACAAAATGTGCCATTGGAACACAGGAGTGATGGTTGCTGATAATGGCCTCTGTACACCTATGTAGATATTCCATAAAAAAATCTGCCATTTCCAGCTACAATAATAATTTACAACATTAACAATGTCTACACTATATATTTTTTTATCAATGTGATGGTATTTTAATGGACAAAAAATTTACTTTTCTTTCAAAAACAAGGACATTTCTAAGTGACCCCAAACTTTTAAAGGTAGTGTATATAACCACTTTGGGCTAGCCATTGTAAGTTCAGAGTCACTCGTCCTAACAGTACCTGTGTGCTGGAGGAAAGCGAAAGCTCAGGAGAGAGGGGGGAGTGTGGTGGGGGTACGTGTACCAGACAGGGTGAGACAGGCCAGGGAAGATTGTGAACAGATTGCCAGGTGGAATCCAAGCAGCAGTGCGGCATTCAACAGGAGTAGGTGTTACACCCACTTGGGAGAAGCTTTTATTTCTGGAGGCAGATTTCTCATAGAAAATACCAGTGGATGGACTTTGAACAGCAGGAGGAGGCTTCAAAGACTCCAGCCACTTGTTGGGCCCAAAGGCCTTGACACCTTTCACTACACACCTCAGTGCTAATTGAAGTTGTATCTGGTCTGTCCCTTCAAGCCTGGCAGCCTTAACACAGCATTCAGTCCCCATAAAGTCAAATATATCATTGTATTGTACTTTATTTAAAAAACATTTATTTGTCTTTTTCTTCTTGGCTTTCAAAATTGCATTGGACCAAACAATACTTACTCAGTTCCATGTTGGATGGTGTCCTCAGGTCTCTGCTGTTTGTTTGCTAGAGCACCCTCCGTATAGCTTGGAAACAGGAAACCTTAGTAGCAGTAATCTATCCAGTTAGTTTCGGCCAAAATTAGGTTGCAGGTTTGGAGTTTTGATCTGGAGCGAAGGCCATGCAGGTGGAGGGTAGCATCATACAAATGTCCCTACCAAAAAAAACAAGTTTATCTAACTCCAAATCTATCATTTTGTAAAATAAATATGTTGAAAAACGTGAGAGCTCACATGCAGCTGTCTCTCTCTCTCTGTTTCTCCACATACAGGTTCGCAGAAAAAAAATGTGCTTTTTTTGGATATTGATTAGCGATTATCAAGGATGCAAAGACATTACAATATATGTGTGGAGTTTTTAGTTCAGATTATTTGTTTGCAATATGTGATCTATAGACTAAGAGAGCTTCATAAGATGTTTAATCACTTGTGGGGTTTTAATAGTGTGCAACCACAACAACATTTTTGGTGAGAATCACAACATAGAGTACACAATCAATTCAAGCCTACATCGGGTGAAACATTTTCACTTCTTTTTCAGCATTATTTAACTTGCAGCTATTTATTCTGTTACCAATAATATTCCCATGTTAAAATTATGAGTATCTTCTGAATACAATTATTATGTCTTATTTTGGAACTAAATGCAATCTGATAGCTTCCCAAATGTAAGGAGGTAAATACAGCTGTCTGATAACCTGTTCTGATGGAATGGCTTTCCTTCCTGCACTTTAGAAAAAAACATGCATTGAGTGAATGTTGGAAAAGCACCTTGGTTCCTTTTTAAACAAATGAATATGAATGCGAAGAGGGCTTGACGCCAGGGCTGGTTCTAGCATTTTGGGGGCCGTAATCGAGATTTGGTTGAGACCAAACAGGCAAAATACATGTATGGCCCCCTTTTTGACCTTGGAGAGAAAAATGTAAGTTTTCAAGTAAATACTACACATTTTCCCAAGTTTTCTACAGTTCTACATCTTTTGCAGTTGGGTGGAGAGAAATTGTAGCAATTTTATACAAATGTCATGCTATTCTACTTATTTTGCCATGGGGCAGTGATACACGTTTGAGGTTCAAAGCACATTATCTGCAGTTCTACACATTTTTCCGTGGGGCAGAAATAACATTTAACAAGTTTATAACAAATGTCATGCAATTCTACTCATTTTGACACGGGGCAGAGATACATTTGAGCAGATTTAAAGCTAATTACCTGCAATTCTACCCATTTTGCCATTACCAATGCCATGTTAATGATATCTGAGTGTGAGTGACTAACAAAATCAATGGAGGCCCCCTGGAGGTCAGGGCCTCTGGGCACGTCAGTATTCGGCCATGATTTCTAAGTTTAGATAACTTGCTAGACGAACTTACCAATACAAAAATTGTTATTTGACATTGCCAATTGAGTTACTGTCAGTGAAAGACAAAACAAGAGATAAACTGTTGATGCACAGCTAAATATTGAACTTACACCTTGTGTATTCTACTATTGTAACTCTCAACAGTAAGTTGAAACCCAGACGAGTTGTTTATCTTTATTAGTTGGGGGGGCATCTAGCAGCCGGGGGCCCTTAGCGACCGCTTATGTCACTAATGCCTGGAGTGGGTCCTGCTCGTTCCAGGAGACAGGTGAAGTGATCTGGCAAAAGAGTTGAGTCCTCATTCAAATGCAAGGGCAGTGTGAATACAAAAAGAACTGAGTTGTATCGCTTATTTTTTACCCCAGAGTTCACTTTAAAGAGGACTGAGATCGGTTATTTTAAAGAGGACTATATTTCAAAACACCCTAAGAAGACAGTGACATTAAGAAGATACTCTCTAGCCTCATCCATGTCAAAGAGTGACACTAAGAACATACTCTCTAGCCTCATCCATGTCAAAGAGTGACACTAAGAAAGTCTATGAGGGCTCTCATCACTGCATTCTCTTCAGTTCACCCTGTGATTTCCCTCTCCACCCCCCTCCAAACACCCCCATCCCAAAAGGCTCCCTACAGCTAGCTCTCCATCTCTCACAGTGTAGCTGTGAAATCTCATTTAGAGCGTAGAGAAAGTACAGAGGAGCTACAGGCCTGCTTTGTCTAAAGCCTGAGGGAATACAAAAACCAAGAGCTGAATGCTATCAGTCTGTTAAACACATCACAGAGTGTGCGTCCAAAATGGCACCCTATTCTTACATAGTGCACTACTTTTGACCAGGGCCCATAAGGTGCTGGTGAAAAGTTGTGCACTATGTAGGCAATAGGGTGCCAATTTGGACAATGTGAGAGTGTGTTCTGGGGTTTTCATACAGTCACTACTTCGTAGTCCAAGCAAGATGCATGAAATGAGAAGAACAAACTAGCTATATCTACAAAAGATGTTCAGCCACTCTGTCTTCGGAGGAATATGTATGTTAAAAAAATGCTTTTGTATTGTTGCAAAAACCAAAACGTTTCAGCTTAAAAGCTATCAAGGTTTATTCAAACCCCATAAGGGGCAAATGTTTTCTGGTTGTTGTTGAAATGAAACACTATGAGCAAAATAAGGTCTTCTGTTTCTGTTGTCTTTAAGTTTGTTTCCACTAAGTTCGGAATATATTCATGGATTGCACGTTGCGTCACCATATGGTTGTGAAGAATCTCAACTGAACGTTCTACTCAATGCATTCTGAACATTCTACTCAATACATTCTGAACATTCTACTCCAAGTGCTTGTAATGTTCAACTCAATACATTCTGAATGATGTACTCAATGCATTCTTAACGTTCTACTCAATGTGTACTGAACATTCTACTCAATACATTCCGAAAGTTCTACTCAATGCATTCTTAGCATTCTACTCAATACATTCTGAACATTCTACTCAATGCATTCTGAACCTTCTACTCAATACTTTCTTAACGTTCTATTCAATGCATTCTAAACGTTATACTCAATGCATCTTGAACCTTCTACTCAATGCATTCTGAACATTCTACTCAATGCATTCTGAACATTCTACTCAATGCATTCTGAACGTTATACTCAATGCATTCTGAACATTCTACTCAATGCGTTCTGAACCTTTAACTCAATGCGTTCTGAACATTCTACTCAATGCGTTCTGAACATTCTACTCAATGCGTTCTGAACCTTCAACTCAATGCGTTCTGAACATTCTACTCAATGCGTTCTGAACATTCTACTCAATGCGTTCTGAACATTCTACTCAATGCGTTCTGAACATTCTACTCAATGCGTTCTGAATATTCTACTCAATGCGTTCTGAACATTCTACTCAATGCGTTCTGAACATTCTACTCAATGCGTTCTGAACATTCTACTCAATGCGTTCTGAACATTCTACTCAATGCGTTCTGAACCTTCAACTCAATGCATTCTGAACATTCTACTCAATGCGTTCTGAACCTTCAACTCAATGCATTCTGAACATTCTACTCAATGCGTTCTGAACCTTCAACTCAATGCATTCTGAACATTCTACTCAATGCGTTCTGAACCTTCAACTCAATGCATTCTGAACCTTCAACTCAATGCGTTCTGAACATTCTACTCAATGCGTTCTGAACATTCTACTCAATGCGTTCTGAACCTTCAACTCAATGCGTTCTGAACATTCTACTCAATGCGTTCTGAACATTCTACTCAATGCGTTCTGAACATTCTACTCAATGCGTTCTGAACATTCTACTCAATGCGTTCTGAACATTCTACTCAATGCGTTCTGAACATTCTACTCAATGCGTTCTGAACCTTCAACTCAATGCATTCTGAACATTCTACTCAATGCGTTCTGAACATTCTACTCAATGCGTTCTGAACCTTCAACTCAATGCATTCTGAACATTCTACTCAATGCGTTCTGAACCTTCAACTCAATGCATTCTGAACATTCTACTCAATGCGTTCTGAACCTTCAACTCAATGCATTCTGAACCTTCAACTCAATGCGTTCTGAACATTCTACTCAATGCGTTCTGAACATTCTACTCAATGCGTTCTGAACCTTCAACTCAATGCGTTCTGAACATTCTACTCAATGCGTTCTGAACATTCTACTCAATGCGTTCTGAACATTCTACTCAATGCGTTCTGAACATTCTACTCAATGCGTTCTGAACATTCTACTCAATGCGTTCTGAACATTCTACTCAGTGCGTTCTGAACATTCTACTCAATGCGTTCTCAATGGGTGCTGATGAAGATTTTGTCTGAAGTGTATTATAGGGGAATCACAATGACACTTCAAAAGCAAGCAAATAATTTGTATCAAAACCTTTTGTGATGTCCCCAGATTTACTTCAGATGCAGTTTAACCTTAGCGATAGCTAAGATTGAGGGGACGGCACTGGAATTTAGCTAACTAACTAATTTGGACAAAACAACCAGGTGTTTTTAGAACGTTCATTATAAAGGCATGACGTGACAGATTGATGGAGTTGGAACCCATGAATACAACAATAGATCATTCTTGAATGAGAACATTTCAGAAATCACTTCTAAATTCGCTTCTCACACAGTTGATCATGCAGAAAGGAAAACTTAACTTTACCGTGAGTAGAAATCCCAGTCTCATGGTTTTATTGTATAACCACCATTCACACCATTCACATCCCAGCTTCCCCGGCTTTGTCTCGTCATGCGCTGACGTGATCACATATTATTATTGTATCCGATCTGCTTAATCACAGCTTAATCTTTTCCAAGGTAATGCCTTATTATGCCTGGTGCTCGTTGAAGGATGACAAAGCCTTGGCCAGGTTTTAATCTGAATAACTGAAGTGCCTCTAGTTGAGCATATTAACCTAATCTCCCAGCAGATGACAGAGGATCTCTCTCTCTCCTTCTCTGTCTCTGCCTCTATCTATAAATTATGTTGTTTATTGTTTTCTGGCGCTCAATGGCTTACCATGTAAGATTTGACAAGAATAAGCTCAGTGGTTTTAAACAGATAAGGAGGGCTTAGCTCCAAAGCAGTGTTTTCCCTGCAGAGGCTTCCCTCCTTCTTTCCCCCTTCATTTTGGTACCACTCTATCCATCTTTATTGATTGATAGAGAGAGAGAGGGGGTGAGTATAAAGAGAGAGAAAGACAGAGAGGGAAGGAACATGGAGGGAAAGAGGGTGAGTATAAAGAGAGAAAGACAGAGAGGGAAGGAACATGGAGGGAAAGAGGGCGAGTATAAAGAGAGAAAGACAGAGAGGGAAGGAACATGGAGGGAAAGAGGGTGAGTATAAAGAGAGAAAGACAGAGAGGGAAGGAACATGGATGGAAAGAGGGTGAGTATAAAGAGAGAGAAAGACAGAGAGGGAAGGAACATGGAGGGAAAGAGGGTGAGTATAAAGAGAGAAAGACAGAGAAGGAAGGAACATGGAGGGGAAAAGGGTGAGTATAAAGAGAGAGAAAGACAGAGAGGGAAGGAACATGGAGGGAAAGAGGGTGAGTATAAAGAGAGAGAAAGACAGAGAGGGAAGGAACATGGTGGGAAAGAGGGTGAGTATAAAGAGAGAGAGACAGAGAGGGAAGGAACATGGAGGGAAAGAGGGTGAGTATAAAGAGAGAAAGACAGAGAGGGAAGGAACATGGAGGGAAAGAGGGTGAGTATAAAGAGAGAGAGACAGAGAGGGAAGGAACATGGAGGGAAAGAGGGTGAGTATAAAGAGAGAAAGACAGAGAGGGAAGGAACATGGAGGGAAAGAGGGCGAGTATAAAGAGAGAAAGACAGAGAGGGAAGGAACATGGATGGAAAGAGGGTGAGTATAAAGAGAGAGAGACAGAGAGGGAAGGAACATGGAGGGAAAGAGGGTGAAATAAAGAGTGAAATAGGGAACATATATAAATATTCTAATTTCTGCTGGGGCTGGATGCAGCTCTCTCTATTTATCAATAGTATCGGATCTGACACACACACACACACACACACACACACACACACACACACACACACACACACACACACACACACACACACACACACACACACACACACACACACCAAAAACCACCCAACAGAGTGCGTGTTCAGTGTTGTCGTTTTGAACTAGTTTAGCGACCTTCATCTTGCCGTGGCGACGGCACGCACTCGGGGCAAGCCAGCAAACGACGAAAACACCTCAGCTCGGCGCTGCTCTGACTTTTAATCAGCAGATTTGGTGCTAAATAATTAAAACATGAAAACAAATGTGTTGTGGAGTCTCTTTGTGTATCCCAAATGGCACCCTATTCCCTATATAATGAACTGCTTTTGACCACAGCTTTGGTCAATAGTAGTGCACTATAATGCAGTGCCATTTGGGATACAGTCTCTGTGTGTATCGCGCCACCTTGCTGGGTGTTAGTGTTAGCATTTAATTGTGTGCTTATTGTTGCAAATGCTTCAGGGGGGGAATAGATAACAGTGTTTGAGAAAGCAGATGCTTCGATGTTTAATATGCACATGATCAGAAACCTATGTGAATATAGTATTCCCTCATGTGAGTGTAGATAGCACGCTTACTTTGTTGTTCCTTGGTCCAAAGGGGAATTCTGCTCCCAACCTCTCTGGAAAATCTGAGCGAACTGTAAACTTTTAGATCTTAGAATAAAAAACGATGCTTAAGGAAACAATGCAAGGGACGGATTACATGCCTCAGTACATACCATTGTTCTCACGGGTTAATTTTACAGTCTTAATCCTACTGTTACTGTGATTCCTATAGCTCTTCTAAGAGGTAAGATGTGTACCAGCCCAGGTATGGAGGGGTGAATCTCACAGGAGAGGCATGGAATGCAGACATAGTCACCCTCACTAGGCCTTAGAGAGAGACAAAGTGAAGGAGGAGAAATATAGAGGCAGAGAGTGAGAGCGATGGAGAGAGAAAGAGGGACAGAGATGGAGAGAGAAAGAGGGACAGAGATGGAGAGAGAAAGAGGGACAGAGAAAGGTACAGAGATGGAGAGAGAAAGAGGGACAGAGATGGAGAGAGAAAGAGGGACAGAGATGGAGAGAGAAAGAGGGACAGAGAAAGGTACAGAGATGGAGAGAGAAAGAGGGACAGAGATGGAGAGAGAAAGAGGGACAGAGAAAGGTACAGAGATGGAGAGAGAAAGAGGGACAGAGAAAGGTACAGAGATGGAGAGAGAGAGAGAAAAAGAGAAAGAGAAGGTGAAGAGGGACAGAGTGGAAGTAGACAGAGATAAAATGAGAGAGTGAGAGTGATGGAGAGAGGGAGAGAAGGAGAGAGTAGAGAGAGAGAGAGAAGGGTAGAAAGAGAGAGATGCAGTGTCCCAGTGTGCTTGTTGCCGACACCTCCTTTAAAGCATTTCATTCATCAACCAAACTCTGGCTGCAGCTCTGTGAAAACAAACCTGCGAAACGGGATTGAATTGTAAGGGAGAGCGAGTAACACACACGCACTAAAGCGAGCACACACACACAACCTGCAAATGGGGAATAAATTGTGAGGTCTAACACACACACACACACACACAACCTGCAAATGGGGAATACATTGTGAGGGCTAACACACACACACACACACACACACACACACACACACACACACACACACACACACACACACACACACACACACACACACACACACATAGGCCATTGTTAAGCATTATCACTAGCAGACAGAGACTCGGAGATCGTTGTATTCATCTGTCTGTCTTCCACTGCCCAGGGCCGAGTGCCTGGTTTAAGAGTGTTTATGGGAATGAGAGAGAGAGAGAGAGATTTAATAGATTAGGGGGATGACATAGGAAAATAGGAGAGAGAGTCAGTCTTTTCCTTATATCCGTTTGCATCATTACTTTAATAATAATAATCCGACATCTTGCTTCAAGAAAACCTTTCATTGGATCATCCCTTTTAACTGGAACTTGCCATTTAAGGGTGACAGTCAATTATTGGAGATAAAAGTCAGGACATCTTTTAGCTCTCTGGATCTCTCTCCCTCTCTCTCTCTTTCTCTGGATTGTATTTGGGTGATGTCCAGTGTAATTTACTCACTCTCTATATAATTGAACTTTATGAGATGCCAGTGGACTCTAACAGTTCCCTACTGTTCATTGATAATATTTTACAGAACAGTTTTGTCAGACTTGTAGAGCAAGTCTCTGCTACCCTCAGAGGAGAAAAGTCAAAGAGAATAAATATGAAAAAAGTAGAGGAAGAGAGAAGTGTAGATTTTTTCTTCTGTTGTTTGTCTGAAACTGGTAACCAGGGTGGAGAAGGCAAACCTTTGTAGTGGCGGCGCAACGAGCGCCTTGGAACCCAAAGCAGGACAAGATGAGATGAGACGAGACTGCTGAAACGAAGCGAGGACCAGAAAACCAATCTGGTGAGATTTAAAGGCAGAAAAGTTGAGACTGGCAGCAAAAAAAAGAAAAAAGAAAAAGAAAAAAGAGACTGAGCATCCAGAGGACATAGAGTGGAGGTCACACGTACCGCCCCTACTTCCTCCCTCCATCCCTCCATCCACTGCTCTCCTACACTCTCCCCACCTGTCACTTTTCTAGTTCCTTTGCTCCGTTAGGAAACAAGTATTTTTTTTGCATGACATCCCTCTCTGCATATACAAAGTGTCTGGCTTGGCGTGCATCGCCACGGCAGCAAGCCGACGACCTGATGTTTAATTCATTGTCAGGGTGCCGGAGGACAGCAGGAAATAAAGAAGCAGGGAAGAAAAAGAGATTGACATTCTGTTTCTCACCCCTTTTACTTCCCTCTTTTTCCCGTGGTCGGGATAGAATGAAAAAGGAAGGACAGAGAGGGAGAGAGAGAGGGGACAGAGAGTGAAAAAGAGATTTAAAAAAACTGGAGATTGAGAAAGAGAGAAAGAGAGAGAGTGATAGATAAAATAAGAAAAAGAGAGAGAAAAAGAGGAATGAAAGAAGTGAGACAACATATAGTACTGAAAGCCAGAGAGTAGTGAACGGGTACTTTAGTATTGCAGAGGTCATCCTCTCTGTTTGCCTGTCTGCTTAGGGACACCGGGGGACACAAGATTGGGTTTGTGTGTGTGTGTGTGTGTGTGTGTGTGTGTGTGTGTGTGTGTGTGTGTGTGTGTGTGTGTGTGTGTGTGTGTGTGTGTGTGTGTGTGAGTGAGTGCGTATATGGTTGCATTCATGTTTGTGTCAGTCTGTGTTTGTGTGTGTGTGCAATCGCTCTGCCACACTTGCGTTAATAATCAGTGCTTGATTAAACAGCCATTCAGAGAGGCAGTATTAGGGAAGTCCCCTCAGAGCTGCAGGGATGGGCCGGGAACAACCTGATGTGTGTGCGTATGTGTAAGTGTGTCTCTGTGTGTGCGTCCATGTAAAATGTTACCAAGTGGGGGATCTGTTTGAGTTCATACTGACCCAGAGGAATGGCTAATACTACACCATACACCCTCCGACAAACACACAGTCACACACCCAGTCACACACACATACATAGACACACACCATATAGCCCTCAGCCCTGCCTCACACACTCCGTAAACTGACATTGTATGACCTTTTAGTGCAAATAGTGAGAGAGAAAAGGATGCTGCTCGCTCTCGTTATGTTAAGGCGATCATTATACTCTTTGACAGAGAGTTCCTAAAAGCAACCAAATGAATTTCACTTACTGTCAAGCCCTGGAAGTTTAAATTGCAATTAACACAAACGTCTAAAAGACAGTGGATTAATTGAGGATCTATCACAGTAATTGTTTGTGTCAGTCTGTTTTCGTGTCTCCTCCGTTTGTGTTAGGAGCTGATTGCCCCTATGTCCCAAACGGCACCATAATCCATAAAAGTGTACTACTTTTAACCAGAGCCCTGTTTAAAAGTAGTGCCCTATACAGGAAATAGGGTGCCATTTGGGACACAGATAAGATTTGGATGAGTTAAGAGGGTTCTGAGACTGTTCTTTGAGCGTTTGATGCAATTCCATGAATATCACGTTGGTTTTTCTGACATTTGCTCAAATGCAGCCTTGGGCAGATTCATCCCCACACACTCTACAGGAACTACGGAAGGCCTTCCTAATGATCCATTAAAACATGTATGTTGTTCTGAGTGAAATCAATAGCCTGGAAAACGAATGTAATATAAAACACTGCAGTGTATAGAATAATAATGATTATAAAACAATGGCAGGGGATGGGAGAGGATGGCTTGCTGTGGGTATTTGGCCCTCTCAGTGTGAGAGGGAGAATGTTGTTTTGTACAATTTTAGATTAATACTTTGTGCTCACAGCAGGGGGTGGTAGTTGTTGTGCCTCATCTTGAGAATTTCCTGATGCAGGTTTTGATTGAGTGAGACCCCATTGGATTGAATGTGGATGATGTCGTCCCAAAAGATTTGACAGAAGTGTTCTCAAAATGGTACCCTATTCCCTTTGTAGTGCATGACTAGAGCCCTATTGGCGCTATTGCCATTTAGGATGCAGACAGTCACTAGAATAACTAGAGGTATAGATCTACAGTGTAATTGATAGATAACCAGATACCTGTACGACACCAACGTTCACATAAACAATATTAATTTCTCCGCTGAATTGGTCTTAATGATTTAAAATTATATCTAGTCTGCCCTTCTCCAATGTCTGTTCTCCAATCTATTCATGGAGATTTAAAGTGTGGGCATTTCTAAGAAGTTGCTACTGCTGAATGTGATGCTGTAAGTCTCTGAGATTTGGGAAGGGAGAAATACTGGTATGACACTTAGACAGGGTACGTTCCAAACAGCACCCTACCTTCTACACACAGCAAAATCAATGGTGTACTTCTAAATCTGAAAGTGTAAAATGCACACTATGTTCAGTGAACATATGAGTCTCACAGAACTGGTGTTAAAATAACACTTTTGAAAGTGTTACAAATGTGACTCTGTTGCAGTGTTCCCTCTTTAACTCTTAAAGTATGCATAGAAACTCAATTGTGGTGTTTGCAAAGCTCTACTGTAGAGTTATATGCAACACCTAAGTGTAAAACATAACACTTTACTTAGAGTAAACTGGACTCACTTTACTGGCACTAATACACGTTTTCAGTGTAAGAAATTAACACCTGTTGTGTTACAGTAAATCAGTTATGGTGTAAAGTGTAATTTGGATATTTCCCAAGTTCCCTTTTCATTTTGAGTAAATTGTAGAGTTTACCTCCCATGGCTGTGTTTGTTAGTGACAAATATTATTTCATTTTCTTTCCTTTTCAAGGTCTGTGGCTTTCAACAAATGAGTACATAGGTGAATGTAATCATGTAAATGAAACCATAACAATACATTACATGTATCATAAGACCTTACTTATTGGCCTACAGTAGTTGATGGCCTAGTTATGAAACTCCTGGTTTACAGACCACATCAGGCCTGCTAGTCACGTAATTCTTATTAAAATCCAGACAGAGTTATTCAACTAAAACCTGCATTCAAAATGGTTGTCAGGGTTAAGAATCTTGATGAAACAAATACCTACCTAAACTGTTTAAACCGGAGCAACCATTTCAGTAATGCTTGCAATAAATCAAACTAATTGATTGGATTAGTTTAGAAAAATGTGTTATTTCTATGTTTGTAGCATAAGATGTCTCAATCAATCAATATACTTGCAAATCACAGAGATTATAAACAATCCTAAAAAAATCTACCTCCAGTAGATCATGCTGGGAAATATGATAATTATGGGTGTGGTTTTAATGGGACAGTTTTTCTCTCCACGGTTTAAAACAATAACTCTGGTTATTAACCCCAATACTCAGGGTTATTTTACACCATTGAGTGTTCATTGTACTCTTACAAAGTGCATTTAACCCCTGAATCAACACTAGAAATGTCACACTGAAAAATCAACACAGGTCAATAGTGCCCTGGTCAAAAGCAGTGCACTATAAAGGGAATAGGGTGCAATTTGGAGTGCACACATTGACTCTGTCCTCAAATGCCATCCTAGCCCCATTGACGATATACGGCACTGTGCTTTTCTGTGTTTGCTTTGGGAACGGTAAATATTGAATGCGTAGGTCACATTCCTTAGTTTAAATGTTCAAGGATCTTTTCCCTGAGCTCAAAGTCAAAGGCTGCCAGTCAGTCACATAGTCTATGCAGACCACTTTCATTGTAATTGCATGTGAACCACCAAAATAGTATTAAACTAACACTTTTCAAAGTGAAGATAAACTAACACCCCAAGAGTGTTGGTCCATAACACCAGAGTTAATAATTTATTTATCTTGATTAAACTATTCCAAATTGTAGGTGTTTGGATTTATTTCACCTGCTATTGTATTCTGACTTAAATAAAAAATCTATTAGAGCTGATGCTGTTACACTTTCTCAGTGTTAGGGAATGAACACCTGTGGTGTTACAGTAACTCGTTTTAGGGTGTTGTTTTAACACTGTAGGGTGTAAAGCCTTATTTGCATTCCCAGGATGCCTCTCAAGTGAATGTTAGAGGTACCAGTACCACCCAGTTGTATTATCTATCTTAAACAGATCATATAATTTTTTTTACACATAAAAACGTCATAAAAGCATAAAAACAGCATTTGGATACTACATTTAAATTAGTTAAAAAGTGCATGTTGTTAAAACCAATAAAAACAACCATACATAAAAGTACTTTTCTATGTAAAACATCCAATTCTGTAAAAGCCATCTAAAATGTGTACAAATTATTTAACAAAAGTAAAACATTTTTAAGACATGGAAAACATGTTAAAAAGTCACTTTGTTAAAAAGCTGTCTTCGGTCCTTTGTACGGGAGCGGAGTAAGTCCTTATAAAACTCGCCTCCTCCTGCTCTTCCGAATCAATCACCATCCTGTCCTTCGGGGCCCATATGAGGTCCCTCCCCTAGGCGCATCACCCTAGGCGCCGCAGTGCTGTCGGGCCGTGGCCTCCGGGAACTTGGGTGTTGTGGGGGACCCTTCACCTGGGGTCGAGGCCCCCTTTCTTCTGTACCACCCCAGGGCTTCCGTGGCTACCATGGCCACTGCCTGGGGGGTGGTCTCTACTCATTTTGCTACTAGCAGGTTGTGGGAGGACCACAGTGCATCCTTCAGACTTGTGAGGGTGGGCCAGAACTTGGTGAAGGCCTTCGGTGGGGTGGGCCGATAAAGCACGAGCTGGGGTGTTAGGTCCTCCCCTGCTTGCAGACACGGTGAGATCAGGGGGCCTGCTTCCTTCCACAGGTCCCTGGTGGCTCTGCACTCCCAGAGCAAGTGCCTCACCGACTCCTCTTGGCCACAGCTTGGTCGGGGGCACGCGGATATACTCGCCATGCCCCAGGAGTGCATAATGGCCCTGACCGGGAGGATCTCATGGGCAACCATCCAGGACAGGTCCCGGTGCCGATTCAGGAGAGCAGGATGGGTCACGTTACGCCAAACCATTATGGGCTTGCTTATAGCAAGCCCGCTCACTGGACACACTGGTTCCCGCTCCTGCACAAGAGAGAGAAGAGAGTGGTGTTTAGTTAAAACTGTGACTGCTTCTTTTTCCAGTTTAAAATGTCTTAAAAACTTCTGCGAGGGCCTGTGTCTTGTTGTTGACCAGGGAGGTGGCAAGAGTGAGATGTAATGCTGTGTAGGGGCTGCCCAGGAGCAAGTAGAGGCCAGGCAAGCCTTTCCCTCCTCAGCCTCTCCCACTTGCTTCCCCACAGGAAGAAGAACAGCATCCTTTCCAGAGCTAAAAGACTTGTTCGTGGGGGGATAAAAACAGAACTGATTAATAATAGCACAGGTAAAATCACAGCTTTAATGATTAAAACCTTGCCCTCAAAACCCAACCCATTCTCTGTCTTACTGTCCCCAGGATCCCACTCCAGTTGCCGCTCCCTCCTCCCTCCCGGTCTAAGTTTACCCCCAGTACCCTCATGTCCATTGTTTTAACAGTCAGTGGTAGTCTGGTCAAGTCTGGGTCTGCCCACAGCCCGAAATGTTGAGCCTCTGTCTTGTCTTTGTTCAGCCTCGCCCCAGAGGCTCGTCCGTACCAGTCAGTCCTGTCCAGGGTCCTGTCGGCGGATAAAAGGTTGGTACATCACGTCGTCCATGTAAAAAACTCACTTGGCAGTCATCCCCCCACTCCCCGGGATACCCACCCCACTGATCCGTTGGTCCCTTCGCAAGACCTGTGCCAGTGGTTCGATGCAGGAGGAGATAAAGGGCAGCCCTGACGGACGCAGTACCTTGAAGAGGTACTGGTGCGAGACCCGATCAAAGGCATTTTCAAAATGTAAATTTAGGACTACTTTAGGACTATAACAGATGGCATCTCTGATCAGTACCAGGCTGTCCGTGATCTTCCTTCCGGGAACGGCACAGGTTTGGTCCGGGTGGATCACCTCCCCTAAAACAGAAGACATTCTGAGTGTTAAAACCTTGGTAAAATGTTTACAATCAAAATTGAAAAGGGTAATTGGTCCCCAGTTCTTCAGGTGAGTCCTCTCATTTTTTTAACGTAAAAGAGTCACACTCCCTACGCTAAAATTGTCAGGGAATCTGTCAAGGTGTTCAAAGTCAGTAAAAACAGCTATATAACAATTGGAACTTTTAATAACAATGACTGCCAATGTAAAGATGATTGATAAACAAGACTATCTAAACCATCTAAACTGGCACAGCCAACTCAATAACGGGTGAAATAAGTCCAACCACCTACAACTTTGTTTATTTTAAAAAAGTATGTTTTTTTATCTTTGTGTAGTATAATATCAATTAATCAATCAATGTGCTTGCAGAAACATAGATATTAAAACAAACTATCCTAAAAAGCAACCTGCAACAAATTGTGCTGGGAAATATGATAATGAAGCCCCTCCCAGGGTGTGTGTGTGTGTGTCTTTTGCGTGTGTGCATGTGTGTGTATCACACTTTGACATTGCTCCGGGGCTCTGTACATCGCCTGTTACGCTGTTAAACAATTTGATTTACCCACACACACACATACACACACACACACCGCTCTCTCTGTCGGACACAAGGGGAACATAAACTAAACAGCGTAAATGCTTTCTCTCTCTCACCTGGGAATCTATTTCATTCCTCCTGTTTATTATGGATAGACTGTGTGTGTGTGTGTGTGTGCGTGTGTGCGTGTGCATGTGTGTGTGTGCGTGTGTGTGTGTGCGTGCATGTGCGTGCTTGTGTCTGTGATGGCTGGTGGTGTGTGTGTGTGGGTCGGCGTGGGGCCCTTTAGGCTGATGATTGGGTCCTGATTTGATTTGGGGCCGGTTAGGAGGGTTAGGAGGCCGCGAGAGACATTGGTTGGTAATTGACAGGGATGGGTGCGGGCACCAATACTAATACAGACCAACAGAGCCAGGACAGGCTCTGGAACCAGTTGGGAGGAGAGGAGAGGAGAGGAGAGGACAGAGGTCTGTTAAAGGACAGGAGCAATGGCGACCCGTCATTCTGGGCAGGTGGGGCAGAGACACATTTTTAGCAAAAAGTAAGTAAAAGTAGAACAATATATATATATATCATTGAGTTAATAAAGCCTCATGCAAACATGGTCTCTTGTTTCTTTTCTTGAGTAAGGCAGCTCCAAAATGCAGGTGTTTCAGCCTAGCTCTGTGCTTTCTGTGGTGGTGGGGAAAGCAAGCAGAAAATACGGAGCCTTGTGCCGTGACTGGCAGAGTGTTCTGTCACTCGTGGGGACTATACGTCACCGCCAAGTTTAAGGGGAGAGCTAGACAATTCTAGCCCCTTGGGGGCTGCCATAGAGTTACATTAGAAGTGCCCATCAAGGAAGGCTCAAGGCCATTGGCCACAGATAAAATGACGTTATATGTACATTAGCTTTGATTGGAATGATCATGTCAACATCATACTTTCAAAATCTTAGCTAGCAAGCTAGCAGTCATCATCATGTATCATGTCGACAAACTTCTGGCAAAATGTGTGTGTGTGTCAGAGTGAAGGTGATACAGGAGTCAGTATTGGTCTTGAGGCGGTAATGAATTGACAGGGTTGTCATGGAGACAGTGACCTGAGTCGTAACCTACGAAGCAAGCTAGATCTACTCGGGTTTTCTAAAGCTAACTAGCCTTAATTAGCTTCACATTTCAGCTCAGGCATCGTCTGTACTAGATATTGCTCGTCCACCTGCTGCTAACTTGTAACTGCGCGCATGGCTAGTTGAATGCCAAACTCTTCATTGAGATGCTGGAATGTCAAGCCATGGGCGAGTCAGAGCTACATTTTCATTTGTGCCGAAATGAAAATGATTTCAGCAGGTCATGGTGGAAATAGGCTTTTCACATGTTGAGCTGAAATGTTCATGTCAAAACAAAATAAACATATGTGAGGTCAGTTGTTCACATGTGAGACCTTATGTTTACATGTATTCAGTATATTTTAACACCACCTTTTTTCACGTGAGGAGAATAACATGTTTCCACCTCACATGTGAATTGCAGAATTGCAGATGTTGTCACACGTTATCACATGTTAATTTTAAATGTTGTGAAACGTGATCACGTTTGAAGTTAATGTGTTTTTTCAGTAAGGGTTGATTTCAGAATTAAAAACGAATTCAAGTTTTGTGATCACACAATTTCTAGAATGCATCTTAGCTCTAGAACCTGTGGAATTCTTTCTGATTCCAACTTAAAACATTCTAGAATGTTTACACTGTAGAATGTAGGTTTTGACACTCAGGCCGCAACGCACCCTTTTATATGTCTCCTTATATCAACCTATGAATGACAGACCTCTTTAAGTGCACATTGAGCGTGTCCACTCTATAGTCAATATGTGAGTGTACCCTAGGGAGTGTCTACCCTAGGGAGTGTCAAGACTTCACTAGGCTTCCGGCAGAACACATTGATGAGCCCTGTGACATCCACACAACTTTCACACAACCTTCACGCCAACCAGGACGTGCATATATCAAGGACCATCACCTAGATTGAGGAATGTTTTTATCAAACCCAACAAACTCACAGGGGAGGAGAAAATTGAACCAATAGTCTGTCAGTTTGCATCATAATATTCTAAATAGCAGGATTTCATGTAAGGTTTGTATTTCTCTCTTGATAGTTTACTGTTTGCGATTAAGCCTGCATTGTAGAAGGCTTAATGTAGTGTGAAATTAAAAAGTCAGTCCCGATGTTTCAAAGCAGCATGTTAGCCGCTTATGATATTCATGCTCGGCTACTAAAAAACTATACATTTCAGCGGGCAGATTGCTCAAGATTGACTTCGAAATTAGACGTCTGTTCATTTACTGAAGACATCGGGAAAAACCTTAAAAACCGGCCACTTGGGCAACGTGATCACTATTACCATCAAGTAGGCTTGGGTTTTGCTTGGGGGTTGTGGTTTGGGGTGCCAGATAGATGTACAAACATTAGTCCGGATCCAAAGGTTGCATGTTCAATTCCAGTGGTGCACACTCAATTTTATTTGTTTATTTTAACCCTATCCCAAACCTTAACCCTTAACTTAACCATTTGGAATGAATGCGTAAACTTAACGTTTTAACCCTTTCCAAAACCATAAACCTGAGCAGGAGGAGACAACCCAGGCAGTCAAAAAACACTTAATCGTTTGACGTTTGGATCAACTTCTACATCAGACACACTAATTGATCAATTAAAATCCGGGACAAAGGAAAGACCAGTAAGACTTTAGGAATTGTGCACCCCTCTGCTATAAACCATATCTGGAGATCTCTCCTCATCCCAGTCTGCACTACCCAGAAATGATAGCTGTTTCCCAGGTATACTGAGTACCGAGCAGCCCTGGAGGAGTCCCCTGGATGGATGATATAATGATGTAGCCCTACTGGCCTCCACTTAGATAATGTCCAGTGCTCTGTCATCCAGACTGATGCTGCTATAACACACACACAAGAGAGAGAGAGAGAGAAGAGAGACAGAAGAGAGAGAGAAGAGAGACAGAAGAGAGAGAGAAGAGAGACAGAAGAGAGAGAGAGAAGAGAGACAGAAGAGAGAGAGAAGAGAGACAGAAGAGAGAGAGAAGAGAGAGAGAGAGAGAGAGACACACACACACACCTTGGGACTTGTAGTGGGGATATGTTCAGAAGTCACACCATTGGTCATGGTGAGTTTACAGCCTCCAGAAAGGCATTAACGGACAATGCTGAAGACACCACAGGATAGTGTGGGAGTGCGTTTGTTCAGGAAGTTTGATACATTTCTTGTGGTGTGTTCTCCATTGGTCCTGTTGCTAGAGGTTAGTTGTATGGACAATAGAGATTATTATGTGTTCTCCATTGATCCTGTTGCTAGAGGTTAGTTGTATGGACAATAGAGATTATTCTGTGTTCTCCTTTGGTCCTGTTCCTCTGTGGCTTTAGATCTAACATGTTGTGCCTCTGATGGCCAGTTGTGACCAGCTCACTGTGTGTGCATGTGTGTGTGTGTGTGTGCCTGTGTGTGTCACTGACATCAGGGAGGGTAGCACCTTAAAATAGGAGTAGTGGAATAGCGCTGTGTAGGGCGAGCCACTCACAAAAGGAGCAAGGTTTTTAGCCATGCTCGGTCTGTCCCTATCAGAGTATTTAGTCTCTATTTCTGGAAAGGGATAGTGGGCAGATCTGCATTGAGGGAGTGAGGGAGTGAGCGAGGTAGAGAGAGAGAGCGATACAGAGAGAAGGAAGGAGGGAGGGAGGGAGGGAGGGAGGGAGGGAGGGAGGGAGGGAGGGAGGGAGGGAGGGAGGGAGGGAGGGAGGGAGGGAGGGAGGGAGGGAGGAGTGAGTGAGTGAGTGAGTGAGTGAGTGGTGGTGGTGGTGGTGGTGGTGGTGGTGGTGGTGGTGGTGAGTGGTGAGTGAGTGAGTGAGTGAGTGAGTGAGCGAGGTAGACAGAGAGATACAGAGAGAAGGAGGGAGTGAGGGAGTGAGGGAGTGAGGTAGAGAGAGAGAGATACAGAGAGAAGGAGGGAGGGAGATACAGAGAGAATGAGGGAGGGAGGGAGTGAGCCAGGTAGAGAGAGAGAGAGATACAGAGAGAAGGAGGGAGGGAGGGAGGGAGGGAGGGAGGGAGATAGAGAGGGAGATAGAGAGGGAGATAGAGAGGGAGATAGAGAGGGAGAGAGAGAGAGGAAGAGAGAGAGAAAGAAAGAAGCTAGCCTGTAATGTCATAGTGATGATAAAACCAGTATTCAATTTAACCACTGCAACAACAGACATTCAGTACAGAATCATATATTTCAAACACATTGGTGTATTCACACCACAAATGCATACATATCAGTGCAGTGATACATAAAATGGTTGCTTCCCAAAGGGCACCTTTTTTGTTATAGTCCTATCCCACTGGGCACAACATGTCACTTCAACTTGGAGAAGTAGGTAATGTTTGGTAGATACTTTGATCAATGAGATTCCAACCTATTTTCGCCCACTCAAAAACACAGCCAAAAGTTTGTTGAATTCCCAATGTGTTATCACTATGCTGTCAACCATCTAAAAGCACAACCAAATTCCAATGGGAAATCAATGTCTGATTTTTGGTTTACTTGTCACCTTTTTGTTTACTTGTGACCTGCAGTTGAGATTACATTAAAGTACATGTTGCAAGTGATCAATGCCGTTTGAGATTATGTGCAGATTATTATAGCAGTTAATGTAGCAGATTTGCACAGACCTGTGACCCTAGACATGCACGGTTTCTATGATTACATAAGAAGACATTTTTGTTACAGTAACCTCAGTATGTGGCCATGGATGTGTTACTCATTTGAAGGTTGAATGATACTGTTACATTAGTTTGTGAGATAGCCTTGTCATTAGGCTGTTTACTGTCTTGTATAGTAATATGGAATTGTGTTTGGTGGACAACGCAACCAAATAGAAACATTTAAAGGAGATGTATCTACTGATTGGATAGTTCAATCTGAGCCATTGGCTTAATCTCATTCTGTAACTTTTATTTTTGGTTTAGATGGAGACGGGAATGCAACATATAATCTGTAAACTAATAGGCTATTTACCGTATTGTCAACGCAACCAAATATCAACGAGATTTATTTTTTGTCTACAAATGTATAATTTATAATGTTGGATTCACATCTCCATTTAAATAATAATAGGGCTAAATCAAATCAAACTTTACATGCACTTTAAACACAGTTTGATTTCATTTTAAACCTACTATTTCACTTTTTGTTTGAGATGGAGACGTGAGTCCAACATGTTTATTATTAACTTGTGGACTTCATTTGAAATCAACCAAAGCTTGAAACCCTAAGCCGCGTGTCCAACTCATGTCACGGAGTGCAGAGTGTCAGCGGGTTTTTGCTCCTCCCTTGTACTTGAGTGATGAATTAAGGTCACTGATTAGTAAAGAACTCCCCTCACCTGGTTGTCTAAAAACAAAAACCCATGGACACGAGGCCCCCCATGGAATGAGTTTGACACCCCTGCCCTAAATCTATATGTACAATATTGTCTATGTTTAGTTGAATCCTGGGCTGAATTTAAACAATAGCTGTTGATGATTTCCCAAATGCTGTATAGGCCAAAATAGCGTCATTGATGATATACTGTATGAGTGATAAAGTATGGTTACATTTAATTTGCTCTGTTGAACCTACCCTTTGGAATGACTTCGATAGCAACAGGGAATATATTAATTGGAGATTTGTCAGCAATCATTCTCACCATAACACATTGGTAACAGTCAGTGACAAATATCAAAGCTGAGCAGGGCTTCGTTAAAACCAATGGATAGGAGACCAAAGAGATAGCTGTAGATAGATCAATGCTCCAGTAGGAGGTGCTGCCCAGACTATTTTTCTTTTCTTATAGTGGATATCTGATTGAAGATCTGATGTTTTTTCAAAGGTACAGATTCAACATATTTTATACAAGGTTTGTCTATTTTGGTTACCATGATGACATAATCCTGTTATTGAAATGTTACCCTCAAAACAACAGTTAATGTTGATACATTTTTTTCGAATCCAATGTAGATTCCACCTCACAATACGTTGACAAATTACGGTGAAACAATACTTATTTAACCAGTTTGTGCCCAGTGGGAAAGGCCCTGGTCAAAAGTGGTCAAAAGTAGCGCACTATAGTGTGCCATTTGGGATGCATCCGTTGACTCATCAAAATAATGATTCAGTACTTCTCAGCTTTTCTTACAATAAGGCCATGGTGTATTTTCTGAAGAAAATGTAATATTATTTCTTTCCTCCTCATGTGTTTGTGTCTGCTGTTCCCCCACTTTGAACTTCTACAATGCTTCCCAAATGACACCATTTTCTCTATGTAGTGCACTACTTTTGATTAGATCCCATAGAGCTCAATAGGGTGCCATTTGGGACGCACAGCCCAACATATCAAGCAGATGCCTCCGACCCATCATGCTGCTTTGGGCTGCCTTTGAACCATAAAACAGGAAGAAATAATAGAGAGAGAGAGAAATAGTCACACCCTCCTCCATCCTCCCACTCTTCACCATAGGAAGTGATGGAAGTTTCTCTCTTTTCTCTGTCTGAGACGGTTAGCTTGGAGGTGTGTGTGGTGTGTGTGTGCGCGTGCGCATGCATGCATGTCTGCAAGTGTGTGAGTTTGTGTTAGGGTTGGAGGTGTTAAAGCTGTTTTTATTTTGGAGAGTAGAGTAGGTATTCTAGCTAGCTACCAATTAGATGAGGTGATCAAGCGTTCCCCTGACAACGTTCCATTCTCCACCATCAACACTGTGCTAACTGACAAACACTAGTCTTTAGCACACTGTCTTTTTCTGTTTAAGAATGGGTTTTATTACACGTAAAAGCAGACTATAGATTCAAGTCTTTCCTCTCTCAAGTTGTGTCCCAAATGCAATCCTGTTCACTTCCCGGGATGGCAGGTAGCCTGGCAGGTAGGAGTGTTGGTCCAGTAAATGAAAGGTTGCTGGATCAAATCCCTGAGCTGATAAGATAATACAAATGTGTTGTTCTGAGCGAGGCAGTTCCCCAGGTGCTGATGTTGATTATGGCAGCCCCTTGCAACTCTCTGATTCAGGGGGGTTGGGTTAAATGCAGAAGACACATTTCAGTTGAATGCATTTAGTTTAGGCTACCCAGTTGCAGCAGGGTAGCCTAGTGGTTAGGGCTAGAGTGTTGGGCTAGTAATTGGAAGGTTGCAAGTTCAAACCCCTGAGCTGACAAGGTACATTCTGCCATTCTGCCCCTGAACAGGCAGTGAACCCACTGTTCCTAGGCTGTCATTGAAAATAAGAATTTGTTCTTAACTGACTTGCCTAGTAAAATAAAGGTAAAAAAACAAACATTGTACACCTGACTTGGTATCCCCTTTCCCTATGTAGTTCACTACTTCTGGGGGCCCTGGTCAAAAGTAGTGCTCAATATAGGGAATGAAGTGTGATTTGGGATGTAACTTAAGAGAGGGAAGACTGGAATCAATAGTCTACTTTTACGTGTAATAAAACCCAATGTCAATAGTTTGTTCAATAATCAATAGTTTGTTTTTACTTGTAATGAAACCTATTCTTAAAGAGAAAAAGACGTGGTGAACATGGTAAAAGTATAGTGTTTATGTGCCATGGAATGGAGCTTTTTATTCAAGCAAACCCGTCATTGCATTGTTTCAAAAGGTATTTTGTTTGCAAACTACTGCCCAATTGCTCTATGAACTAGACCCATCTTACTGTCAAGTTAGTATGTATAACTTATATCTTGAGTTCTTCTCTCCTCCTTCGAACAGCTAACTCAAGTTTGGACAGGGATGCTGTGCAGGGCAAGGATTTTCCACCCCCTTGCGTGCGTGTGTGTGTTTGTGTCTGTGCGTGTGTGTGTGTCCATGTGTTTAGGCCAGTGATTGTGCGACCCCCTGCATGTGATCTCACACTGGTTCAAGATGATGAGGAGAGCTCAGTGGTGACCTTAAGGTCACCTGTCTTCTCTCCTCCATCACATCCTTCCTCCATCATCACACTCTACTGAACGAGGGATGACACACAGAGCCTATTTCTATTACACATGTACACGAGCGCATGCACACACACACACAAATGTACAATACAACAACAGCCGGACCATGTTCTCAGAGAGCTGGGTTTCAGTTTGTCATTTGTCAGAGCAGAGTTACATTCTGTTCCTGACAGAGGAGATTGTGGGTGCTGAGGAGTCGGTTGGTTGGTCGGCTTGTTGACAGCTGCATTGCTGTGGCTTTGTGTGCTTTTCGGTGGTTGTTTTTGGCTGTCAATCAACTGTCACCATGGTGATTAACAATGGACACACCCCCTGTGGTTACAAATATTGGGCTTGTTTGAGTGGTAAAGTGAAAGCAACCAACAGTACAGACAAATTTCGAGGAGTGAAGTCGGGGGAGGTGCATCTGCAACAGGTGAAAGTCAGACACTGATGAGGTTTTCCAACAGTAAGGTTCAGTGCAACATGACATTCTTTATAAAAATTGTTTTTTTATAATGTTGAAATAAATGCCTCCAAACCCCATATCACACACTCACAAACTGAACATATGTGTGTATATTGTACATAGATTGATGAGAGAGAGCATCATCTTACATTTATTTGTACATTTACACTGTGTACAAGAAAGTTGGTTCCTGTTTCAGTCATGTCTTTGGTCACGTTCGTGTGGGTCAAACAATAACACCCAAATGACTGGTTGACAATAGAAGCTCCCACAATGTAAGTGATGTCTTCAGGATAAAGTTGGTGAAGAGCAACTGCTGACACATGCAGTTAAAACTTCATAACCTTTAATCACATGATTTTTGTAAAGTTCATGCAGTCAGCACAAGTAGGCACAAGTCGGACAATTTTTATCCCCAGAATGCAACACACTTTAAAAGGCGGTGACCAACGATGGCCACAGACTTGACAAAAGTGATCCGCTCGAACGCCCGATTCTGTCTGAGACAAGGCCAACCAAACTCAGCGGTTTGTGTGTGTGTGTGTGTGTGTAGCCTCGATGCCACCGAGCATCCAAGCAGAACTGTCTGACAGCTCCCCCCCACAGTCCCCTGGCCCCTTAGCTAGCTATACCAATCCTCGGTATAAGGGTATATGTGTGTGTGTGTGTGTGTGTGTGTGTGGGTGGTAGGGCTTAGATATGTCCCATCTCCCCTAACGTGCCCTTTACCGAGGCTCTCCTCTGTGTCACCGCTGTGTGATTGTATGTACCTCTGTACGTCTGCTTCGCCCCATGTCACACCTCCTGGTGAGCTGTCAGGTACCACGCTGTGTGACATGTCACTGGGCACACACACAAACAGCGATGACGCTTGATACCGAATTTACACTCATACTCACAAAAGGCACATAATCCAATCCACGCCGTACACCATGGTTTCCCAAACTCGGTCCTGGGGCCCCCCCATGGGTGCACATTTTGGTTTCTGCCTTGTCCTGGGCTCAGCTGGGCTGGCAGGTTCAAAGGTAAATAACTCTGTGAGACAGAGGGAGTGGGGAGGCGCCGGCAGAACTGCCCCGGCCAGACGAGGTCAGATGAGTAATGTCAGCAGTAAATGATCCAGGATCAGATCAGAACGAGTCAGACGGGAGTCAGACAGAGCTACTGTGTTAAATGATCCAGGATCAGATCAGAGTCAGTCAGGAGGAGCCAGCCACAGCCACTGAGTTAAAGGCTCCTTCCTGTCACAGTTTATATTAAGCCTCGATGAAATTCTTTTTAAAGCAGGTTCTATCTTAAGGTTAGATAGAAGACCTTCATCAGCTGCTTACACATTTTACGAAGTCCTTTGTCGTAAGATTTAACACATACCAAATCACAACCTTGTGGAGAGACATACTCATGTTGTTGTTTATACTTATTGGCCTGTCTGGTCAAAGAGCATGGTATCGTTTGAAAAGTCTGTCTGTGCTATGTGGTGGTTTGAGCTGTGACTGAGCACCACAATGCCTTCTCCACCCATGCTCTACCAAGGTTTTGCAGAACACAGCTTTGACCGACTAAATTAGCTATGTTGGTCTATTATACTTCAAACAATGTGTATGCATCTTACTTAGGATTCAACCCTTCTCAAACAGCCTAATTCATTAATTAAAACAACTGTTTTTGAATTTTGAAATTTACACTGGAAGGTGATTATACAAAATTATACAACAATTCCACATGCAAAAGGTGTTATTCAAAAACATAATGTGCACTTCAAATTATGTTTAAAAAATGCATGTGTTTTGTATCACATATTTTATTGTCCAGGGTCCGGTTTCCAAAAAGCATCTTAAGGCCAAGTTAAATGTTATAGCCTTCGTAGGCACATCATTAAATCTCCAAGCTGTTTCCCAAAACCATCATTACAAAAGCTCAGCTTTCAACACCATAGTGCCCTCAAAGCTCAACAATAAGCTAAAGACCCTGGGACTAAACACCCAGGGTCCTTAGGTGATGAGGGTAGTTAGCAACACATCCGCCATGCTGATCCTCAACGTGGGGGCCCCTCAGCGGTGCATGCTCAGTCCCCTCCTGTTCTCCCTGTTCACTCATGACTGTACGGCCAGGCACGACTCCAACACCATCATTAAGTTTGCTGATGACACAACAGTGATAGGCCTGATCACTGACAATGATGAGACAGCCTATATGAAGGAGGTCAGAGACCTGACCGTGTGGTGCCAGGACAACAACTTCTCCCTCAACATGATCAAGACTAAGGAGATGATTGCGGACTACAGAAAAAGAAGGACCGAGCACGCCCGGGGGCCCCTATTATTATCTATGCATAGTCACTTTAATAACTCTACCTACATTTACAAATTACATCAATTACCTCGACTAACCGGTGCCCCCGCACATTGACTCTGTACCGGTACCCCCTGTATATAGTCTCGCTACTGTTATTTTACTGCTCCTCTTTAACTACTGGTTACTTTTATTTCTTATTCGTATTCATATTCTTTAAACTGCATTTTTGGTTTGTGGCTTGTAAGTAAGTAAGCATTTCACTGTTGTATTCGGCGAATGTGACAAGTAAAATTTGATATGATTTGATAATTGTAGGCTACTGTCTGTAATTTTGCCTCAAACAACATGTGCATAATGATGTGGCAAATGTTGGATTTCGTGTATAGGCTAAGAATTAGAATATTTGCAGACATAGGTGATAATATCTCTCTTGGAGCTGATCCATCGTCAGTATCTAATGTTAAAGTTAAGATTTTAATGGAGTTTGCTGATCCGAGAGCAGATATCTTTCTTTCGATGCTATCAGTATCGACACACTTATTGAATGTTCTCCCCATGTGGTGTTCTGGGAAACGCATGTGAATCCTTCGACCGTTGTAGAAATGATGCATCGTTAAAACACTTTTAAGCTTAACTTCCATCGCCATCGGAAAACCGGGCCCTGCCTATAGAACGGATTATTGCATATGGAAAACATATGGATTTTCCCTTTAAAGAGGGAGGGGGGTGAATATCAACAGTTGCTTACACAGTTCCAGTTCCTGGAAGTGACTCTCAAAGTACTGAGTAAGTTGGCTGAGTGAGCATTTAGAAATAGACCCCCTTCCAAATTTTTACTTGTTGATGGCTTTTTCCCACTATGCCAACGTCTGTATTTTTTCTGTATCAGAACAGTGGGAGATCCAGAGAAATTCCCAGCTAGCAACGGCCATATAGGGACAGTGAATTTCTATTACACTCCATGGTGAGATGTCTAAAATAATTCTAAGCGATTTGTGGTATTGTTGTTTTTGCTGTTTTTGCTGTTGTTTTTCTAAAACATGTTTTCCTCAAACTTGGGGGGGGGAGGGGACATGGACATTTTGGGAATAGCCTGATTTCTGTAGAACAGAGAGGGGGGGACATGGACATTTTGGGAATAGCCTGATTTCTGTAGAACAGAGAGGGGGGAACATGGACATTTTGGGAATAGCCTGATTTCTGTAGAACAGAGAGGGGGGAACATGGACATTTTGGGAATAGCCTGATTTCTGTAGAACAGAGAGGGGGGAAAAGGACAGCCAGGGACGGGTGTGATTAAAGGGGGGAGTCCCTGCTGAAAACGAGAGAAACAAATGGATTTGAAATGCTTTTTGATGGTATGAGGTTTTGTGTGGAGAACATCGTGCAGGCTGCTACTGGGCTGTACACTACACTGGGCTGTTCACTCTCTGTACAGGCTGGCTGGAGGCTGTCTCTTTTAACATAGCTTCACTCTCTTTCCCTCTCCTTCTCCCTCTCTCTACCCCACCCCCTCTCTCTCCAGCTCCACAACAGGCGGTTCAAATTGGAGCTGAATCAAGCCGACAACTTCTCCCTCTTTCCCTCTTCTCCCCCCACTCTCTCTTCATTCTTCATCCCTCTCTCTCTTCGTCCCCCCTCTCTCTCATCATCCCCTTGCTAATTACCTGCAGGGTGACCGTATGCTTATTAAAATTCCCTTTCAAAAAAGTTCCGACTTGTTTTTAACCTCACAGGCTACAACATGGAACCGGGGGAACAAGGCATAGAAATATCAAAGAGCTGTGAGACCAAAACTGCCTTGAAAGTTTTTTCTGGGAGAAATGATAAAACTGCTCCCTCGCTCACTTCACCAGGGGAGAGGGAGGGCTAGGCCTGACATTGCGGTAATCTGCTGTAAAATTGGCTGAAATGTGTAATTCTGAAATAAACAACAACTAGGGAGAAAGAGACAGAGAAAGAGAGAGAGGGGGAGAGAGAGAGTGAGAGGGGAAGAGAGAGAGTGAGAGGGGAAGAGAGAGAGGGAGAGAGAAAGGAAGAGATAGAGAGCGAGAGGGGAAGAGAGAGAGAGTTGATGCTGCAGAAGTTGAAATAAACAGGTCCAGTGCGTGCGTGCGTGCGTGCGTGTGTGTGTGTGTGTGTGTGTGTGTGTGTGTGTGTGTGTGTGTGTGTGTGTGTGGGTGTGTGTGTGTGTGTGGGTGTGTGTGTGCGTGTGTGTGTTGGACTCTTTGTAATGGCTGTAATGAAATATATGAAGTCAAACATGTAGTTTCCATATGTTCCATTTATTCCAATCCAGCCATTACAATGAGCCCATCCTCCTATAGCTCCTCCCACCAGCCCACTCTGGTGTGTGTATATGTGTGTTCATTGATATTTATAACTAGTACAGTAAAAGGTGAAATATCCTCTATCTCACCCCATTTTTGACTTTGACCTGTTCTCAGGACAAAACTAACATGCTACCCTTTGGACCTGAGGAGAATGATCTATTACTTTGATTTGCCCATTTAGGTTATTCTCTTTTATAAGAACGACATTCTATTGTCATAGTTTTTTCAATAGTTTTAATACTTATCACTTGGCAGTTCAGATTAATAATATATATATTGGTGCTCTGACTACTAAAATGGTTTTGGCTTCTAAAACATAAAAATATGTCCCTGACATTTAAAGATAATTCCTTTCCCTCTCTCTGAACAGGCTTTGGACTAAATTACTTGACACGATTTATTTATTTTAATGAAAAGCCTTTTCAAAGAAATGTCTTTCAGAAAGACCTCTGCGACCTTACAAAATGTCTAACAATGACTTTAATGTTATCTCTACCACAGAGCTGTAAAAACCTGTGATTTACTACCATGGATCAAAAACCCAACGTTTACAATTAATTTAGTTTAATAGTGCTATAATGCCGCAGTTAAAATATGCCCCTTTAGTGATAAGGGGCTGCATGTGTTAGAATTAATTCCTGGTTAATTGTTTCTACATTTCAGTGGTGCGAAGGCAGGAATGGCAGTGGTTTGTGTGTGTGTGTGTGTGTGTGTGTGTGTGTGTGTGTGTGTGTGTGTGTGTGTGTGTGTGTGTGTGTGTGTGTGTGTGTGTGTGTGTGTGTGTGTGTGTGTGTGTGTGTGTGGTGGAGGTTAGCTAGAATCTGGGAGGTAATTAATTTTCTATTTAAAAGGAAGATTCTGATGGGCTGCTGCCCTGGCAGGGCTGGGCTCGGCCACTGGGGGAAGAACAGCGGTTAATTGCAGTAGATTGCCTTATCTCCTTGTAATTATTCCTGTCTCTTTGGACTTCCTTGGCTCCAAATGGCCAATCGATACTATTGGACCACAGAGACAAGAAAGGGAGGAAGAAAGAGATGCAAAAGTCAAGTCGAACCTTCAGTTTAGAGGCTTGAGGTTTTGGCCTGGATGCTATCTCATCAGATATTAAGAGAGAAATGAGTCAATAGGAGGTCACGGATTTAAATGCAGACAGGCTGGTTTGGTAGTGTTCTTTTGAGGATGTTTTTATTAAAGGGTTCTGATGGGGTGCGATAGTTAAACTACGCTCATGAGGCATTTCTAAGTTATATTCTTCAATAACAAATCTGTACATATCATTCATTTAAAAGTTCAAAATGCATTTCCCAATTGCAGATGGCCACTTTATAGACATAACACATTCCTTCAATCAATTCCCAAATAATTTATACCGACCAACAGTTTCCAACCACCTCCCTCTCATGGTGACATAGGACAGACAATAGGACAGACAGACGGACATAGAAACCATTCAAAATTATTTCTCTCACAGGCTGTCTATTTGTACGTTATTCAAATCAAATAACCTTGAGCTAAACACCCTTCTGTTAACCCTATATTTGAGACAAACACCATTTGGCAAATGATATACAAAATAAATGGACCTCGTAGAAAAACCTACAAAGCCAATAATATTGACTATATATCAACACAGATATTAAAGAGCAGAAGACATGCACGTCCGTGGGACCGGTATTGCTTTCCTCGGGTGTGATAGATAGATGGTCAGTAGGAAGGGAGGAGACCACTGTTACTGGTTAGACCACGCGATGAGCTGCCCTGTGGTTATGGACTGGGCACACTGGTCAGAGAGTGGGTGCATCCCAAATGGCACTCTATTCCCTCACAACTTTTGACCAGAGCCCAATGGGAATAAGCTGCCAATTGGGAGGTAGAAGAGTCCCTACTTAATTCCATTAATCATGACTACAGGATACACATGTGGGCACGCTAACACACACACACACACACACACACACACACACACACACACACACACACACACACACACACACACACACACACACACACACACACACACACACACACACACACACACACACACACACACAGTTGAAGTTGAAAGTGTACATAATATTAGAGAGAATTATTTATTTCAGCTTTTATTTCTTTCATCACATTCCCAGTGGGTCAGAAGTTTACATTGCACTCAATTAGTATTTGGTAGCATTGCCTTTAAATTGTTTAACTTGGGTCAAACTTTTCGGGTAACCTTCCACAAGCTACCCACAAAAGGTTGGGTGAATTTTGGCCCATTCCTCCCGACAGAGCTGGTGTAACTGAGTCAGGTTAGTAGGCCTCCTTGCTCGCACACAAGTTTTCAGTTCTGCCCACACATTTTCTATAGGATTGAGGTCAGGGTTTTGTGATGGCCACTCCAATACCTTGACTTTGTTGGCCTTAATAAGCCATTTTGCCACAACTTTGGAAGTATGCTTGAGGTCATTGTCCATTTGGAAGACTCATTTGCGACCAAGCTTTAACTTCCTGATTGATGTCTTGAGATGTTGCTTCAATATATCCACATAATTTTGCATCCTCATGATGCCATCTATTTTGTGAACTGCACCAGTTCCTCCTGCAGCAAAGCAGCCCCACAACATGATGCTGCCACCCCTCTGCGTCACAGTTGGGATGGTGTTCTTCAGCTTGCAAGCCTCCCCCTTTTCCTCCAAACATAACGGTGGTCATTATGGCCAAACAGTTATTTTTTTGTTTCATCATACCAGAGGACATTTCTCCAAAAAGTACATTATTTGTCCCCATGTGCAGTTGCAAACCGTAGTCTGGCTTTTTTTATGGCAGTTTTGGAGCAGTGGCTTCTTCCTTGCTGAGCAGCCTTTCAGGTTACGTTGATATAGGACTCGTTTTACTGTGGATATAGATACTTTTGTACCTGTTTCCTCCAGCACCTTCACAAGGTTCTGTGCTGTTGTTCTGGGATTGATTTGCACTTCTGCACATAAGTACGTTCATCTCTAGGAGACAGAACGCGTCTCCTTCCAGAGCGGTATGAAGGCTGCGTGATCCCATGGTATTTATACTTGCATACTATTGTTTGTACAGATGAACGTGGTACCTTCAGGCATTTGGAAATTGCTCCCAATTTTGAACCAGACTTGTGGAGGTCTACAATTATTTTTCTGAGGTCTTGGCCGATTTCCTTAGATTTTTCCATGATGTCAAGCAAAGAGGCACTGAGTTTGAAGCTAGGCCTTGAAATACATCCACAGGTATACCTCCAATTGACTCAAATGATGTCAATTAGCCTATCAGAAGCTTCTAAAGCCATGACATAATTTTCTGGAATTTTCTGGAAGTTGTTGAAAGTCACAGTCTTAGTGTATGCAAACTTTTGACCCACTGGAATTGTGATACAGTGATCTATAAGTGAAATAATCTGTCTGTAAACAATTGTTGATTTTTTTTGTCATGCACAAAGTAGATGTCCTAACCGACTTGCCAACACAATATTTTGTTACCTAGAAATGTGTGGAGTGGTTGAAAAACAAGTTTTAACGACTCCAACCTCAGTGTATATCAATTTCAGAATTTCCGACTTCAACTGTACACACACGCACACACACACACACACACACACACACACACACACACACACACACACACACACACACACACACACACACACACACACACACACATACACACACACACACACACACACACACACACACACACATACTGTACAAACATTTTAATCAGTCTCTTACTGTGAATTACAGTTGCAAAATGACGGTTTAGATAAGATGTACTTTATTGTCCATAAAGTTACAGAGAACGGAAATATGTCTTAATGTTCACAATTCAACCCAACTGACACACATACAAACGCCTTTGGGTTGGATGCAATGGGTCAATGGCACAAGAACAGGCAATGATATCTAGGATGATGCCAGTAACTTTCCTTAAATTCCCTGGTTTTCCTGAAATCCTGGTTGAAGAATTGTCAAATATTCTCTTTATTCCCTTCTGACTCCAACTGGGATTTCAGGAAAACCACACTGTAATGGAAAACTGTAATTTATATGGTAATTTGAGGTATTATCAAATGTAAATCAACTGAAACATTTTACTGCAGCATACTGTAAATTATGGTGCATTGTGAGATATGTTCTGTAATTCAAATGGTCCTGTAATTTCACCCCACAGAATACAGTACTGTACCGTAGCTTTGGAGCTCCAAAAGTATTTTGACCACTAGTGGGTGAATGGCATTGTTGTTACTGGCTCAATTACATATTTTGAAGGTGACTTGTAAGAGGCTATATTTGTTGTATCCATGAGGGCGGCAGAGTAGCCTAGAGGTTAGAGCGTTGGACTAGTAACTGGAAGGTTGCAAGTTCGGAACCCCGAGCTGACAAGGTACGAGTCTGTCGTTCTGCCCCTGAACAGGCAGTTAACCCACTGTTCCTAGGCCGTTCCCTTGAGGGAATGCTTCATCAATTTAACTCCTATGTGGTTATACTGCGCAATCAATTTAAAATGTAATGGAGACACATTGGTGTGGCAGTGAGTCTTAAACCTTTAATGGTTGAACATTTTGCCATTTCCTTTTGTTCTGTTTTGTCCTGTAGTCACTGGCACTTTGGGAGCCTTTGTTAAGGCCTCTAGAAGTGCAAGGGATTTAAAACATCAAATATGAATGAATATGCTGTAATGTGTAAACACTTTACCTAGCAGTCAACCTGCTTGCACCAATCCCTTGTAATTACAGTAAAATACTGTGAAATACAAACCCCTCCCCTCATTACAATTAATTCATTCATCCATTAATTAAATAATTCTGATTTCGGTAGTACTTTTACTTTTACAGTATAATGCATAATATTTACGGCATTATGTGTTTGCTTTGATACCGTATTTATATTACAGTAGGTGTGAATTTTACTTGTCACTGAGCTACCTGTAAATTACTGTCAAATTCATGGTAACCCCTTTTACAGTGCAGGGAAACCCTACTGTTAAAAAGACTAGGATGGGGGCATTTCTGTTACTGTATATAACATAGACCTAGCCCAGTGAATGGGCTGTGCAATCATTCCCATTACCTTTTACAGAGCAGGTAATTGACTTCTAGTCCCATTCTCTTCAGTATAAACAGGGCTTATCTTCTTTCTAAGGGCTGCCTTTGAACAGGGTTTAGGTTTGAAAGGCCACCGCACACACACCACTGCAAAGTTTCCGCTATCTGATTGAGAGTCAGGTTGTGTGGTAGCGGGAGGTGGAGATTGGCTGATATTGGGTGCTTTATCGTCTCAGCTCCTTCAAAGACAAGTCACAGATCGTGATAATGAGAAGGGATCAAGGAAAAAGAGAAGTGTCAAATGGAAGGTGAGTGTAATGGCGATCTTAGTTCTAGTACAAAGAGTGGTACAATGTAAACTCAAATACCTCAAGTAAGTTGATCTCAAACTGAAAAGTCATTATTACTTAAAATAATATCTGTGTTTTCCATGTACATTGATTGATTGAATAATCTTACGCTACACAAAGATAAATAACATATTTTTCTAAACTAATCCAATGATTTAGTTAGACACCTTGCACCTGTTACTGAAATGGGTGTTCCAGTTTAAATGGGTGTTCCAGTTTAAATGGCTTAGGTAGTCTCCTCACACTGTTCCTAATCCTGGCAGTCATTATGAATGCAGGTTGCGGGTGAATGAAAACTGCTGGATATCTTAACTCTGGCTTGGTTCCAATAGGATTTACATATCCTTTTGAAAGCCAGAATAATGTGATTTGCAGGTAGGGTTGCAATATTCTGGTACATTTTTCCAGAAATCCCATTTGGAAGGTTCCTGGAAATCCTTCAATCCTGCTTTTTTTGAAAAACTGGGAGTTTTGGGAAAGTTACCAGAATTTTGCTAAGCTTCAAAGTAAGGACATATGTATTGTCTTTAAGAATTTAATTACAATAACATTCACCTAAAGAACACACTCGGTGAAGGCCACAGGACTGAACATGAATGTATTCAACAACTACTACTACGAATGTATTCAACAACTTTGTCACTAACAAATAGTCATGTGGGGTAGCTCTATAATTCACGCAAAGAGGCAAGGCACACTGGGGAATTATATTGGAGGCATAACTTAGTGGGGGTGTTACTCTAAATAGTGGGGGCATGACTCAACTAGGGGATAGATTGGTTCTGTGCAATCACACAGCTATTGAACCTTGCTGTGCAGGGACGACTGTTATGTTTTGTGTCGGTGTGAATCGAGGTCTAGCATTATTGGCACCCTTGAAAAAGATGAGCAAAAAATACCATAATATAAATAATACAAATACTAAGCTATATTGTGTTCTCAAAAAATAAAGCAATTATGTTATTTTATACTAATACAATTGCTCAGAAAAAATGCAATTTGTTTAACAATTAGTAAAAGCTTTTTTTTAAGATATTGGTCAAAATGAGGCAGGTACAGAGTCCAGAACAGGCAAGGGTCAAAACCGGGAGGACTAAAAAATGGAGAAAAAGCAAAGTAGGAAAACGGGACAAACGCTTCTAGGCTTGGACATACAAGACAAACTGGCACAGAGAGACAGGAAACACGGGGATAAATACACTGGGGAAAACAAGCAACAGCTGTGGAGACAATAACGAGGACAGGAGAAACAGATCAGGGTGTGACATATACAGCTCATTGAGTGCAGTCTTAGTGCCAGCATCGGTCTGTGGTCGTATGTAAACAGTTATGTAAAATACAGATGAAAACTCTCCGGGTAGATAGTGTGTTCTACAGCTTATTATGAGATACTCTACCTTAGGCAAGCAAAACCTTGAGATTTCCTTAGATATTATGCACCAGCTGTTGTTTACATATATGCATAGTCCGCCACACCTTGTCTTACCAAACGCTGCTGTCCTGCTATCCTGCTGTTTCAGCGTATAACCAGCCAGTTGTATGTTGATAATGTTGTTGTTCAGCCACGACTCCGTAAAGCATAAGATATTACAGTTTTTAATGTCCCGTTGGTAGTTTAATCTTCCTTGTAGGTCGTCGATTTTAGTTTTCCAATGATTGCACGTTAGCTAGTACAATGGAAGGCCGGGGGGGGGGTATTCAATCGCCTGCAAATTCTCAGAAGGCAGCCCGACCTCCGTACTCTTTTTCTTCATCGTCTCTCCATGCAAATTACAGAGATTTGGGCCCGTTCCCTGGGAAAGCAGTATGTTGTTCACGTCGGGCTCATTGGACTCCTTGTCTGCGTCCCAATCTAACGCTCCACACCGTATTTTGGAATTGTATTGATAATGACCTATATCAGAATGGACAGTAGAAGCCATGTAAGGGATGGTGATGAAATTATTGTGATGGGATTGGAGTGGAGTGGAGGGATGGTAGTGGTGGTGTTATTCTCTTCTCTCCCAGTATGCTAGGTGCTCTAGGTGCTGTGGAAGCCATGAAAAGGATTGAAAGGAAGGATGATCCCTGATTCCCGGTCTCCCTGTTTGCGTCCCAAATGGCTCTGGTCAAAAGTAGTGCACTATAAAGGGAATATGGCCCAGTGCTTGTTAATGCAGAGAGCAGTAATAGATGTCAACAGCCTGGCCTCCTCTTATTGTGTCAACATTAATCACTGCTCCTCTGGATACTGCCTGGACGCTGCCACACACACACACACACATACACACACACACACACACAAATAAACATACACACACACACTGCTTAAGATTCAGCGCAGCATGCCAGGGTCAGTAGGGGCAGCTCTATCAATCTACAAGCCTTCTGTCCTCCGCTCTTCCCAGGTCTGCGCTCCCTCTCCACTGACTGGTTAATCACTGCCGCTAATTACAACCCACTAGCCGCTCCGCCAATGCAAATGTAAAGAGCACACACCCATGCTTCAATATGGCCCTGTGTTCGGCCAGCGAAAGGTCCACCATATGCCTTGAGTGCCGTGTGTGTGTGTGCGCGTTTGTGTTTACTGTCTTGGCTGCCTGCCTGCCACTTCTCAGAATGCCTTACAAATGAAGAATGGGGAGCAGCTGAGTGTAGTCAATGACTTATTTACTTGTGGATTTTGATGGGCAGTCGAAGCAATTTTCGTCTCTCCAGGTACACTGTAAAAAAATATTGTACTTTTTACAGTAAACTGGCAGTACAGTAACTTACTAGCAGCACAGTAGCCAATAAATTACTATAGATTTACAAGTCAAGGTTCTTAGACTGCCGAATTACATTATGGTATTGTTTTCTGTGTGGTATAGTATTTTCAGGATTCTGACTAATGGGTGCAACAAATATAGCTTCTTACAAGGCACGCCTCAAAATATGTTAATGAGCCATAGACTCTTTCCCAGCCCACAACGTTTTCCAATAATGCACCATAATTAACAGTGTGCCACTTTAAAATACACAGCAAAACAGGTAATACATTGCTTTACTGTAAAATTGTATTGTAAAATTACAGCAGTGTAGCGGAATGCCATTGAGCCCCCATAATGCATTGCTTTTTACAGTACTATACAGTAATATGGAATAATTTGTTACAGTGTAGGTTTGGGTGGATGTGTTCTTGTATGTTTTTATAAATGTGCAAAGGAACATATTAGGATGATGCCCAATACATGTAATTTAGCAGACCCTTTTATGCAAATCTTGACCCCTGCTTTTATTAGTAAATACAGAATTACCTATCAGCTCTATAAGCTCTTATGTATCTTTCTGCCCAAGATTCACTCGGTAGTAAAATAATCCCTATATAGTTTAGGCACTGCAGTCAATGACCAATCACTCCTGTTTCATAGACTTCTTTATGGTCTTATCGACTACACATTAAACACACCATTCTGAAGGTGGCGGAGTGTCTGCTGCTGGGGAATAAAGTGAATGTGTGTGTGCGTGCGTGTTTGTGTGCATGTAGAGTCATTGAATGTTGAACAGCGTGTCTCGTCATTTAATGTTGCCGTGATTTAGCTTTCAGCGTGAAAGGTTTAAGGGCTAAAGGGTTAAATATGGTGCATATATACAGCCCTTATTACCTCTTTATCTTCACTATTACCTTATCAAGTACAGTCAGTGACCTTGAATACATGTAATTGTCTAGACATTCACCAACAATCAGAAACCCTTGCTTTACAATAATGTACAATGTTTTCATGGGAAATAGGCGTATGTCGCGGGTCACTACTTTCACAGGAGAGCCGTTTGAACGTAAACTTTTTTTTAAATCAAACTGTGTTTTTGGGCAGAAATGCCTTCTGGAACATATGAACTGTCATATACCTTAATAACAAACTTGTATGCCAACTGTAAATACATGTGTTAAATTACTAGCCTAGTTTGTTGAGCCACAGAAAAAGTCAGCAACCTACCCACTAGCCATGATTGGCATAGATAATGAGTGGGCTGGACATGCAGAGAGACGAGTTTGAATTGATCTACCATATAGCAAGCGTCTGTCTATTTGAGCTGGTCAGTAAGTGTAGATAATCCTGCATAATGTGTATTTTTTATGTATCGTGTAGTAGAACTGTGCAAGTGTTGCTCTCCACTTTCTGGAGGACAGAGTTTGGAAATCAGTGGAATTAGAGTTTGATTGCTTAGGAGGTAGAGAAAACACCTGTCTCCACCTGCAGATTCATGCAGGGTAGTAGTGTCATGAGTTGGGATTATGGTTCAATGTTTACCTAGCTAGCAACATGTCTTAACCTCTTGAAACTCTAGGGGCGCTATATCATTTTTGGATAAAAAGACGTGCCCGTTTTAAGCGCAATATTTTGTCACAAAAAGATGCTCGACTATGCATATAATTGGTAGCTTTGGAAAGAAAACACTCTGACGTTTCCAGAACTGCAAAGATATTTTCTGTGCGTGCCCTAGAACGTGAGCTTCAGGCAAAACTAAGATGAGACGGCATCCAGGAAATGAGCAGGATTTTTGAGGCTCTGTTTTCCATTGTCTCCTTATATGGCTGTGAATGCGAGAGGAGTAAGTCTGCCCTTTCTGTCGTTTCCCCAAGGTGTCTGCAGCATTGTGACGTATTTGTAGGCATATCATTGGAAGATTGACCATAAGAGACCACATTTACCAGGTGTCCGCCCGGTGTCCTGCGCCGAAATTGGTGCGCAAAAGTCAGCTGCAAGTATTTTTCCACAGAATTCAGAGAAGAATGCAGGCTTCCACGAACGATATATCAATGAAGAGATATGTGAAAAAACACCTTGAGGATTGATTCCAAACAACGTTTGCCATGTTTCGGTCGATATTATGGAGTTAATTCGGAAAAAGTTTGACGTTGTAGGTGACTGAATTTTCGGTTCGTTTCGGTAGCCAAATGTGATGTAAAAACGGAGCGATTTCTCCTACACACAGACGCTTTCAGGAAAAACTGCGCATTTGGTATGTAACTGAGAGTCTCCTCATTGAAAACATCCGAAGCTCTTCAAAGGTAAATGATTTTATTTATTTGGTTATCTGGTTTTTGTGAAAATGTTGCGTGCTAAATGCTACTCAAAATGCTAAGCTAGCTTAGCATACTCTTACACAAATTAGTCAATTGCTATGGTTCAAAAGCATATTTTGAAAATCTGAGATGACAGTGTTGTTAAGAAAAGGCTAAGCTTGAGAGTAGGTGCATTATTTTCATTTTATTTGCGATTTTCAGAAATCGTTAACGTTGCGTTATGCTAATGAGCCTGAGGCTTTAGTCACGATCCCGGATCCGGGATGGGGAGTTTCAAGAAGTTAACAAAAGACTCCACTATGCAAGTAACCATTTTGGGTGCGTTCATAAATTCAGTCTGGCCAACTACTCTGATTTCAGGGCACTCTGGTCTGAGTGTGCCAGAGTGCAGAATAACTGATGAATCTACGAACGTTCACTACCTGTTGAATATGGCTGGTGTCAGTAAACATAGACAAAAAAAGTTAAATTAAATTATTGGCAGCAGCACACTTACAGTCACCAACGCTCTGGATAATATGAAAACAGCCTAACCAGCTCCACGAAGGTGAGTAAAATAGTCAGAGTGGGGTGTTCTCTCATTTGTGTCTGGAGCTAGCTAGCTAGCTAGCTAGTGTTAGCCAGTTAGCTTCGGTGCTTGACTGGCGTTGTGGGGTCAGAATGCTCGGATCAACCCTACTCATCGGCCAGAGCGTCCATTGTGCGCTCTGAACTCTGCGAGAGCGACTGCAGCACAGTTGCAGTCACTAACGCTATGTATAACATAAAAACAGCCTAACCAGCTCAGCTAGACCGAGTAATGGTCAGTGAGCTGTTTTCTCATTTGTGTCTGCTGGAAATAGCTAGCAAGTTGGGTGCTTGACTGCTGTCGTTAGTACAGAACGCTCGGATCAACTCTTAAAGAGATGTTTGAGGCTAAAGCTTAAGAGGATGTGAACAATTCTGAACGGGTGTCGACAAGGAGGAGCTCTCCAGTAGGTACCAAAGCATTCAAAGGCCAGGATATCCTGGGCCAAAGAGAAGCACTGGAGGCCAGGAGCGCTTAGCCTGCACCAACCGTCCTGGCTGGATGCCCACTCGAGCCCGGGAAATGCGGGGAGCTGGAATATAGGGCACCGGGCTGTGACTGCTCACTGGAGACATGGTGCGCTTCACCGCATAACACGGTGCCCGACCTGTCACACGCTCTCCACGGGTTTTGGCTCAGGTCTAAACCCTGACTCCGCCAATCTCTCCGTGTGCCGCCCCCCCCCAATTTTTTGGGGGGAGCAGCCTCTCGGGCTTCCATGCTAGCCGTGACCCCTTGTATGGTTGCTCCCTCCTTGCTGCCTCCTTCTGCACTCATGGGAGGCGATCCTTCCCAGCCAGGATCACCTCCCACGTCCAAACCTCCATGCCACGCTGCTTGGTCTTTTTATGTTGGGGAGTTCTGTAACGGCTCGCGTGGGTTGAAGAAGGAAACCAACCAAGAATGCCCACCCTTATCACACCCTGACCTAACAAAATAACAGAGAAATAAAAGTCTCTCTAAGGTCAGGGCGTGACACCTGCAGACTGAACAAAAACATAAACTCAACACACAACAATTACAAATATTTTTTGGAGTTCATATAAGGAAATCAGTCAATAGAAATAAATAAATTAGGCCCTAATCTATGGATTTCACATGACTGTGCAGGGGTGAGAGGGCATAGGCGTACATATATGGTAGCCAGACCCTCCCACTGGGGAGACAGACCCAGTCAATCAGAATGAGTTTTTCTCCACAAAAGGGCTTTATTACACAGGCTCAGCTAATCAGAATTCGTTTTTCCCCACAAAAGGGGTTTATTACACAGGCTCAGCTAATCAGAATTCGTTTTCCCCCACAAAAGGGCTTTATTACACAGGCCCAGCTAATCATAATCATTTTTGCCCCACAAAAGGGCTTTATTACACAGTTGAAGAAGCCGGATGTTGAGATCCTGGGCTGATGTGATTAGCGGTTGTGAGGATGGTTGGAAATACTGCTAAATTCTCGAAAATGGCGTTGAAGGGGACGTATGTTAGAGAAATTAACGTGCAATTGTCTGGGAACAGTTCTAGTGGATATTCCTGCAGTCAGCATGCTAATTGCACGCTCCCTCAAAACTTGAGACGTCTGTAGCATTGTGTTGTGTGACAAAACTGCACATTTTAGAGTGGCCTATTACTGTCCCCAGCACAAGGTGCACCTGTGTAATGATCATGCTGTTTAATCATCTTATTGATATGCCACACCTGTCAGGTGGATGGATTATATTGGCAAAGGAAAAATGCTCACTAACAGGGATGTAAACAAATTTGGGTACAATATTTTTGAGAAATAAACTTTTGTGCATATGGAACATTTCTGGGATCTTTTATTTCAGCTCTTGAAACATGGGACTTTACATGTTGCGTTACATTTTTTGTTCAGTGTATGTTCAGGTTTGTATGTGAATGTGATTGTGTAAATATTAGGCAACCAGACAGATGTGAAAGACAATCTATGAGGGCCGTTTACCCTCTGTTGCTGGCCGGGAGGCTGGAGACCAACAGAGCTTTTTGATTAGACGAAACGTCCTGTTCGAGACCATCTGTGTGTAAGGGCCTAAGGTGCGTTTCTATGCATGTTTACTACTGTTGTTGTTATTGGTTGTTTATTTAATGTTTTCTTCCCCTGCATAAATTTAGCATAATTTCAGAAAGTCAAGATGGCGGCGCCGTTACGGGCGGGTGTCCTTATGGAAAAACCACATGATTTGAAATGTTTAAACACGCATTTCAGTTCTGCCCACAAATGTTCTATAGGATTGAGGTCAGGGCTTTGTGATGTCCACTCCATTACCTTGGCTTTGTTGTCCTTAATTAAGCCATTTTGCCAACTTTGGAAGTATGCTTGGGGTCATTGTCCATTTGGAATACTCATTTGCGGCCAAGCTTTAAATTCCTGACTGATGTCTTGAGATGTTGCTACAATATATTCATAGAATTGTCCTCACTCATGATGCCATCTATTTTGTGAATTATACCAGTCCCTCCTGCAGCAAAGCACCCCCACAACATGATGCTGCCACCCCCATGCTTCACAGTTTGGATGGTGTTCTTTGGCTTGCAAGCCTCACCCTTTATCCTCCAAACATAACAATGGTCATTATGGCCAAACACTTCTTTTTTTGTTTCATCAGAACAGAGGACATTTCTCCAAAAAGTGCAATTTTTGTCCCCATGTGCAGTTGCAAACCGTAGCCTGGCTTTTTTATGGCGGTTTTGGAGCAGTGGCTTCTTCCCTGCTGAGCAGCCTTTCAGGTTATGTCGATATAGGACTCGTTTTACTGTGGATATAGATCATTTTGTATCTGTTTCCTCCAGCACCTTTACAAGGTCCTTTGCTGTTGTTCTGGGATTGATTTGCACTTCTGCACATAAGTACGTTCATCTCTAGGTCCCATGGTATTTATACTTGCGTACTATTGTTTGTGCAGATGAACGTGGTACCTTCAGGCATTTGGAAATTGCTCCCAAGGATGAGCGAGACTTGTGGAGGTCTACAATTTTGTTTCTGAGGTCTCGTCTGATTTCTTTAGATTTTCCCATTATGTCATGCATAAAGGGACTGAGTTTGAAGGTAGGCCTTGAAATACATCCACAGGTACACCTCCAATTGACTCAAATGATGTCAATTAGAAGCTTCTAAAGCCATGACATCATTTTTTGAAATTTTCCAAGCTGTTTAAACCTGTTAAGGCTCGGGACAATACTGCCCCCTTTGGATGAATTGCGTGCCCATAGTAAACTGAAACAAAATCTGTCCAAAATTGTTAATATATGCATATAATAATTATTATTGGATATAAAACACTCTAAAGCTTCTAAAATCGTTTGAAATATGTCTGTAAGTATAGCAGAACTCACAGGGTAGGCAATCTCCCAAACTAGTTTTGGCATCCAGAATGTTGGTGCAACTTTGACGTCATCGCCCCCACCCTTCCCAACCAGCTATGGATCTGGAAGCACGAGATGTCCTCTATCAGTAGAGCGTTTAATTGCGCAAATCCCGTGAGCTTTGACCATTTGGCAGGCAAAATAGTGGGTGTCGCGAGAAAATACATGCGCATTCGAGCGCGAATTGTACACAGTCATCCCTCCGTTCCAGAAGGTCTTAGAAGAATTCCTTTTGTCCGGTTGAATCGCCAATTGTTTTGTACGTTTATAACATCCTAAAGCTTGATTCTGCACTTAGTTTGACCAGTTTAGTCGACATATAATATGTAATTTTGAAGTTTTGATGCGCAACTTCGGGACCAGAAGTCATTTTGGATGCATTTCAGCTGACACGGGTAGCCTATGCTACTATAACTACACACGAACTGAAACAAAACGATGTATTGGGTAAGTATGACTCCTTCCACTACATTCTGATCGAAGACCATCAAAGGTAAGGGAATATTTATGTTGTAATTTTGTATTTCTGTTGACTCCAACATAGCGGAGAAATATTGCTTACGTCTGAGTGCCGCCTCAGATTATTGAATAGTGATAGTGAACGATTTCTGTAACGCTACAAAGAAATGTGACAAAGCGGTTGCATTAAGAAGCAGTGTATCTTTCTAACTATATGTAGAACATGTATATTTAGTCAAAGTTTATGATGTGTATTGCTGTTATCTGGCGTTATCTGGCGGAGCTATCTATCATTTCTCCGGACATTTTTGAGGATTTTCTGAACATGGCATCAATGTAAACGGAGATTTATGGATATAAATTGCATATTATTGAAAAAAACATAAATGTACTGTGTAACATGTCATATTACTGTCATCTGATGAAGATTTTCAAAAGGTTAGTGAATTATTTTTCTTTTAATCCTGCGTTTGTGATTGCATCTTTTGTTCGACAAAATGGCTACATATCGTCTGTGTCTTTGTGGTGGTTTGACATACATATGTGCTACGTTTTTGCCGTAAAACATTTTAGAAATCTGACTCGCTGGGTAGATGAACAAGGTGTTTATCTTTAATTTGAGCTATTGGACTTGTTAATGTGTGGAGGTTAAATACTTTTAAGAATATTTTTGCATTCTGTGTGCCACCTTTTGAGTTGAGCGGGGGGGGGAGTTGGCGCCCTTGGGGAACGTGTAGCGTGAACACGTTAACCTCTTATGGATCCCTTAAGTGCGAATCCCGTTAGCGGGACTGATTTGACAACATCCAGTGAAATTGTAGTGCACCAAATTCAGACTACAGAAATATTCGTATTCAACCTTCACAAAAATATAAGTGTAATACATCAAAAGAAAGCTTAATCCAGCCGCTGTGTCAGATTTCAAATAGGCTTTATGGCAAAAGCAAACCATGCGATTATCTGAGGACAGCACCTCCTCTGAGACTATCACAGTGCAGGTGCATTTATACGGAGACTTGATTACACACAGGTGGATTGTATTTATCATCATTAGTCATTTAGGTCAACATTGGATCATTCAGAGATCCTCACTGAACTTCTGGAGAGAGTTTGCTGCACTGAAAGTAAAGGGGCTGAATAATTTTGCACGCCCAATTTTTCAGTTTTTGATTTGTTAAAAAAGTTTGAAATATCCAATAACTGTCGTTCCACTTCATGATTGTGTCCCACTTGTTGTTGATTCTTCACAAAATAATACAGTTTTATATCTTTATGTTTGAAGCCTGAAATGTGGCAAAAGGTCGCAAAGTTCAAGGGGGCCGAATACTTTCGCAAGGCACTGTATGTTGTTGATGTAAATTGAGAAGAGCGTGGGGCCTAGAATTGAGCTTTGGGGTACTCCCTTGATGACAGGCAGTGACTGAGACAGTAGATTTTCTGACTTTATACACTTCACTCTTTGAGAGAGGTAGTTAGCAAACCAAGCCAAAGACCCCTCAGAGACACACTAATACTCCTTAGCCGGCCCACAAGAAAGGAATTGTCTACCCTATCAAAAGCTTTGGCCAAGTCAATAAAAATAGCAGCACAACATTGCTTAGAATCAAGGGCAATGGTGACATCATTGGGGACCATGTTTATCACGCACCCACGTATGCTAATACATTGTCCCCCACCTACATTTCAACACGCAGAAATGATTGTATCTCATCCTGCGTTAGTAGCCTAGGGGGAAGTGGGAGATTACACATACGACTGGGAAAAATCCACATTAACGGTCCTCCAACTGGTAACTACGTGTGGGAATCATCCCTCAGTTCTGACTTCTCCCTCATGACGAACTTTGACATCACCTACTGAGGAAATTACCCTTCGAAAAGAGCATTTTCTGCAGTTCAATGAAACAACAAAACATTATGTATAAAAACAATCTATTTACATGGTTTTTGAAACTCTATTATTTTTTTGCAAGCATGATAGCTGCACTTTTAGTTTATGGTTGATTGAGCTTGTTGGACATTAGCCAAATGGCATTTCTCAATGACTTCAAAGCATGAGAATGCCTCCAACTGGTATTTACAACTTCCCAACTGGTAAATTCCCACTTCCAGCATGTTTATGAATGCATCATTATATTGAATGTATTTGGTAGAAGAACTCACCATTATACTAGATTATGTACTAGACATTTACCCTAAAAGGTACTGTTCAGTGCCATGTGAGTTCCTACCTCTGAAGGTACCGTATGTACCTTTGACCTTTTAGTACACCTGAGAAGAACACTGTAACATAAAAATACTTTTATATTTGAGAGTGTGTGGATATAATGTTGAAGTCGGAAGGTTGGAGTCATTAAAACTTGTTTTTCAACCACTGCACAATTTTCTTGTTAGCAAACTATAGTTTTGGCAAGTCGGTTAGGACATCTACTTTGCATGACACAAGTAATTTTTCCAACTATTGTTTACAGACAGATTATTTCACTTACAATTCAGTGTATCACAATTCCAGTGGGCCAGAAGTTTACATACACTAAGTTGACTGTGCCTTTAAATAACCTCTTACAGCTACACCCTACTTTCTTTCAATTTCTGCCTGAAGACATACCCAAATCTAACTGCCTGTAGCTCAGGCTCAGAACCAAGGATATGCATATTCTTGATTTTATTTGAAAGAAAACACTCTGAAGTTTGTGTAAATGGGAATTGAATGTAGGATAATATAACACAATAGACCTGGTTTAGATAATACAATGAAAAAAACATACATTTTTTCATTTTTATTGTTGTATCATCATCTTTAAAATGAACAAGACAAAACAAACATAGGATGATGGGGACAATTTCAGTGAAAAACACAAGAGGGCAACAGTACTCGTGCAAAGTTTCAAAATGATAACTTCCAAAATTAGTGTGCTACATGGCGTTTATCATGAAGTCACCCAGGTGTCCCACACAAGTAGCCCAAATGTACCCAAGTGGCCAAATTGGTGAAGTTATACATTTGGAATGGAATAACTATATACAAAATACCAAAATGGTATTCTAACACACCACCCCCAAAAATGGAGAAAAACATGAAAAAAATATATACATTTACAAAATAACACTTTCAATATTTGGAAGACTCTCAGTCCTCAACACAATATTATGCTGCTGATTCCAGGTGCCATAGCAGTCTCTTTCTCCTGAAAAGCAGAGGGTCACCAAGCATGTGGTGCAGGTGATGGGGGACTTCATTTTGCAAAGAACACAGCAACGCCTCCATGCTGTGCCCTTTTGGCCCTGAGGCACATCCATGCCTGCAGAAATACATTTGGGCAGATGAACACCACTTGTGGCAGGAGCTGGATGAACCAGCTTCAGTGGGGGATGGACACCTTGGCACTGGGGGCTCCCATTCGGAGTCAGAGTCACTGTGAAAGAAAATGTTCAGTTAGAATAGTTTCACATATGAGCCCTGTATCAACAGGTATAATAAACATATATATATATAGAGTACATAAGGTTGAATATATTATTATAGACCTGCTAGATCTACTGACTATTTTATATTATGACATCTCAGCTAGATTTACTGTCTCTATTATATTATGACAGACCAGCTAGATCTACTGTCTTTATTATATTACAACAGACCAGCTGTATCTACTGTCTCCATTTCACTTTGGCCATTGTTGTGGGCCTGCCCTCCCCTCAACAGCCTCAAATAGGCTATTTCATGTGGGGGTGGAGCAGCAGACACGCATCTCACATTTCATTACATTACATTTTTATATATTGCTACAAAAATGTAAAAAAATCACAAATAATATTTTATATTATTAATTTCAAACAACGGCATTAGCATGAGAAGAACTTTCCAGTCCAAAACGATATCCTCTCCGTTTAAAAAAATATTCCTCCATTTGGGAATCGCGAAATTAATCGTCCTCCAACAATCTCTGTCTCACTTTCCCGATCAATTTCTTCTAAAATTGTGTGTACATCTGTATATCTAGACTTAGATGTAGCTTTCCCTGACTTAGCCGCCATACTCATTGATATATAAGCAGCTGAAGATGCGCTTTACCAAAACAACGCTGTGCGTAACATGCGTTGCTCCTTCCGGTATGAAACTTCAATGGCGAATGACCCACTTTACGCCGGAGTTTACTACATGGGTTGGTCTTCCAACACATAAACATTACAAATTGCCGTTTACCTCAGCTCATTGGCTATCTACCCTGCTAGATTTCAAGACGATCAGTGGTCATTGGGTTAAAATACAGTCAATCAACGAAACAGCAGTCATATCATTGGTGCACAATGATGTCATGACAGGTTGTCTTCAAATCGGTTTCTTTCAGTCAATACGTCCCGCGAAATGACCCATTGGTTGTGTTACAAACAAACCAGTTGATTGCAATGTAACCAAACATGACTGGAAAAGTCACATTTAGTGTGTGTATTTACATCGAATGCGTCGTCGATAATGGAATGAGACGGAATTCACGACACAAGCGGTTCACAAAATGTTTTGTGTTAGGCTATAAAAATTGATTTTATCAAACAAAAGACCATTCTTTGTCTGGGCGGAAGGGTAGCCTAGTGGTTAGAGCGTTGGACTAGTAACTGCAAGGTTGCGAGTTCAAACCCCCGAGCTGACAATGTACAAATTTGCCGTTCTGACCCTGAACAGGCAGTTAACCCACTGTTCCCAGGCCATCATTGAAAATAATAATTTTTTCTTAACTGACTTGCCTGGTTAAATAAAGGTAAAATAAAAAAAAAATAAAAAAATTGTGTAACAATGAGCATTGGGATTGCAAACAGAGGAAGATTGTCAAAGATAAACAATTTATTTTATTGCAGTTTGTGAATTTGTTACGCCTGTGATGGTTGAAATAGTTATTTTTTATGGGCTCTTTCCTCAGATGATCGCATCATATTATTTTGCAGTAAATCCTTTCTTAAATCTGACAAAGCAGTTAGATTAGCAAGATTCTAGGCTTTCGAAACATGTGAGACACTTGTACTTTCATTAATGTTTATATTAATATGTATGTAGCGATCCCCGTATGTTGTCGAATTTCATCCCGCTAACGGGTTCGGTGCGCAGAGGTTAATAATTTACTATCAACTAGTTGCAAGTGAGTTGTCGTAAATTTCATAATAATTTACTGTAACAAGTCTGTCACGTCCAGAAGGAAAGTAAAAGTTACAGTAGCATGGTGACTAGCTATTAACAACATTCCTTATGGCCCTTTTGTCTCAACAAGGTTGCAGAGCTGAAAGTATACTAAACTAAGCATCTTTGAATACATTACGTTTACTGGGATGACATTCCCTTTCATGGGACACCAAAAAGAGCTAAATGAATACTACGCCTCGAATAAACCCGTCCTGAAATTTTCTGATTGGTATAGTGTATACCAAATGATTGGTATACATTTTGTCAACTGCAATATCAGTGAAGGCACAGTATATTAGTGGCAGCAAGTGTTCCATAGGTTCCTGGCAACATTTTGCAAGCACATTATCATTACTTTTACAATAACTTACTGAGAAATAATTTCCAGGTAAGCAATTCACAGCAACAAGTTGCCCATTTTACATTGGAATAACCAACAAACACTTAAACTGCTCCAACACATATATTTAACCATGGCCCCAAATAGGTAAATGAGCCCCAACCAGTACATACCCCCTCCTATATTTTAAATCGCAGTAAGGATCATAACTTATATTCAACATATTGGGTTGAAAAATCTCCCATACCTAGGAGGTACCGAACTGTACAGGAAGGTACCAAACTCTACAAACTCAAACATTTGAGTTTATATGTGTAGCTATGAAGTGTGCCTTTTACCTTTTTGTACCCCAGGGAACAGCACTCTACCCTAACCATGCCCTTATTTTTTGAGAGTGAGTTCATATGCAGTACCAGTCAAAAGTTTGGACACAGCTACTAATTCAAAGGTTTTTCATTATTAAACTATTTTCTACATTGTAGAATAATAGTGAAGATATCAAAACTATGAAATAACACACAGCTTTGCACACTCTTGGCATTCTCTCAACCAGCTTCATGAGCAATTATTTTCCAACAGTCTTGAAGGAGTTCCCACATATGCTGAGCACTTGTTGGCTACTTTTCCTTCACTCTGCGGTCCAACTCATCCCAAACCATCTCAATTGGGTTGAGGTTGGGTGATTGTGGAGGCCAGGTCATCTTATGCAGCACTCCATCACTCTCCTTACATGCTGAACACACCGCTCGCATCGCGTGTGCACGCGTTGCAAAATACGTTTACACATTATTACACATTATTCAATTATTGCACCCACACTGATCGCGAGCATCAGTGAGCATCCTGCCTCTCCCATCTCCTCATTGGTTTTTAAGAGCATATACCAACTTGCCATCGACTCATTGGTATTTAGGAGCATATACCCACGTGGATGATTAAAAGATGAAGTGAGGTTCAGAATCCTGTCGGTTGTGGTAATGCACCTTAAAGTCGTTAGACAACGGCCATATAAAGTCCAAAGAAGAAGTTGAAGCCTGAAGGAAGGTGGAGAAATATTTTGAAACGAATTTGGTAAAAAAGAGCCCAATGTTTATATCCCAGGACAAATTAGCTAGCAACAGCAAGCTAGCTAGCTAAATTGCCATAAATGTTTAATGCTTTTTGACCTGTCCCCACATGGATGTAATTGGTTCAGAGTTGGTTTTGGTATTCACTATCCTTATTGGTCAAATAGCCCTTACACAGACTCAAGGTGTGTTTTGGGTCATTGCCCTGTTGAAAAACAAATGATAGTCCCAGTAAGCGCAAACTAGATGGGATTGTATACCGATAAAGAATGCTGTGGAATCCATGCTGCTTAAGTGTGCCTTGAATTCTAAATAAATCACAAACAGCATCACCAGCAATGTACCCCCACGCCATTACACCTCCTCCTCCATGCTTCACGGTGAGAACCACACATGTGGAGACCCTCCGTTCACTTACTTTGAGTCTCACGAAGACACTGCGGTTAGAATCAAAAATCTCAAATTTGGATTCATCAGACCAAAAGAAAGATTTCCACTGGTCTACTGTCCATTGCTTGTATTTCTTGGCCCAAGTGAGTCTCTTCTTCTTATTGGTGTACTTTAGTAGTGGTTTCCTTGCAGCAATTCACCATGAAGGCCTGATTCACACAGTGTCCTCTGAATAGTTGATGTTGAGATGTGTCTGTTACTTCTGTGAAGCATTTATTTGGGCTGAGGTGCAGTTAACTCTATAAAACGTATCCTCTGCAGCAGAGGTAACTCTGAATCTTCCTTTCCTGTGGCGATACTCATGAGAGGCAGTTTCATCACAGTACCTGATGGTTTTTGCAACTGCACTTGAAGAAACGTTCCAAGTTCTTGACATGTTCCATATTGACTGACCTTCATGTCTTAAGGTAATGAAGGACTGTTATTTCCTTAACCTAGCTGTAAAAAGACAGTGACTAGTTGTAGATTTTCAGTGTATTTGTCAAAACCCTCCTGGGGACCATGACACAATGTTCTAAGAACAAACCGGAGACTAGAAATAACCTGTAAGGGAACATGACTGATTGAATTCATATAAATTATGCCTTTTAAAGTATTCTAAATTGCATTTGACATCTCGGCTTTCACATGTGTTGACATGTTGTCACGTGTAGTTTCATAATCTCAAATGTTGACATTTTGCTTCCCCATGTTGTAACATTTATTTTGCGTTATTTTCACAAGAATGCATGTTCTCAAATGTTCTCACATGTTGTCACGTGTAGTTTTATGTAATCACATGTTAGTTCACAAGTTGTCACGTTGCTTCACATGTCGTCACACGTTTTCAAATTAACTTCACATTAAATCACGTGATCACTCAAGGTCATGTGATCTGGTGAAATTCATGTGGTTTTTCTGTAAGGGTGACCAATTCTTCTGTTTTGTGTGTTTTTTTCTCTGATCTGAAGTGTTTTTGTACGTAATATCTCCCCCATCATGTCTGATGACCGAAAACTACTTTTGGACATCCGTCCAGCGATCACTAACTTCAATTTGAATGAGAATTTCTACTTCAATGATTTGGCAGCTCTGAACGTTCTGTTTACTCCGGTCCAGGCCCTAATTCCCAGCATTCTGACGAGACTACGTTGACAAGCTACATCACTGGGCCCGAGCTACCTGCCGTCTAGAACCTCTATAGCACATGGTTTCAGAGGAAGGCCCTAAAAATTGTCAAACACTCCAGCCACCCAATTTGTAGACTGTTCTGTCTGCTACCACTTGGTAGTGGTGCACCAAGTCTGGAACCAACAGGACCCTGAACAGCTTCTTCCCCCAAGCCATAAGACTGCTGAGCAAGACTGCCAAATAGCTACCTGGACAATCTGCATTGACACCCTTTTTGCACTAACTCTTGATTCATCACATACGCTGCTGCTACTGCTGATTATCTATCCTGTTGCCTAGTCATTTTTTTTCTACCTATATATACACATATCTACCTCAAATACCTCGTACCCCTGCACATCAACTCGGAACTGGTACACCATGTATATCGCCAAGTTATCGTTACTCATTGTGTATTTATTCCTTGTGTTTTTATTTTTTAAATAATTGTTATCTCTGCATTGTTGGGAAGGGCCCCTAAGTAAGCATTTCACTGTGACAAATAACATTTTATTGTATTTGTGGTGTGTTTCCGTGTGCATGTGTGGGTGGGTTGGTGTGTGTGTGTGTGTGCGCACGCTCGGTTGTGTGTGTGTGTGTGTGTGTGTGTGTGTGTGTGTGTGTGTGTGTGTGTGTGTGTGTGTGTGTGTGTGTGTGTGTGTGTGCGCGAGCTTGGTTGCGTGTGGGTGTGTGTGCGTGCGTGGTTATTTATGGCAGTCATATGACCAGGCCCTGGTTTCCCCATGTTCTTCCACTTTAATTAAAAACCTCAATAACTTCATTGCCTGACTGATCGACTGGCGTCTGTGTGTGTGTGTATTTGTGTTCATGCGCACGGGTGTGTTTGTGTGCCTGCGTGCATGTGTGAGTGTTATTGACCAGTCAATCTCAGTGTGAGAGTGTCTTGAGGTAGACGGAGTATGAATACTTAGCAAGCAGATGGAGGCATTTCTTTTCAAACTCACTTGTAAGTACAACACAAAACTAAGATGTTTGAATATCTATCCTAATTTTCATGTGATTTTTCGGCTGCATGTGAATAAAACCAGTATTTGTTGGTTTCCATGGTGATTTGGAGACTTCAACTTCCTAGTGATTGGGCACTGTTAGGATAGAAAGGTAAGGTTTAGGTGTGTTTGGATTGCCTTAGCAGATTCCCAGATTCAACTTCATTGTGTATTCTTTGACTTTATTCGTAAGTCTCATTCTTAAGTCTCAAGGTCTTTGTGCCCTTTCCGTATCTGTGAGTGTATGTGAATATTTTTCTGCAAGTGTGTATGTGTGTGTGTGTGTACATGTGTGCATGTGTGTGTGTGTCAGATGTGTAGCTTTGCGAGTAGCGGCAAAAGTAATCATGCTTGCCTCACTCTGCATTTTTATGACTGGAACGGACAGAAAACAGCCTACGCATCAATCCTGTACTTAATTTTCAGGCTTAGCCAAGCCGTGTGTGTACGTATGCATGCGTCTGTGTGTGTATGTGAAGTGTTGTCATTCTGAGAGGGATGAATAGTAGACAGACAGTCGTAAAAAAAGGAGGAGAGGATGAAGTGACTATCTGTCTGTCTCTGTCTCTGTCTCTCTCTCTCTCTCTCTCTCTCTCTCTGTCTCTGTCTCTGTCTCTCTCTCTCTCTCTCTCTCTCTGTCTCTCTCTCTCTCTCTCTCTCTCTCTCTCTCCCTCTCTCTCTCTCTCTCTGTCTCTGTCTCTGTCTGTCTCTGTCTCTGTCTCTGTCTCTGTCTCTGTCTCTGTCTCTCTCTCTCTCTCTCTCTCTCCCTCTCTCTCTCTCTCTGTCTCTGTCTCTGTCGCTCTCTGTCTCTCTCTGTCTCACTCAGCCCGCCACACCAATTAGCAACATAAGACAATCTCTCCTTTACATGTATACAGTCACATTATCCACCCATTCTAAATACCTAAATAGCATCATGGCCCCCCTACCAGTGCAAATGAATGAAACAAAGATGCGTTGTTGTGCAGCAGGACGATCGACTCCCTGTACCTAGCCATCTGCAGCCGGCCCAGCGCAGCAGGGAGCAGGGAAACGAGGTCAGGCAGTCTTTTGAAGCAGGGAAGCTGTGGGAAGACAAGGCACCACGCAGAGACTGGAATACTCACATGAAAGGCAATCAACAGAAATAGCCAAACACTGTGTTAGATAATGCAGACTGGGCTGAGGAATAGGGAATGAGAGAATGAGAATAATAGGGAATGAGAAATAAGGGTTAGGGAATAATTATGCGTCCCACATGGCACCCTATTCACTATATAGTGCACTACTTTTTACCAGCCCTGGTAAAAAAGTATAGCACTATGTAGAGAATAGGGTGTCATTTGGGATGCACATCTGTTGACTGGTTGGAGTGGAATGGGTTGGGCAGGCATGGGTCTCCTAGGCACATTTTGGGCAGAGGTGAATGGACTCAATCAGTGATTAATGATCAATGAAGTTGAATGGAATCATCAATTAAAGGAGAAATGAAATCCCACAGATGATGGAGCCATGCAGTATAAAGTTCCAAGAGAGGATGAAAAACAGAAATAGGAAACAATGGTAGAAGTGCAGTTGAAAGGGACAGGGGGAGAATGAACAGAATGTGGAGGAGAGAGAAAGTGAAGAGGAGGGAGAAAGTGAAGAGGAGGGAGAATGTGAAGAGGAGAGAGAAAGTAAAGAGGAGAGAGAAAGTAAAGAGGAGAGAGAAAGTAAAGAGGAGAGAGAAAGTAAAGAGGAGATAGAAAGTAAAGAGGAGAGAGAAAGTGAAGAGGAGAGAGAAAGTAAAGAGGAGAGAGAAAGTAGAGAGGAGAGAGAAAGTAAAGAGGAGAGAGAAAGTAAAGAGGAGAGACAAAGTAAAGAGGAGAGAGAAAGTGAAGAGAGAGAAAGTAAAGAGTAGAGAGAAAGTGAAGAGGAGAGAGAAAGTGAAGAGGAGAGAGAAAGTGAAGAGGAGAGAGAAAGTAAAGAGGAGAGAGAAAGTAAAGAGGAGAGAGAAAGTAAAGAGGAGAGAGAAAGTGAAGAGGAGAGAGAAAGTAAAGAGCAGAGAGAAAGTAAAGAGGAGAGAGAAAGTAAAGAAGAGAGAAAGTAGTGAAGAGAGAGAAAGTAGAGAGGAGAGAGAAAGTGAAGAGAGAGAAAGTAAAGAGGAGAGAGACAGTAAAGAGGAGAGAGAAAGTGAAGAGGAGAGAGAAAGTGAAGAGAGAGAAAGTAAAGAGTAGAGAGAAAGTGAAGAGAGAAAGTAAAGAGGAGAGAGAAAGTAAAGAGGAGAGAGAAAGTAAAGAGAAGAGAGAAAGTGAAGAGAGAGAAAGTAGAGAGGAGAGAGAAAGTGAAGAGAGAGAAAGTAAAGAGGAGAGATAAAGTAAAGAGGAGAGAGAAAGTGAAGAGGAGAGAGAAAGTAAAGAGGAGAGAGAAAGTGAAGAGAGAGAAAGTAAAGAGTAGAGAGAAAGTGAAGCGGAGAGAGAAAGTGAAGCGGAGAGAGAAAGTAAAGAGGAGAGAGAAAGTAAAGAGGAGAGAGAAAGTGAAGAGGAGAGAGAAAGTAAAGAGGAGAGAGAAAGTAAAGAGGAGAGAGAAAGTAAAGAGGAGAGAGAAAGTAAAGAGGAGAGAGAAAGTGAAGCGGAGAGAGAAAGTAAAGAGGAGAGAGAAAGTGAAGAGGAGAGAGAAAGTGAAGAGGAGAGAGAAAGTAAAGAGGAGAGAGAAAGTGAAGAGAGAGAAAGTAAAGAGTAGAGAGAAAGTGAAGCGGAGAGAGAAAGTGAAGCGGAGAGAGAAAGTAAAGAGGAGAGGGAAAGTAAAGAGGAGAGAGAAAATGAAGAGGACAGAGAAAGTAAAGAGGAGAGAGAAAGTAAAGAGGAGAGAGAAAGTAAAGAGGAGAGAGAAAGTGAAGCGGAGAGAGAAAGTAAAGAGGAGAGAGAAAGTGAAGAGAGAGAAAGTAAAGAGGAGAGAGAAAGTGAAGAGAGAGAAAGTAAAGAGGAGAGAGAAAGTGAAGAGGAGAGAGAAAGTGAAGAGGAGAGAGAAAGTAAAGAGAGAGAAAGTAAAGACTAGAGAGAAAGTGAAGCGGAGAGAGAAAGTGAAGCAGAGAGGGAAAGTAAAGAGAGAGGATAGGATAGGGAAGAAGAGAGAGGGAAAGGGGAAGAGGAGTGGATAGGATAGGGAACAAGAGAAAGGGAAAGGGGAATAGGAGTGGATAGGATAGGGAAGAAGAGAGAGCGAAAGGGGGAGAGGAGAGGAGAGGATAGGGAAGAAGATAGGGGGAAGGGGGAAGAGGAGAGGATAGGATAGTGAAAGAAGAGAGAGTGAAAGGGGAAGAGGATAGGAGAGGATGGGGAAAGAAGAGAGAGGGAAAGGGGAAGAGGAGAGGAGAGGATAGGGAAGAAGCAAGAGGGAAAGGGGAAGAGGAGAGGAGAGGATAGGGAGGAAGAGAAAGGGAAAGGGGAAGAGGATAGGATAGGATAGAAAAGAAGATAGAGTTAAAGGGGAAGAGGAGAGGATAGGATAGAGAAGAAGAGAGATGGAAAGGGGAAGAGGAGAGGATAGGATAGGGAAGAAGATAGGGGGAAGGGGGAAGAGGAGAGGATTGGATAGGGAAAGAAGAGAGAGGGAAAGGGAAAGAGGAGAGGAGAGGATAGGATAGGGAAGAAGAGAGAGGGAAAGGGGAAGAGGATAGGAGAGGATAGGGAAAGAAGAGAGAGGGAAAGGGGAGGAGGAGAGGATATGATAGGGAAGAAGAGAGAGGGAAAGGGGAAGAGGATAGGAGAGGATAGGGAAAGAAGAGAGAGAAAGTAAAGAGGAGAGAGAAAGTAAAGAGAGAGGATAGGATAGGGAAGAAGAGAGAGGGAAAGGGGAAGAGGAGTGGATAGGATAGGGAAGAAGAGAGAGGGAAAGGGGAAGAGGATAGGAGAGGATAGGGAAAGAAGAGAGAGGGAAAGGGGAGGAGGAGAGGATATGATAGAAAAGAAGATAGAGTTAAAGGGGAAGAGGATAGGATAGAGAAGAAGAGAGATGGAAAGGGGAAGAGGAGAGGATATGATAGAAAAGAAGATAGAGTTAAAGGGGAAGAGGAGAGGATAGGATAGAGAAGAAGAGAGATGGAAAGGGGAAGAGGAGAGGATAGGATAGGGAAGAAGATAGGGGGAAGGGGGAAGAGGAGAGGATTGGATAGGGAAGAAGAGAGAGGGAAAGGGGAAGAGGATAGGAGAGGATAGGGAAAGAAGAGAGAGGGAAAGGGGAGGAGGAGAGGAGAGGATAGGGAATAAGCGAGAGGGAAAGGGGAAGAGGAGAGGATATGGAAAGAAGAGAGAGAAAGTAAAGAGGAGAGAGAAAGTAAAGAGAGAGGATAGGATAGGGAAGAAGAGAGAGGGAAAGGGGAAGAGGATAGGAGAGGATAGGGAAAGAAGAGAGAGGGAAAGGGGAGGAGGAGAGGAGAGGATAGGGAATAAGCGAGAGGGAAAGGGGAAGAGGAGAGGATATGATAGAAAAGAAGAGAGAGGGAAAGGGGAAGAGGAGAGGATAGGATAGAGAAGAAGAGAGATGGAAAGGGGAAGAGGAGAGGATAGGATAGGGAAGAAGATAGGGGGAAGGGGGAAGAGGAGAGGATAGGATAGGGAAAGAAGAGAGAGGGAAAGGGGAAGAGGAGAGGAGAGGACAGGGAAGAAGAGAGAGGGAAAGGGGAAGAGGAGAGGAGAGGATAGGGAAGAAGTGATAGGGAAAGGAAAAGAGGAGAGGAGAGGATAGGGAAGAAGAGAGAGGGAAAGGGGAAGAGGAGAGGATAGGATAGGGAAGAAGAGAGAGGAAAGGGGGAAGAGGATAGGATATGATAGGGAGGAAGAGAGAGGATAGGATAGGGAAGAAGAGAGAGGGAAAGCGGAAGAGGAGAGGATAGGATAGGAAAGAAGAGAGAGGATAGGATAGTGAAGAAGAGAGAGGATAGGAGAGGATAGGATAGGGAAGAAGAGAGGATAGGATAGGGAAGAAGAGAGAGTGAAAGGGGAAGAGGAGAGGAGAGGATAGGGAAGAAGAGAGTTGGAAAGGGGAAGAGGAGAGGATAGGATAGGGTAGAAGAGAGAGGGAAAGGGGAAGAGGATAGGATAGGATAGGGAGGAAGAGAGAGGATAGGATAGGGAAGAAGAGAGAGGGAAAGGGGAAGAGGAGAGGAGAGGATAGGGAAGAAGAGAGAGGATAGGATAGGGAAGAAGAGAGAGGATAGGAGAGGATAGGATAGGGAAGAAGAGTGGATAGGATAGGGAAGAAGAGACAGGATAGGATAGGGAAGAAGAGAGAGGATAGGATAGGGAAGAAGAGAGAGGATAGGATAGTTAAGAAGAGAGAGGATAGGATAGGGAAGAAGAGAGAGGATAGGATAGGGAAGAAGAGAGAGGGAAAGGGGAAGAGGAGAGGATATGATAGGGAAGAAGAGAGAGGATAGGATAGGGAAGAAGAGAGAGGGAAAGGGGAAGAGGAGAGGATAGGATAGGGAAGAAGAGAGAGGGAAAGGGGAAGAGGATAGGATAGGATAGGGAAGAAGAGAGAGGATAGGATAGGGAAGAAGAGAGAGGATAGGATAGGGAAGAAGAGAGGGGATAGGATAGGGAAGAAGAGAGAGGATAGGATAGTTAAGAAGAGAGAGGATAGGATAGGGAAGAAGAGAGAGGATAGGATAGGGAAGAAGAGAGAGGGAAAGGGGAAGAGGAGAGGATATGATAGGGAAGAAGAGAGAGGATAGGATAGGGAAGAAGAGAGGGGATAGGATAGGGAAGAAGAGAGAGGATAGGATAGTTAAGAAGAGAGAGGATAGGATAGGGAAGAAGAGAGAGGATAGGATAGGGAAGAAGAGAGAGGGAAAGGGGAAGAGGAGAGGATATGATAGGGAAGAAGAGAGAGGATAGGATAGGGAAGAAGAGAGAGGGAAAGGGGAAGAGGAGAGGATAGGATAGGGAAGAAGAGAGAGGGAAAGGGGAAGAGGATAGGATAGGATAGGGAGGAAGAGAGAGGATAGGATAGGGAAGAAGAGAGAGGGAAAGGGGAAGAGGAGAGGAGAGGATAGGGAAGAAGAGAGAGGATAGGATAGGGAAGAAGAGAGAGGATAGGATAGGGAAGAAGAGAGAGGATAGGATAGGGAAGAAGAGAGGGGATAGGATAGGGAAGAAGAGAGAGGATAGGATAGTTAAGAAGAGAGAGGATAGGATAGGGAAGAAGAGAGAGGATAGGATAGGGAAGAAGAGAGAGGATAGGATAGGGAAGAAGAGAGGGGATAGGATAGGGAAGAAGAGAGAGGATAGGATAGTTAAGAAGAGAGAGGATAGGATAGGGAAGAAGAGAGAGGATAGGATAGGGAAGAAGAGTTAGGGAAAGGGGAAGAGGAGAGGATATGATAGGGAAGAAGAGAGAGGATAGGATAGGGAAGAAGAGAGAGGGAAAGGGGAAGAGGAGAGGATAGGATAGGGAAGAAGAGAGAGGGAAAGGGGAAGAGGATAGGATAGGATAGGGAGGAAGAGAGAGGATAGGATAGGGAAGAAGAGAGAGGGAAAGGGGAAGAGGAGAGGAGAGGATAGGGAAGAAGAGAGAGTGAAAGGGGAAGAGGATAGGATAGGATAGGGAGGAAGAGAGAGGAGAGGATAGGGAAGAAGAGAGAGGGAAAGGGGAAGAGGAGTGGATAGGATAGGGAAGAAGAGAGAGGGAAAGGGGAAGAGGATAGGAGAGGATAGGGAAAGAAGAGAGAGGGAAAGGGGAGGAGGAGAGGATATGATAGAAAAGAAGATAGAGTTAAAGGGGAAGAGGATAGGATAGAGAAGAAGAGAGATGGAAAGGGGAAGAGGAGAGGATATGATAGAAAAGAAGATAGAGTTAAAGGGGAAGAGGAGAGGATAGGATAGAGAAGAAGAGAGATGGAAAGGGGAAGAGGAGAGGATAGGATAGGGAAGAAGATAGGGGGAAGGGGGAAGAGGAGAGGATTGGATAGGGAAAGAAGAGAGAGCGAAAGGGAAAGAGGAGAGGAGAGGATAGGGAAGAAGAGAGAGGGAAAGGGGAAGAGGATAGGAGAGGATATGGAAAGAAGAGAGAGAAAGTAAAGAGGAGAGAGAAAGTAAAGAGAGAGGATAGGATAGGGAAGAAGAGAGAGGGAAAGGGGAAGAGGAGTGGATAGGATAGGGAAGAAGAGAGAGGGAAAGGGGAAGAGGATAGGAGAGGATAGGGAAAGAAGAGAGAGGGAAAGGGGAAGAGGATAGGAGAGGATAGGGAAAGAAGAGAGAGGGAAAGGGGAGGAGGAGAGGAGAGGATAGGGAATAAGCGAGAGGGAAAGGGGAAGAGGAGAGGAGAGGATAGGGAGGAAGAGAAAGGGAAAGGGGAAGAGGATAGGATAGGATAGAGAAGAAGAGAGAGGGAAAGGGGAAGAGGAGAGGATATGATAGAAAAGAAGAGAGAGGGAAAGGGGAAGAGGAGAGGATAGGATAGAGAAGAAGAGAGATGGAAAGGGGAAGAGGAGAGGATAGGATAGGGAAGAAGATAGGGGGAAGGGGGAAGAGGAGAGGATAGGATAGGGAAAGAAGAGAGAGGGAAAGGGGAAGAGGAGAGGAGAGGACAGGGAAGAAGAGAGAGGGAAAGGGGAAGAGGAGAGGAGAGGATAGGGAAGAAGAGAGAGGGAAAGGGGAAGAGGAGAGGATAGGATAGGGAAGAAGAGAGAGGGAAAGGGGAAGAGGATAGGATATGATAGGGAGGAAGAGAGAGGATAGGATAGGGAAGAAGAGAGAGGGAAAGCGGAAGAGGAGAGGATAGGATAGGAAAGAAGAGAGAGGATAGGATAGGGAAGAAGAGAGAGGATAGGAGAGGATAGGATAGGGAAGAAGAGAGGATAGGATAGGGAAGAAGAGAGAGGATAGGATAGGGAAGAAGAGAGAGTGAAAGGGGAAGAGGAGAGGAGAGGATAGGGAAGAAGAGAGTTGGAAAGGGGAAGAGGAGAGGATAGGATAGGGTAGAAGAGAGAGGGAAAGGGGAAGAGGATAGGATAGGATAGGGAGGAAGAGAGAGGATAGGATAGGGAAGAAGAGAGAGGGAAAGGGGAAGAGGAGAGGAGAGGATAGGGAAGAAGAGAGAGGATAGGATAGGGAAGAAGAGAGAGGATAGGAGAGGATAGGATAGGGAAGAAGAGTGGATAGGATAGGGAAGAAGAGACAGGATAGGATAGGGAAGAAGAGAGAGGATAGGATAGGGAAGAAGAGAGAGGATAGCATAGGGAAGAAGAGAGGGGATAGGATAGGGAAGAAGAGAGAGGATAGGATAGTTAAGAAGAGAGAGGATAGGATAGGGAAGAAGAGAGAGGATAGGATAGGGAAGAAGAGAGAGGGAAAGGGGAAGAGGAGAGGATATGATAGGGAAGAAGAGAGAGGATAGGATAGGGAAGAAGAGAGAGGGAAAGGGGAAGAGGAGAGGAGAGGATAGGGAAGAAGAGAGAGTGAAAGGGGAAGAGGATAGGATAGGATAGGGAGGAAGAGAGAGGAGAGGATAGGGAAGAAGAGAGAGGGAAAGGGGAAGAGGAGAGGAGAGGATAGGGAAGAAGAGAGAGGGAAAGGGGAAGAGGAGAGGATAGGATAGGGAAGAAGAGAGAGGAGAGGACAGGGAAGAAGAGAGAGGGAAAGGGGAAGAGGAGAGGATAGGATAGGGAAGAAGAGAGAGGGAAAGGGGAAGAGGATAGGATAGGATAGGGAGGAAGAGAGAGGATAGGATAGGGAAGAAGAGAGAGGGAAAGGGGAAGAGGAGAGGATAGGATAGGGAAGAAGAGAGAGGGAAAGGGGAAGAGGATAGGATAGGATAGGGAGGAAGAGAGAGGATAGGATAGGGAAGAAGAGAGAGGGAAAGGGGAAGAGGAGAGGAGAGGATAGGGAAGAAGAGAGAGTGAAAGGGGAAGAGGATAGGATAGGATAGGGAGGAAGAGAGAGGAGAGGATAGGGAAGAAGAGAGAGGGAAAGGGGAAGAGGAGAGGATAGGATAGGGAAGAAGAGAGAGGATATGATAGGGAAGAAGAGAGAGGATAGGATAGGGAAGAAGAGAGAGGATAGGAGAGGATAGGATAGGGAAGAAGAGAGGATAGGATAGGGAAGAAGAGAGAGGATAAGATAGGGAAGAAGAGAGAGGATAGGATAGGGAAGAATAGAGAGGATAGGATAGGGAAGAAGAGAGAGGGAAAGGGGAAGAAGAGAGAGGATAGGATAGGGAAGAAGAGAGAGGGAAAGGGGAAGAGGAGAGGAGAGGATAGGGAAGAAGAGAGAGGGAAAGGGGAAGAGGAGAGGAGAGGATAGGGAAGAAGAGAGAGGGAAAGGGGAAGAGGAGAGGGTAGGATAGGGAAGAAGAGAGGATAGGATAGGGAAGAAGAGAGAGGATAAGATAGGGAAGAAGAGAGAGGATAGGATAGGGAAGAAGAGAGAGGATAGGAGAGGATAGGATAGGGAAGAAGAGAGGATAGGATAGGGAAGAAGAGAGAGGATAAGATAGGGAAGAAGAGAGAGGATAGGATAGGGAAGAATAGAGAGGATAGGATAGGGAAGAAGAGAGAGGGAAAGGGGAAGAAGAGAGAGGATAGGATAGGGAAGAAGAGAGAGGGAAAGGGGAAGAGGAGAGGAGAGGATAGGGAAGAAGAGAGAGGGAAAGGGGAAGAGGAGAGGAGAGGATAGGGAAGAAGAGAGAGGGAAAGGGGAAGAGGAGAGGGTAGGATAGGGAAGAAGAGAGAGGGAAAGGGGAATAGGAGAGGAGAGGATAGGGAAGAAGAGAGAGGATATGATAAGGAAGAAGAGAGAGGATAGGATAGGGAAGAAGAGAGAGGATAGGATAGGGAAGAAGAGAGAGGGAAAGGGGAAGAGGAGAGGATAGGATAGGGAAGAAGAGAGAGGATAGGATAGGGAAGAAGAGAGAGGGAAAGGGGAAGAGGAGAGGATAGGATAGGGAAGAAGAGAGAGGATAGGATAGGGAAGAAGAGAGAGGATAGGATAGGGAAGAAGAGAGAGGGAAAGGGGAAGAGGAGAGGATAGGATAGGGAAGAAGAGAGAGGATAGGATAGGGAAGAAGAGAGAGGATAGGATAGGGAAGAAGAGAGAGGATAGGATAGGGAAGAAGAGAGATGGAAAGGGGAAGAGGAGAGGAGAGGATAGGGAAGAAGAGAGAGGGAAAGGGGAAGAGGAGAGGGTAGGATAGGGAAGAAGAGAGAGGGAAAGGGGAATAGGAGAGGAGAGGATAGGGAAGAAGAGAGAGGGAAAGGGGAAGAGGAGAGGATAGGATAGGGAAGAAGAGAGAGGATAGGATAGGGAAGAAGAGAGAGGATAGGATAGGGAAGAAGAGAGGATAGGATAGGGAAGAAGAGAGAGGATAGGAGAGGATAGGATAGGGAAGAAGAGAGAGGGAAAGGGGAAGAGGAGAGGATAGGATAGGGAAGAAGAGAGAGGATAGGATAGGGAAGAAGAGAGAGGATAGGATAGGGAAGAAGAGAGGGGGAAAGGGGAAGAGGATAGGATATGATAGGAAAGAAGAGAGAGGATAGGATATGGAAGAAGAGAGAGGGAAAGGGGAAGAGGAGAGGATAGTATAGGGAAGAAGAGAGAGGGAAAGTGGAAGAGGATAGGATAGGATAGGAAAGAAGAGAGAGGATAGGATATGGAAGAAGAGAGAGGGAAAAGGGACTGATAAAAAAAGAGAGAGTAGGATGGAGAGATGTCACCCCTCCTTGTTAGTGTATGTAGCTCTGCGTTCCTCTCTGCTTCATCTGGCAAGATAGACATGGCAGCAGCAACGAGGACAAGCTGTTCTCCCAGCTGATAAATATTCTGACACGCCGTGCCTGACAGCCCGGGTCGGCCATGCAGGGATAGGGATGGACAGGCTGCATGGCCCACTGGTAGATAAATTAAACAAGAACCTATAACGTGTGTGTGTGTGTACGTGTGCGTGTGTGCGTGCATGCGTGTGTGCATGCGTGTGTGCGTGCGTGCGTGTGTGTGTGTGAGAGACAGCCCGGCCGTCTCCGTGGTGCCAGAGCAGTGTTCTGAGTCGGCCAGAGATGATCCCTACGGGTCGAGTCCAGCCGAGTCTGTGTAACCAGACCTCCGCCCCCACCTCTCTTCACCTCCACCTCAATTCACCATCTCTCTATCCCTCCACCTCTCTTCACCCCTATCCCTAAATCCCTGTGCTACTTAGACCCTTCTGCGCTCACCTGCCTGCCCTTTGACTAGAAGAGAGAAAGAAGGAGAGAAAGGGAGGGGGTGAGAGAGTGAGAGAAAGAAAGAGAGATGGTGTAATGAAGAGACCGAGAGTGAAAAAGAGAGAGAGGAGACTGCATGCCTGCCAGTCAGCTGACATGCACACGCTGGCATCCTTTCCCATGGAACACTCTTTCTCCCTCTCTCCCTGCATCCCTAGCTAAAGCAATCGTCCACCAAAGGAGAAGCAAGGGATATATATAGATGGATAAGATAAAGGAGGAATGGTGCTTCTGTTTTGGTGGACACTGGGGATTATATTTTATTATTTATGTCTCTCACTTTCTCTCTCGCCTTTTTTTCTCTTCTTCGTTCCCTTTTCCCACACAGTCTGTTCCCGGCCCTAGTCCACTAATTACTGGAGCTCTGTGTAGCACTGTCCTCTTTCATATATTAAAGAGGCTTAACACACATATGGACTGGAACCAGGGAAGAAGGGCTGGAAGAGGGAGGGAGGGAGGGAAGCGAGTAGGAAAAGAGATGGGGAGAGAGAAAGCTAAAGAAAGTGAGAGAGCGAGTGATGTGATGTGACATGGTGCTGTAGCCAGGTTGGTGCTAGTCAGTGTTTATTTATCTGTAATTCATTGATAAATGTGTGCGTGGTAATTAAGGACATGCAGCAGATGGTTAAAACATGTTTAAAGGAGAGGTAATGGTAGGTGTTTACATGCTGCCTGTCACTGGACAGCTCAGATACCTGCATTCATTAACAGTCATGCTGTCCATGTCACTTCTGTACACGGAACATAATTCATTAGATATAGCTCAGATATCTGCTAGAAGTAATTAAAAGATGTGTTGTCAGTTCATTCAGTTGTCTCTCTCCACATACTGTATTTAGAATCAAAATAAGACAGTATTTTACATGTATTTCTTAGAGGCTGTCTGTATTCTGACTTACTAGAACAAAGTTAGTATTTGCTCTGTCTCAACTGTCTTTATCTTTATGTATTCATAATTAAGTAAAGGTAGTGTTGTACAGTACACACTAAAAACAATGGTAATATAAAGTGCCAAGTAGGGGTTGTTTGGCTTGTAACCATAGTGGTTCCCTTTTTGGGATTATATAGAACCTGTTTTTTTATGGTTCTTTTTAGAACCTTTATGGATAATTATTCTATAGAACCTTCCTCAATCTCAAAGGTTATTTGTAGATCCTTTTGAAGAACTATACAGTGTTTTTTATTCTGGTTAGCCATGTTATATTGTTAAGATGCCATATGTATTATTACAATGTTAATTGACTAACCGGTGCCCCTGCACATTGACTCTGTACCGGTACCCTCTGTATAAAGCCTCCACATTGACTCTGTACCGGTACCCTCTGTATATAGCCTCCACATTGACTCTGTACCGGTACCCTCTGTATATAGCCTCCACATTGACTCTGTACCGGTACCCTCTGTATATAGCCTCCACATTGACTCTGTACCGGTACCCTCTGTATAAAGCCTCCACATTGACTCTGTACCGGTACCCTCTGTATAAAGCCTCCACATTGACTCTGTACCGGTACCCTCTGTATAAAGCCTCCACATTGACTCTGTACCGGTACCCTCTGTATATAGCCTCCACATTGACTCTGTACCGGTACCCTCTGTATAAAGCCTCCACATTGACTCTGTACCGGTACCCTCTGTATAAAGCCTCCACATTGACTCTGTACCGGTACCCTCTGTATATAGCCTCCACATTGACTCTGTACCGGTACCCTCTGTATAAAGCCTCCACATTGACTCTGTACCGGTACCCTCTGTATAAAGCCTCCACATTGACTCTGTACCAGTACCCTCTGTATAAAGCCTCCACATTGACTCTGTACCGGTACCCTCTGTATAAAGCCTCCACATTGACTCTGTACCAGTACCCTCTGTATAAAGCCTCCACATTGACTCTGTACCGGTACCCTCTGTATATAGCCTCCACATTGACTCTGTACCGGTACCCCCTGTATATAGCCTCCACATTGACTCTGTACCGGTACCCTCTGTATAAAGCCTCCACATTGACTCTGTACCGGTACCCTCTGTATAAAGCCTCCACATTGACTCTGTACCGGTACCCTCTGTATAAAGCCTCCACATTGACTCTGTACCGGTACCCTCTGTATAAAGCCTCCACATTGACTCTGTACCGGTACCCTCTGTATAAAGCCTCCACATTGACTCTGTACCGGTACCCTCTGTATATAGCCTCCACATTGACTCTGTACCGGTACCCTCTGTATAAAGCCTCCACATTGACTCTGTACCGGTACCCTCTGTATAAAGCCTCCACATTGACTCTGTACCGGTACCCTCTGTATAAAGCCTCCACATTGACTCTGTACCGGTACCCTCTGTATAAAGCCTCCACATTGACTCTGTACCGGTACCCTCTGTATAAAGCCTCCACATTGACTCTGTACCGGTACCCTCTGTATAAAGCCTCCACATTGACTCTGTACCGGTACCCTCTGTATAAAGCCTCCACATTGACTCTGTACCGGTACCCTCTGTATATAGCCTCCACATTGACTCTGTACCGGTACCCTCTGTATAAAGCCTCCACATTGACTCTGTACCGGTACCCTCTGTATAAAGCCTCCACATTGACTCTGTACCGGTACCCTCTGTATAAAGCCTCCACATTGACTCTGTACCGGTACCCTCTGTATATAGCCTCCACATTGACTCTGTACCGGTACCCTCTGTATAAAGCCTCCACATTGACTCTGTACCGGTACCCTCTGTATAAAGCCTCCACATTGACTCTGTACCGGTACCCTCTGTATATAGCCTCCACATTGACTCTGTACCGGTACCCTCTGTATAAAGCCTCCACATTGACTCTGTACCGGTACCCTCTGTATAAAGCCTCCACATTGACTCTGTACCGGTACCCTCTGTATAAAGCCTCCACATTGACTCTGTACCGGTACCCTCTGTATATAGCCTCCACATTGACTCTGTACCGGTACCCTCTGTATAAAGCCTCCACATTGACTCTGTACCGGTACCCTCTGTATAAAGCCTCCACATTGACTCTGTACCGGTACCCTCTGTATATAGCCTCCACATTGACTCTGTACCGGTACCCTCTGTATAAAGCCTCCACATTGACTCTGTACCGGTACCCTCTGTATAAAGCCTCCACATTGACTCTGTACCGGTACCCTGTGTATAAAGCCTCCACATTGACTCTGTACCGGTACCCTCTGTATAAAGCCTCCACATTGACTCTGTACCGGTACCCTCTGTATATAGCCTCCACATTGACTCTGTACCGGTACCCTCTGTATATAGCCTCCACATTGACTCTGTACCGGTACCCTCTGTATAAAGCCTCCACATTGACTCTGTACCGGTACCCTCTGTATAAAGCCTCCACATTGACTCTGTACCGGTACCCTCTGTATATAGCCTCCACATTGACTCTGTACCGGTACCCTCTGTATAAAGCCTCCACATTGACTCTGTACCGGTACCCTCTGTATATAGCCTCCACATTGACTCTGTACCGGTACCCCTGTATAAAGCCTCCACATTGACTCTGTACCGGTACCCTCTGTATAAAGCCTCCACATTGACTCTGTACCGGTACCCTCTGTATAAAGCCTCCACATTGACTCTGTACCGGTACCCTCTGTATATAGCCTCCACATTGACTCTGTACCGGTACCCTCTGTATAAAGCCTCCACATTGACTCTGTACCGGTACCCTCTGTATAAAGCCTCCACATTGACTCTGTACCGGTACCCTCTGTATATAGCCTCCACATTGACTCTGTACCGGTACCCTCTGTATAAAGCCTCCACATTGACTCTGTACCGGTACCCTCTGTATAAAGCCTCCACATTGACTCTGTACCGGTACCCTCTGTATAAAGCCTCCACATTGACTCTGTACCGGTACCCTCTGTATATAGCCTCCACATTGACTCTGTACCGGTACCCTCTGTATAAAGCCTCCACATTGACTCTGTACCGGTACCCTCTGTATAAAGCCTCCACATTGACTCTGTACCGGTACCCTCTGTATATAGCCTCCACATTGACTCTGTACCGGTACCCTCTGTATAAAGCCTCCACATTGACTCTGTACCGGTACCCTCTGTATAAAGCCTCCACATTGACTCTGTACCGGTACCCTCTGTATAAAGCCTCCACATTGACTCTGTACCGGTACCCTCTGTATAAAGCCTCCACATTGACTCTGTACCGGTACCCTCTGTATATAGCCTCCACATTGACTCTGTACCGGTACCCTCTGTATATAGCCTCCACATTGACTCTGTACCGGTACCCTCTGTATAAAGCCTCCACATTGACTCTGTACCGGTACCCTCTGTATAAAGCCTCCACATTGACTCTGAACCGGTACCCTCTGTATATAGCCTCCACATTGACTCTGTACCGGTACCCTCTGTATAAAGCCTCCACATTGACTCTGTACCGGTACCCTCTGTATATAGCCTCCACATTGACTCTGTACCGGTACCCTCTGTATATAGCCTCCACATTGACTCTGTACCGGTACCCCCTGTATAAAGCCTCCACATTGACTCTGTACCGGTACCCTCTGTATAAAGCCTCCACATTGACTCTGTACCGGTACCCTCTGTATAAAGCCTCCACATTGACTCTGTACCGGTACCCTCTGTATAAAGCCTCCACATTGACTCTGTACCGGTACCCTCTGTATAAAGCCTCCACATTGACTCTGTACCGGTACCCTCTGTATAAAGCCTCCACATTGACTCTGTACCGGTACCCTCTGTATAAAGCCTCCACATTGACTCTGTACCGGTACCCTCTGTATAAAGCCTCCACATTGACTCTGTACCGGTACCCTCTGTATAAAGCCTCCACATTGACTCTGTACCGGTACCCTCTGTATAAAGCCTCCACATTGACTCTGTACCGGTACCCTCTGTATATAGCCTCCACATTGACTCTGTACTGGTACCCTCTGTATAAAGCCTCCACATTGACTCTGTACCGGTACCCTCTGTATAAAGCCTCCACATTGACTCTGTACCGGTACCCTCTGTATAAAGCCTCCACATTGACTCTGTACCGGTAAAGCCTCCCCTCTGTATGAAGCCTCCACATTGACTCTGTACCAGTACCCTCTGTATAAAGCCTCCACATTGACTCTGTACCGGTACCCTCTGTATAAAGCCTCCACATTGACTCTGTACCGGTACCCTCTGTATAAAGCCTCCACATTGACTCTGTACCGGTACCCTCTGTATATAGCCTCCACATTGACTCTGTACCGGTACCCTCTGTATAAAGCCTCCACATTGACTCTGTACCGGTACCCTCTGTATATAGCCTCCACATTGACTCTGTACCGGTACCCTCTGTATATAGCCTCCACATTGACTCTGTACCGGTACCCTCTGTATAAAGCCTCCACATTGACTCTGTACCGGTACCCTCTGTATATAGCCTCCACATTGACTCTGTACCGGTACCCTCTGTATATAGCCTCCACATTGACTCTGTACCGGTACCCTCTGTATAAAGCCTCCACATTGACTCTGTACCGGTACCCTCTGTATATAGCCTCCACATTGACTCTGTACCGGTACCCTCTGTATATAGCCTCCACATTGACTCTGTACCGGTACCCTCTGTATAAAGCCTCCACATTGACTCTGTACCGGTACCCTCTGTATATAGCCTCCACATTGACTCTGTACCGGTACCCTCTGTATATAGCCTCCACATTGACTCTGTACCGGTACCCTCTGTATATAGCCTCCACATTGACTCTGTACCGGTACCCTCTGTATATAGCCTCCACATTGACTCTGTACCGGTACCCTCTGTATAAAGCCTCCACATTGACTCTGTACCGGTACCCTCTGTATATAGCCTCCACATTGACTCTGTACCGGTACCCTCTGTATATAGCCTCCACATTGACTCTGTACCGGTACCCTCTGTATAAAGCCTCCACATTGACTCTGTACCGGTACCCTCTGTATATAGCCTCCACATTGACTCTGTACCGGTACCCTCTGTATATAGCCTCCACATTGACTCTGTACCGGTACCCTCTGTATATAGCCTCCACATTGACTCTGTACCGGTACCCTCTGTATATAGCCTCCACATTGACTCTGTACCGGTACCCTCTGTATAAAGCCTCCACATTGACTCTGTACCGGTACCCTCTGTATAAAGCCTCCACATTGACTCTGTACCGGTACCCTCTGTATAAAGCCTCCACATTGACTCTGTACCGGTACCCTCTGTATAAAGCCTCCACATTGACTCTGTACCGGTACCCTCTGTATAAAGCCTCCACATTGACTCTGTACCGGTACCCTCTGTATAAAGCCTCCACATTGACTCTGTACCGGTACCCTCTGTATAAAGCCTCCACATTGACTCTGTACCGGTACCCTCTGTATATAGCCTCCACATTGACTCTGTACCGGTACCCTCTGTATAAAGCCTCCACATTGACTCTGTACCGGTACCCTCTGTATAAAGCCTCCACATTGACTCTGTACCGGTACCCTCTGTATATAGCCTCCACATTGACTCTGTACCGGTACCCTCTGTATAAAGCCTCCACATTGACTCTGTACCGGTACCCTCTGTATATAGCCTCCACATTGACTCTGTACCGGTACCCTCTGTATAAGCCTCCACATTGACTCTGTACCGGTACCCTCTGTATAAAGCCTCCACATTGACTCTGTACCGGTACCCTCTGTATAAAGCCTCCACATTGACTCTGTACCGGTACCCTCTGTATAAAGCCTCCACATTGACTCTGTACCGGTACCCTCTGTATAAAGCCTCCACATTGACTCTGTACCGGTACCCTCTGTATAAAGCCTCCACATTGACTCTGTACCGGTACCCTCTGTATAAAGCCTCCACATTGACTCTGTACCGGTACCCTCTGTATATAGCCTCCACATTGACTCTGTACCGGTACCCTCTGTATATAGCCTCCACATTGACTCTGTACCGGTACCCTCTGTATAAAGCCTCCACATTGACTCTGTACCGGTACCCTCTGTATAAAGCCTCCACATTGACTCTGTACCGGTACCCTCTGTATAAAGCCTCCACATTGACTCTGTACCGGTACCCTCTGTATAAAGCCTCCACATTGACTCTGTACCGGTACCCTCTGTATAAAGCCTCCACATTGACTCTGTACCGGTACCCTCTGTATAAAGCCTCCACATTGACTCTTGACTCTGTATAAAGCCTCCACATTGACTCTGTACCGGTACCCTCTGTATATAGCCTCCACATTGACTCTGTACCAGTACCCTCTGTATAAAGCCTCCACATTGACCACATTGACTGACTCTGTACCGGTACCCTCTGTATAAAGCCTCCACATTGACTCTGTACCGGTACCCTCTGTATAAAGCCTCCACATTGACTCTGTACCGGTACCCTCTGTATAAAGCCTCCACATTGACTCTGTACCGGTACCCTCTGTATAAAGCCTCCACATTGACTCTGTACCGGTACCCTCTGTATAAAGCCTCCACATTGACTCTGTACCGGTACCGTCTGTCTGTATAAAGCCTCCACATTGACTCTGTACCGGTACCCTCTGTATAAAGCCTCCACATTGACTCTGTACCGGTACCCTCTGTATAAAGCCTCCACATTGACTCTGTACCGGTACCCTCTGTATAAAGCCTCCACATTGACTCTGTACCGGTACCCTCTGTATAAAGCCTCCACATTGACTCTGTACCGGTACCCTCTGTATAAAGCCTCACTATTATTATTTTACTGCTGCTGTTTAATTATTTCTTTGTTTTATTTTATATTTTTTACTTAACAACAACTTAACAACTTAAAGCATTGTTGGTTAAGGGCTTGTAAGTTAGCATTTCACTGTAAGGTCTACTAAACCTGTTGTATTCGGCACATGTGACAAATAACATTTGATTTGATTTGATTGGAAGTTGAATCAGTGTGCTACTTTAGCTCTGTAACAGATGGGAGTCCCTAGGTAGAGACTACTTATTTAGACTACTGTTCTCAGTTGAGGCACTATGTGAGTCTTTCCACAAGACACCATAACTAGCCAGTCATATTTAGCATATAATAGCATAACACAAAAGATTAGATAAACTGGAATTACACTCTCACTCACTAGTGCACGAAAAGGGCTGTGCGCAAACCACGCCCCAAAATATTTGAATGAGCTGCAGCCCAACAATTTAATTATCACTGAAATAGGAAAAAACTGAACTGCAATGAACCATTGAAGGGCTCAAAGGTTTCTTTGAGTCATTTTGGCTCCACATAGAACCAATAACCTTCCTAGCAGACTAAACTCCATGCCATGGTGAAGGAAGTTTCTGATGAACTTCCCCAATAACATAGAGCCGAGACCTGAGGTGTGTTCAGTTCTCGTGAGCATTTGTTATGTTGCGGAATGGTTTGACAGGTTTCCACAAAACGTTCTTGTACTTTCTTGAAAAGACTTTGAGGTATGTTTGCTCCCATTTCGTGGGTGTGGCGGGGTGTGGCTTGAAGCATTGAGTGACGTATTTACTGAGTGATGAAGTAGCCATGCCAACCCACAACTCACAACCCAATCCCTCCCTATTTTTCAACTGGTCGTTCAATACAGCACCGTTTATGTTCAATTACAGTTTTTCTCAATTGCCAAAACACAATTTCTGAAACCTTGCTCCATTTCCTGAAAACATTAAACACAAAACCTCATCTTCAAGCATTACATTTTACATTTAAGTCATTTAGCAGACGCTCTTATCCAGAGCGACTTACAAATTGGTGAATTCACCTTCTGACATCAGTGGAACAGCCACTTTACAATAGTGCATCTAAATCATTTAAGGGGGGGGTGAGAAGGATTGCTTTATCCTATCCTAGGTATTCCTTGAAGAGGTGGGGTTTCAGGTGTCTCCGGAAGGTGGTGATTGACTCCGCTGTCCTGGCGTCGTGAGGGAGATTGTTCCACCATTGGGGGGCCAGAGCAGCGAACAGTTTTGACTGGGCTGAGCGGGAACTGTACTTCCTCAGTGGTAGGGAGGCGAGCAGGCCAGAGGTGGATGAACGCAGTGCCCTTGTTTGGGTGTAGGGCCTGATCAGAGCCTGGAGGTACTGCGGTGCCGTTCCCCTCACAGCTCCGTAGGCAAGCACCATGGTCTTGTAGCGGATGCGAGCTTCAACTGGAAGCCAGTGGAGAGAGCGGAGGAGCGGGGTGACGTGAGAGAATTTGGGAAGGTTGAACACCAGACGGGCTGCGGCGTTCTGGATGAGTTGTAGGGGTTTAATGGCACAGGCAGGGAGCCCAGCCAACAGCGAGTTGCAGTAATCCAGACGGGAGATGACAAGTGCCTGGATTAGGACCTGCGCCGCTTCCTGTGTGAGGCAGGGTCGTACTCTGCGGATGTTGTAGAGCATGAACCTACAGGAACGGGCCACCGCCTTGATGTTAGTTGAGAACGACAGGGTGTTGTCCAGGATCACGCCAAGGTTCTTAGCGCTCTGGGAGGAGGAAACAATGGAGTTGTCAACCGTGATGGCGAGATCATGGAACGGGCAGTCCTTCCCCGGGAGGAAGAGCAGCTCCGTCTTGCCGAGGTTCAGCTTGAGGTGGTGATCCGTCATCCACACTGATATGTCTGCCAGACATGCAGAGATGCGATTCGCCACCTGGTCATCAGAAGGGGGAAAGGAGAAGATTAATTGTGTGTCGTCTGCATAGCAATGATAGGAGAGACCATGTGAGGTTATGACAGAGCCAAGTGACTTGGTGTATAGCGAGAATAGGAGAGGGCCTAGAACAGAGCCCTGGGGGACACCAGTGGTGAGGGCGCGTGGCGAGGAGACAGATTCTCGCCACGCCACCTGGTAGCAGCGACCTGTCAGGTAGGACGCAATCCAAGCGTGGGCCGCACCGGAGATGCCCAACTCGGAGAGGGTGGAGAGGAGGATCTGATGGTTCACAGTGTCGAAGGCAGCCGATAGGTCTAGAAGGATGAGAGCAGAGGAGAGAGAGTTAGCTTTAGCAGTGCGGAGCGCCTCCGTGATACAGAGAAGAGCAGTCTCAGTTGAATGACTAGTCTTGAAACCTGACTGATTTGGATCAAGAAGGTCATTCTGAGAGAGATAGCGGGAGAGCTGGCCAAGGACGGCACGTTCAAGAGTTTTGGAGAGAAAAGAAAGAAGGGATACTGGTCTGTAGTTGTTGACATCGGAGGGATCGAGTGTAGGTTTTTTCAGAAGGGGTGCAACTCTCGCTCTCTTGAAGACGGAAGGGACGTAGCCAGCGGTCAGGGATGAGTTGATGAGCGAGGTGAGGTAAGGGAGAAGGTCTCCGGAAATGGTCTGGAGAAGAGAGGAGGGGATAGGGTCAAGCGGGCAGGTTGTTGGGCGGCCGGCCGTCACAAGAAGCGAGATTTCATCTGGAGAGAGAGGGGAGAAAGAGGTCAGAGCACAGGGTAGGGCAGTGTGAGCAGAACCAGCGGTGTCGTTTGACTTAGCAAACGAGGATCGGATGTCGTCGACCTTCTTTTCAAAATGGTTGACGAAGTCATCTGCAGAGAGGGAGGAGGGGGGGAGGGGAGGAGGGTTCAGGAGGGAGGAGAAGGTGGCAAAGAGCTTCCTAGGGTTAGAGGCAGATGCTTGGAATTTAGCGTGGAAGAAAGTGGCTTTAGCAGCAGAGACAGAGGAGGAAAATGTAGAGAGGAGGGAGTGAAAGGATGCCAGGTCCGCAGGGAGGCGAGTTTTCCTCCATTTCCGCTCGGCTGCCCGGAGCACTGTTCTGTGAGCTCGCAATGAGTCGTCGAGCCACGGAGCGGGGAGGGGAGGACCGAGCCGGCCTGGAGGATAGGGGACATAGAGAGTCAAAGGATGCAGAAAGGGAAGAGAGGAGGGTTGAGGAGGCAGAATCAGGAGATAGGTTGGAGAAGGTATGAGCAGAGGGAAGAGATGATAGGATGGAAGAGGAGAGAGTAGCGGGGGAGAGAGAGCGAAGGTTGGGACGGCGCGATACCATCCGAGTAGGGGCAGTGTGGGAAGTGTTGGATGAGAGCGAGAGGGAAAAGGATACAAGGTAGTGGTCGGAGACTTGGAGGGGAGTTGCAATGAGGTTAGTGGAAGAACAGCATCTAGTAAAGATGAGGTCGAGCGTATTGCCTGCCTTGTGAGTAGGGGGGAAGGTGAGAGGGTGAGGTCAAAAGAGGAGAGGAGTGGAAAGAAGGAGGCAGAGAGGAATGAGTCAAAGGTAGACGTGGGGAGGTTAAAGTCGCCCAGGACTGTGAGAGGTGAGCCGTCCTCAGGAAAGGAGCTTATCAAGGCATCAAGCTCATTGATGAACTCTCCGAGGGAACCTGGAGGGCGATAAATGATAAGGATGTTAAGCTTGAAAGGGCTGGTAACTGTGACAGCATGGAATTCAAAGGAGGCGATAGACAGATGGGTAAGGGGAGAAAGAGAGAATGACCACTTGGGAGAGATGAGGATCCCGGTGCCACCACCCCGCTGACCAGAAGCTCTCGGGGTGTGCGAGAACACGTGGGCGGACGAAGAGAGAGCAGTAGGAGTAGCAGTGTTGTCTGTGGTGATCCATGTTTCCGTCAGTGCCAAGAAGTCGAGGGACTGGAGGGAGGCATAGGCTGAGATGAACTCTGCCTTGTTGGCCGCAGATCGGCAGTTCCAGAGGCTACCGGAGACCTGGAACTCCACGTGGGTCGTGCGTGCTGGGACCACCAGATTAGGGTGGCTGCGGCCACGCGGTGTGGAGCGTTTGTATGGTCTGTGCAGAGAGGAGAGAACAGGGATAGATAGACACATAGTTGACAGGCTACAGAAGAGGCTACGCTAATGCAAAGGAGATTGGAATGACAAGTGGACTACACTTATCGAATGTTCAGACCGTTAAACTTACGTAGCAAGAATCTTATTGACTAAAATGATTGAAATGATACAGTACTGCTGGAGTAGGCTAGCTGGCAGTGGCTACGTTGTTGACACTACACTAATCAAGTCGTTCCGTCGAGTGTAATAGTTTCTACAGTGCTGCTATTCGGGGGCTAGCTGGCTAGCTAGCAGTGTTGATTACGTAACGTTACGTTAAAAGAAAGACAATAGCTGGCTAGCTAACCTAGAAAATCGCTCCAGACTACACAATTGTCTTAGATACAAAGACGGCTATGTAGCTAGCTAGCTACGATCAAACAAATCAAACCGTTGTACTGTAATGAAGTGAAATGAAAATGTGATACTACCTGTGGAGCGAGGCGGAATGTTGACCGGGTTGTCAAGCACTATTTACATAACCTCTGACTCCTCTTGCAAAATGAAACATTCGCCTCAAAACAGTTTTACCTGTGTTCAAAATAAAACACTGCTCTCAAATCATAAACAAAGTGATCAAAATGATATACACTCAAGCAGTCAGTAAACAATACACCGGAAAATAGAAAACACTGTTCAAAGCATACAATTCTCAGGGAGAAGTACATTTTTAATCTAAAAAAATATTAATATTTTTCCCCTCATTGTGTTTTGATGAACGAAAACATGTTCTATCATAGTATCTCAAAATTGATCAGATATTACTACTCTGCTTTGCTCTTTGCAATTTTGTTTTTTGTTCTTCCTCCTTGTACCCCTATTTTTACAGTACTGTACCCTGCATCTCACAAACTTGTCCTTTGTCTCTGTGATACTGTAATTCTTGTTCTTTGTTGATATGAACCTGCAACCAGTCAAAATCTATTGAGCAGTCAGAACTGTTAATAAATGGAAAGCACAATGTTCAGGGCCATACAATTTGTCCATTGTACAGTATACAGCCTACAATGCACTGTACTACCGTATCCATTCTCAGACTTTCTCCTTCCCACCTTCAACAACCTGTTTGCTCTCTGAACTGGCTTATATTGGTTGTGTCGCATCATTTGAAACAGGTTAAATCAATTTTGAGTGGTTGTGTTCAATCAATGACATATGTTCTCTATTTGTATTTGATTGTTGCCACTTGTGTTTACCAGTATGGACAACATGTGCATTAGAATGCAGAATGTGTTTTGAGAATGAGAATGTGTTTAGAGTTTTGCTGAAAAGTCTAAGTGAGATCTGCAAATGGTGTTTTACCATGTGAAATGGTTGAAGGTATTGACAACAGACTGTGTTTTACCATGTGAAATGGTTGAAGGTATTGACAACAGACTGTGTTTTACCATGTGAAATGGTTGAAGGTATTGACAACAGACTGTGTTTTACCATGTGAAATGGTTGAAGGTATTGACAACAGACTGTGTTTTACCATGTGAAATGGTTGAAGGTATTGACAACAGACTGTGTTTTACCATGTGAAATGGTTGAAGGTATTGACAACAGACTGTGTTTTACCATGTGAAATGGTTGAAGGTATTGACAACAGACTGTGTTTTACCATGTGAAATGGTTGAAGGTATTGACAACAGACTGTGTTTTACCATGTGAAATGGTTTAAGGTTTTGACAACAGACTGTGTTTTACCATGTGAAATGGTTGAAGGTATTGACAACAGACTGTGTTTTACCATGTGAAATGGTTGAAGGTATTGACAACAGACTGTGTTTTACCATGTGAAATGGTTGAAGGTATTGACAACAGACTGTGTTTTACCATGTGAAATGGTTGAAGGTATTGACAACAGACTGTGTTTTACCATGTGAAATGGTTGAAGGTATTGACAACAGACTGTGTTTTACCATGTGAAATGGTTTAAGGCATAATTAGCTAAATGAGTCCAGGCAACTGAGAACGCTGTTCAGCCAAATGGGTTTTAGTGTTTTTAGCAATTGCGAAAAACTGTAAACTTTCCAGAACGTAAAAAGGGACTTAACCCATTCCAGGCTTTGTAGAATTAAGTTGACTACATTGATTTGACCAAAATCAATAATTGAAATGTCCATATTTGTCCTTTTGTGCATTTCTTTGTTTGCTGAAATCCATACTTTTTCAATAAACGTTATCAAATACCACCACAGATTGTTTCCTTGTTTAGATTCAATGTGCACATGCGTCTTTCTGCTGAGTTGCCATCTTAGAACAGCAATGAGTAAACAGTTGGTGGTTGCATTTGATTCATATTTATTGAAAAAGATACAGATAAAACACATTCTGACCTAGACTTCCCTCATAATTTCACCACCTTTGCATGCGATTAAACGATGAATAAGGTTGAGCAACCTGTCGGTTCCAAGTAGAACAACATCTACTTAATTTTTTTCCAATATAAATGACACCATTATCCATGTACTGTAATTGACTAATTGATAAGAGCTATTGATAGAGCTAGGTAAATGAGTAAGCCGTTTGGATGAGGGGATTGTAAATATACATGACAATTGTTTTGGATCTATTTTTCCTTATGATTGCTGGAGACAAATGTGGAACAGGTAGAATTTCACCTTTTCCACTGTGAAGTTTATGAAATGCTGGGTTTCTAACTTGCAAGGATGAAATTTGGAGACCCAACTATAGGCTTCTTCGCCATGCGCAAATGACAGTATAGCGCCAAACCTACCAAGTTGATTTATGATTTCTACAATGTTTTAATTATATGCCCAGATGTTTCACTGTATGCAATGTGTTCAATATTAGCCACTATCCATAGCAACTGTCAGTTATACTCACATACATTTATAACTGTCACTTTAGTGTTAGTTGCCTTACATTTTGTATGATTACATTACATTTTGTCCTCTATCACGCCCGTGTTGTTGTTCCTGAGGATCGCTAGCAATAGTGGATCATGTTAGGCTATCGTATTACAAGTTGTGCAATCATTTGGGACATTTGAAATGTCCCAAATGAAAAAAATATCTGAAAAAATGTAGAACCAGGAACAGATATAGCCCCAGGTTCACTCCAGACGTGACTGTCCTTGACGAGCACAAAAACATCCTGTGGCGTTCTGCATTAGCTTCGAATAGCCCCCGCGATATGCAACTTTTCAGGGAAGTTAGGAACCAATATACACAGGCAGTTAGGAAAGCAAAGGCTAGCTTTTTCAAACGGAAATGTACATCCTGTAGCACAAACTCCAAAAAGGTCTGGGACACTGTAAAGTCCATGGAGCTGCCCACTGCACTGAGGCTAGGAAACACTGTCAACACCGATAAATCCACGATAATCAAGATTTCAATAAGCATTTTTCTGTGACTGGCCATGCTTTCCTCCTGGCTACCCTGGTAAACATCCCTGCACCCCCCACAGCATCTTGCCCAAGCCTCCCCATTTCTCCTTCACCCAAATCCAGACAGCTGATGTTCTGAAAGAGCTGCAAAATCTGGACCCCGACAAATCAGCCGGGCTAGACAATCTGGAACCTCTCTTTCTAAAATTATCTGCTGAAATAGTTGCAACCCATACTACTAGACGGTTCAACCTCTCTTTAGTATCCTCTGAGATCCCCAAAGATTGGAAAGCTGCTGTGGTCATCCCCCTCTTCAAAGGGGGAGACACTCTAGACCCAAACTGCTACAGACCTATATCTACAGTGCCTTGCGAAAGTATTCGGCCCCCTTGAACTTTGCGACCTTTTGCCACATTTCAGGCTTCAAACGTAAAGATATAAAACTGTATTTTTTTGTGAAGAATCAACAACAAGTGGGACACAATCACGAAGTGGAACGACATTTATTGGATATTTCAAACTTTTTTAACCGTATAAATGCACCTGCACTGTGATAGTCTCAGAGGTCCGTTAAAAGCGCAGAGAGCATCATGAAGAACAAGGAACACACCAGGCAGGTCCGAGATACTGTTGTGAAGAAGTTTAAAGCCGGATTTGGATACAAAAAGATTTCCCAAGCTTTAAACATCCCAAGGAGCACTGTGCAAGCGAAAATATTGAAATGGAAGGAGTATCAGACCACTGCAAATCGACCAAGACCTGGCCGTCCCTCTAAACTTTCAGCTCATACAAGGAGGAAGACTGATCAGAGATGCAGCCAAGAGTCCCATGATCACTCTGGATGAACTGCAGAGATCTACAGCTGAGGTGGGAGACTCTGTCCATAGGACAACAATCAGTCGTATATTGCACAAATCTGGCCTTTATGGAAGAGTGGCAAGAAGAAAGCCATTTCTTAAAGATATCCATAAAAAGTGTCGTTTAAAGTTTGCCACAAGCCACCTGGGAGACACACCAAACATGTGGAAGAAGGTGCTCTGGTCAGATGAAACCAAAATTGAACTTTTTGGCAACAATGCAAAACGTTATGTTTGGCGTAAAAGCAACACAGCTCATCACCCTGAACACACCATACCCACTGTCAAACATGGTGGTGGCAGCATCATGGTTTGGGCCTGCTTTTCTTCAGCAGGGACAGGGAAGATGGTTAAAATTGATGGGAAGATGGATGGAGCCAAATACAGGACCATTCTGGAAGAAAACCTGATGGAGTCTGCAAAAGACCTGAGACTGGGACGGAGATTTGTCTTCCAACAAGACAATGATCCAAAACATAAAGCAAAATCTACAATGGACCGGTTCAAAAATAAACATATCCAGGTGTTAGAATGGCCAAGTCAAAGTCCAGACCTGAATCCAATCAAGAATCTGTGGAAAGAACTGAAAACTGCTGTTCACAAATGCTCTCCATCCAATCTCACTGAGCTAGAGCTGTTTTGCAAGGAGGAATGGGAAAAAAATTCAGTCTCTCGATGTGCAAAACTGATAGAGACATATCCCAAGCGACTTACAGCTGTAATCGCAGCAAAAGGTGGCGCTACAAAGTATTAACTTAACCTCTTGATACTCCCCACCCCGGATCCGGGATCGTGAATAAAGCCTCAGGCTCATTAGCACAACGCAACGTTAACGATTTCTGAAAATCGCAAATAAAATGAAAATAATGCACCTGCTCTCAAGCTTAGCCTTTTCTTAACAACACTGTCATCTCAGATAAAATATGCTTTTGAACCATAGCAAATAACTAATTTGTGTAAGAGTATGCTAAGCTAGCTTAGCATTTTGAGTAGCATTTAGCACGCAACATTTTCACAAAAACCAGATAACCAAATAAATAAAATCATTTACCTTTGAAGAGCTTCGGATGTTTTCAATGAGGAGACTCTCAGTTACATAGCAAATGTTCAGTTTTTCCTGAAAGAATCTTTGTGTAGGAGAAATCGCTCCGTTTTGTACATCACATTTGGCTACCGAAACGAACCGAAAATTCAGTCACCAAAACGTCAAACTTTTTCCGAATTAACTCCATAATATCGACCGAAACATGGCAAACGTTGTTTGGAATCAATCCTCAAGGTGTTTTTTCACATATCTCTTCATTGATATGCAGTTCGTGGAAGCCTGCTTTCCCCTCAGAATCGCATGGAAAAATACCAGCAGCTGAAAAAGACGCACCAATTTCGACGGAGGACACCGGGCGGACACCTGGAAAATGTAGTCTCTTATGGTCAATCTTCCAATGATATGCCTACAAATACGTCACAATGCTGCAGACACCTTGGGGAAACGACAGAAAGGGCAGGCTCATTCCTCTCGCATTCACAGCCATATAAGGAGACAATGGAAAACGGAGCCTCAAAAATCCTGCTGGTTTCCTGGAAGCCGTTTCATCTTGGTTTTGCCTGTAGCTCCTGTTCTAGGGCACCCATAGAGAATATCTTTGCAGTTCTGGAAACGTCAGAGTGTTTTCTTTCCAAAGCTATCAATTATATGCATAGTCGAGCATCTTTTTGTGACAAAATATTGCGCTTAAAACGGGCACGTCTTTTTATCCAAAAATGAAATAGCGCCCCCATAGCATCAAGAGGTTTTAAGGGGGCTGAATAATTTTGCACGCCCAATTTTTCAGTTTTTGATTTGTTAAAAAGGTTTGAAATATCCAATAAATGTCGTTCTACTTCATCATTGTTTCCCACTTGTTGTTGATTCTTCACAAAAAAATACAGTTTTATATCTTTATGTTTGAAGCCTGAAATGTGGCAAAAGGTCGCAAAGTTCAAGGGGGCCGAATACTTTCGCAAGGCACTGTATCCAACCCTGCCTTTCTAAGGTCTTCAAAAGCCAAGTTAACAAACAGATCACCGACCATTTCGAATCCCACCGTACCTTCTCCGCTATGCAATCTGGTTACCGAGCTGGTCATGGGTACACCTCAGCCACGCTCAAGGTCCTAAACTATAGCATAACCGCCATCAATAAGAGACAATACTGTGCAGCCGTATTTATCAACCTTGTCATGGCTTTCGACTCTGTCAATCACCACATTCTTATCGGCAGACTCAACAGCCTTGGTTTCTCAAATAACTGCCTCGCCTGGTTCACAAACTACTCCCCAGACAGAGTTCAGTGTGTCAAATCGGAGTGAAATAAAACAATAATCACTAACCACAACAGCAATGGACAAGGCATATTGACATTAGGGAGAGGCATGCATAGCTGAGTGATCATAGGGACCAGTGAATAGTTAGGTGAGGTGGAGACACGGTGACTCAGACAGCTAGCGGGGCGGGATAGCAGGCTAGAAGGGCCTTAAGGGGACTTCGCGTCAGAAGAGTCTGTTGTATTCCCCTCTGACAATTACATCAGCAGACCAGTCGTGATAGATCTCCAGGGCTCCATGTAGGCAGTAAAAAGGGTCCAGGCCAATTGGCAAAATAGGTATTGTAGCCCAACAAATTGGCTGATGGACCCCTTTAGCTAACAGTTCGATAAGTTCTAGATAGCTAGCGGGCCACGGCAAGCAGGCTAGCGGATGGGCCTTCAGGGAACGTCATGACGGAGGAGCCTGTTGAAACCCCCTGGAGCGGATTACATTGGTAGACCAGTCGTGGTGGATTAGCGGGGCTCCGTGTTGGCAGTAAAAGGGGTACAGGCCAAATAGGCAAAATAGGCAAAATAGGTAGGCCGGGAGATGGGCCTAGCACGGGGCTAGTTTCTAGCTAATTGGTGCTTGCTTGCTTCGGGATGTTAGCCAGGAGTAGCCACTCGGATAGCAGCTAGCTAGCTGCGCTGATCCAGGTAAAAAGGTTTAGAGCTTGCGGTAGGAATCCGGAGATATGGAGATTTGGTTTAGAAAAAGCAGTCCGGTATGCTATGGGCTGAATCGTGCTGTTCAGACTGGCAGGAGTTGACCGGGTTAAGGTTAGCTGATGACCGCTAGTAGTGGCTAACTGACTACTAGCTAGTAGCTAGTTAGCTGGCTAGCTTCTGTTGGGGGTTTCGGTTTGTGTTAATGGACAGTCTATCAGGCATCGGCTGTGTAGCCGAGTGATCATAAAGTCCAATGAGCAGCACTAGATGAAACAGGGAACAGTCGGTAGTCATTTACTACGTTGAGTGAGCGGGAGACACAGCGTTCAGGGAGTTAGCAGGGCGGGGCTAGCAGATGGAACAGCATAATGTACCCATTCTCTGGCTGTGGTTCAATGTGAAGTAGTACTGAAGCAGGACTTTCATTCCATACCAATTTGACATGTAACAGTCAAATTTCCATCACTCAGTCATTACCAGTTTGAGCATTGTAGCTAGAACAATTAAAACCACCGTTCTGAACTAATATTTATTCTAAGCATAGGGTCCATGCACAGATCGGCTACATAGCTACTCATCCATAGAATTCAGGTATTGTCATCCTGCACTACACAATAAGCACGACTTAGCTACTGCTACATTGCCTGCATTGGCGAATATCTTCAATCTCTAACGTTACAACAATAAAGAACAATGACAGGTGATTTACTTTAAAATATGTTTTTTTCATGAACAGCAAGGCAAGCTTACAAAATTGCACATTAAAATTGCAGAAAATGCTTTAGCTAGTTAGCAATTACTTTTGCATCTGCTGGGTTTCACAAGAGGACAGCCTGGTTTGCTAGTTTGCTTTGGAGTTTCTAAAACATTAAACAACACAAATTACAGTTCATACAAATGTTGAATGCCCAGATAGAAAGCTAAATGTGTTGATACACTGTAAAACATTTTTTTTCATTTGTACAATTTGGTCATTTAGTAGATGCTCTTGTCCTTAACAACTTAGTTAGTGTATTCAACCAAGGTTGATTAAAAAATACATCACAGTCATAGCAAGTCAAATGTTTCTATAACTGTTATTGAAAATTTTATTGTACTTAAGAATATATTGGTCTTCAAAATAATTTTAACTACAACAAGACATATATCTCTGACCATCTCTGGATAATGCCAATGTAGCCGATGCGAAATGGCCAGCTAGTTAGCGGTGGTGCGCGCTGGTAGTGTTTCAATCGGTGACATCACTCGCTCTGAGACCTTGAAGTAGTGGTTCCCCTTGCTCTGCAAGGGCCGCGGCTTTTTTGGAGCGATGGGTAACGATGCTTCGAGGGTGACTGTTGACGTGTGCAAAGCGTCCCTGGTTCGCGCCCAGGTCGGGGCGAGGGGACGGACGTAAAGTCTATACTGTTACACCAATACACTACTGAGATATTAATGGTAACTTGATGAAAGAGCAATGAAACACAGTACAATGCAGTAAAAGTGACTATTCAACTGTCATTCAAATGACATCCACATTATTGTACTGTAATAACAAGGGATTAGAGCAAGCTGATTGACTGTAGACATCACATAATACAGTATATTAATGAATATTAGGTCTTTTAAATCAGTTAAACTTCTAGAGACCTAAACAAAGGTTTCCAAACTAGCCGTGATAACAGGGCAAACAGATAAATACTCAACCATTAAAAATGTTAAGACCAACCACCATTATGATTTGTTTCATATATACACTTAATTGCTGGAATAAAAATACTACCATATATTACTTAAATTGGTACAGGACACGAACTAACGTGTGCAACAAATATAGCCATTTACAAGGCACGCCTTCAAATATGTTAATGAGCCAGCAATTATTTCTTCCCCATAATATATCTCCACAATCCACCATAATTTCCAGTTTGCTGGGGTAAACATATACCAAAATAGCAATACAGTAGTTTATTGTTGAATTGTATTTACAAGAAAATCTAACTGATCCCTTCCTCCATCTCTCCTTCGAACCCTCCCTCCCGCCCTCCTCCCCCTTTTCTCCTCCCTCTCTCCCTCCCGCCCTCATCCCTCCAATTACCCTTCCCCCTCTTTCCTACCATGATTAATGACAGTTTGATGAGGCCGTCTTGTTATCTCTCTCTCTCCTGAACCTCTGCTACCAGTACACATACCAAGTGGTTATGGCACCTTTGTTCTTAATTCTTCTTGGGGTAGAGGGGGGCTAAACTGACAAATGGAACTGTTTTAAGATGATCATACTATGGATCATTTAGCTATTTGATTTAGAATTTGAGGATCCCTTTAGGTATCATTTAGGCATGATTTTATAAAATGTAGATTTTGGCTGACTACTATAGCCCATAGAAACGCATTGACTAACACATTCATAAATGGCAAAAAGGACAGTAAAAAATACATCGTAAGAAACAAGGTTTTGAAGTGTCTGTCGTAATTCTATATTTTTTTTTACACACATTTAACCCCTTTTTTGGGGTAGGAACAAAACTACCTTCATACTTCCATTTGTTTTTTAAAACCGGTACTGTTAACCTTCAGACAAGTCCCATGACACTTGTGAGGGTTGTAGAGCAAAATGGAGAACGCCATCGTATTCGTGAGAATCTCCCCTTTCCACAACGGTAACGTTAGTTTGTAGGCCAAACGGTTCGGATGCTACCAAACAGAAGTTGTCATATCGACTGTACTGACTTTGGACGAGTTGCCTGACACTTGTGGGGGTCGTAGAGCAAAACTGTTCGGACGCTGCAGACATTCATGTGAGAAGTCTCATGGCCTGACAAACACAGCTCTAGCTCTGCGACCTTTCACTGCAGATGCGGAAGTGCGACACTGGCGGATGCGGTGTGTCAATCGACTCTAGGGTGTTAAGAAACAAAATGTCACACAACTTGTCAACCTGTTTAGACATGAATGGGATGATTCTAAAGCTTGGTGATTTTTTTGTTGTTTTAAGATCCCACTGATAAACTCATGAACAGAAAGAGTGTTGCCTGCTAAAATGCTCTCACCATGCTAGGGAATCCCTTGGGGCTGTAACACATGCTCACACGCACGCACTCACACATGCACACACACACACACACACACACACACACACACACACACACACACACACACACACACACACACACACACACACACACACACACACACACACACACACACACACAGAGACAGAAAGTGACAGACGGGTGGGCGGACTTACACAAACATGTCTTCATGAGTGTCCTCACCCTGATGCCTCTAGCGTTGTTGTAGACAACAGAGTGCGTGATTGCAAAGCAACCCCAGTATTATCAGCATTAAACTCATTACAACACTATTGCTCATTCTGTAAAGGACTCTGTTGAAGAAATAACCGCTAATTTGCCTAATTGACTATGACTAGCTGTCAACAGTGTCTTGTGTTGAAATGTTTAAGGGACCTTGATGAGAAGTTAGGGCTTAGGCTTTGTGATGTGTTTGGGAGGGGTTTAGGACTTACAAAACATTGTGAGAGTTTAGGCCTTATTTTGTGAGTGTTTTGGAGATATTTAGACTCATATTTTTATGAGCCCTTTTTGTCAGTTTCTCCCGTGAGATTGTGTGTTTTATGATGTATTTTAATGTTTTCTTTCTTTTTGGAATTGGTGTGAGGCCGGGGCTCATGGTAAATCCTGTGAATGTGTTTTTGTGTGTGTGTGTGCGCGTGTTAGAGTGTGTGTGTGTGGGTGTGACTGTGTGCGTGTGTGAGTGTGTGCATGTTCGTTTGAGGTGGGAGGGCAGGTTAGACTGCTTTTCAAAACACTCATCCCATTCTCTCAGGCTATCAATGAAAAATGAATAAGCGAGAGATCGATCTGATAGAATCACAGTGGGAGAGACAACTGTACTCTGGAGAGAAGAGGAGCAGAGAAACAGGAGGAGAAGAACACAAGAGAGGGTTAGAGAAGAAGATAGAGAGAGCAAGATGTGTGACCTGTTGCCCACAAGGGCAACCAGTGAAGAACAAACATTTTGAACACAACCTATATTTATGTTTATTTATTTTCCCTTTTGTATTTGCAAATCATTACAAGACTGTATATAGACATAATATGACATTTGAAATGTATTTATTATTTTGGAACTTTTGTAAGTGTAATGTTTAACGTACATGTTTTTCACTTGCTTTGTCAATGTTTCCCATGCCAATAAAGCCCCTTAAATTGAAAAAACTGAATTGAGAGAGAGAGAGAGAGAGAGAGGGGAGAGAGATAGAGAGAGAGGAGAGATAGAGAGAGAGAGAGGAGAGAGAGAGCACACTGAGCATGCACTCTTGTGGGGCCCCTGTGTTGAGGATCAGCATAGCGGAGTTGTTGTTGCCTACCTTCACCATCTGGGGTCGGCCTGTCAGGAAGTCCAGGACCAGGTTGCACAGTGCGGGTTCAGACTCAGTGCCCTGAGCTTAGCGATGAGCTTGGAAGGCACTATGGTATTGAAGGCTGAGCTGTAGTTGATGAACAGTATTCTTACATAGGTATTCGTCTTGTCCAGATGGGATAGGGCAGTGTGCAGTGCGATGGCGATTATGTAATATGTGGATCCGTTGGGGTAGTATGCTAATTGTAGTGGGTCTAAGGTGTCGGGTAAGGTGGAAGTGATATGATCCTTAACGAGCCTCTCAAAGCACTTCATGATGACAGAAGTGAGTGCTACGGATAGAGATCAGAAGCTGTGGAAAGGGAGACAACAGAGGTGAGAGAGAGAGAGAGAGAGAGAGAGAGAGAGAGAGAGAGAGAGAGAGAGAGAGGGAGAGAGAGAGAGAGAGAGAGAGAGAGAGAGAGAAGGTTGAGCAGGGAAACAGGAGGATAAAAAATAGTAGGAGTTAAAAAGAGATAGAGATGATGTGTGGTAGAAAGGGAGAGACGAGAGGAGAAGGACAGAGAGGAGAGCTAGAGAGAGCTATGCTATCTCTTTTCTCTCTATTCTCTCTTCCCCAATAGTGCTATGGTGTTGAACTAAGGTCCAGATACAGATGCATTGTGATTAGCCAGCCAGGTCACCCGTGATACAGGTCAGTATTCGACCTCCATCCATGTCTGACAATGTCTGGCAACAGTGAGCAAGCGCTGCTACCTTCAAGTAGGTTTTGGTTTTGCTTATGGTGTTGGATGGGTGTGAACGTGTTTTTGACTCTAAAGGTTGCAAGTTCGTATCCAGTGATAGAAAGTTGTTATTGAGATTTTAGTTTTAAGCGTACTTAAAACCTTAACCCTTAGATTAACTATTCGGACGTAATGCTTAACCTTAAGATTTTGGAGTTAATGCCTAAACAACCTTAAACACTTTGAAATTTGACATTTGCAACAAGTTCAAAGTTTGATGTTTGAGAAGCACTGATGAACGTCTAATTCTGATGGATAGCTGTGGTTAGCAGGTGTAGGCTAGTCAGAGAAGTGTATTAGCCACACGCAGGCTCACACACACAGTGTATTAGCTCCACATATACAGCTAAAAAGCCTCAACAGAGTACTACATTAATCCTACACAATGTCTGCAGCCTGCAACTTAATCTCATAGTTTCACTTCAGGATTTGAGGTAATTGGATACTATAGGGCTTCTTTCATACTCATTCTTTGGCATTGTTTACTAGAATAAAATGCATACAGTGTATGAATGTTTGGGTCTGATGTGTGTGACCAGGTTATATTGGGATAGTGAAAGTGTTGTGTGTGTGAGACTGTGTATGTGTTTGCTCCCGTGAACCCAGTCAGCAGGGAACAGGATTCTCACATCCGTCTCAGAGAGGTGTATGGGTCAGACGTCTGGAGGCTGTGTGTGTGTGTGTGTGTGTGTGTGTGTGTGTGTGTGTGTGTGTGTGTGTGTGTGTGTGTGTGTGTGTGTGTGTGTGTGTGTGTGTGTGTGTGTGTGTGTGTGTGTGTGTGTGTGTGTGTGTGTGTGTGTGTGTGTGTGTGTGTGTGTGTGTGTGCGCGTGTGTGTGTGTCTGTGTGTGTGTGTGTGTGTGTGTGTCTGTGTGTGTGTGTGTGTGTGTGTGTGTGTGTGTGTGTGTGTGTGTGTGTGTGTTCGTGTGTGTGCGCGTGTGTGTGTGTGTCAGTGGCAATGTCTCTGTGCCCATATAGTAATTGTCAGAGTTTGGCAGGGCAATCAGTTCCATGCCACTGAACTCCATGTCTCTACACACACACACACACACACACACACACACACACACACACACACACACACACACACACACACACACACACACACACACACACACACACACACACACACACACACACGCACTAACACACACTAACACACACTAACACACACACACACAAACCACTCACACATCCATGTGCACGCGGCCATGGCTGGAAGGGCAGAGCTGCGAGATTCCCCAGCAGTTGAAAATGAAAGTTTCTCCAAGTTCAGCCATGTCACTGTTGACAATGACAGTGATGCTGTCATGGAATGAGCAGAAACTATGTTGGACATTCACACTCACACACACAAACACACACATAAACACACGCACACACACCTCAGCATAGGTGTTATGTGTGTGTGTGTGTGTGTGTGTGTGTGTGTGTGTGTGTGTGTGTGTGTGTGTGTGTGTGTGTGTGTGTGTGTGTGTGTGTGTGTGTGTGTGTGCATGCGTGCGTGCGTGCATGTGTGTGTTTGCACGTCTGTGTGTCCAAATTAAAGTGTGAGCTATTTTCATCCCACCATCATTATCTTTGTCCTCAAGTGTCCCAGTCCCTTTAATATGGTAATGTTCCTGTAGTCCCTGGCAAGGTAATTGTTTAGTGCTTTGAGTTTGACTCTCTGCAGTGTCTCTCTTGTACCCAACTCCTCTCTAAATACGTTTTAATCAGGCAGGCTTTAACTAAATGTTTAGTGCACTGACTTCAACTGTGTCTAGGTGAAGGACATATGTTGTTGGTTTATTGTTTGTCTTTTATCTTTAAAAGATACATTCATTGAAATCATAACGGAAAATGCATGGAAATTACAAAACAATATGCTTTTATATACTACAATTTTATAAGTTGTTTATGAAGATAATAGTTGTAGATTTGACTACACGCACACACACTCGCCAGTCGCATACTCATACGAACAGACGCACAAGCACACACACACACACATTCCTCTGTTCCCAGTTTGAGTTCCCAGACATGACTCTCCAAACCACCCCTTAATTTAATTCAGAATGAAATTAAGGAACATTCCAACAGCCTCTCTCTCAGCAGCAATATATAGGCCAAAGCCAAGGGCTGTTATTTGACAGTAAACCCAAAAGGAGCAGCACAGAGAGGGGGCTTAGATTTCACTAATCCCCCCCATGCCTGGGTGAGACTGCCATCTTTCTCCTCACTCTCTCTCTCTTGCACCTTGGGTTTTTCACACTACTTCTTTCTCTTGCTAGTTCTGTTTCCATCCCCCATCTCTTTCATTTCCCCTCTCTTTTCCTGGGTTGTTTCTAAGAGAGATACAGCCTGCTGTATTTTTGGCTGAAGTGTTGATCCTGTTTGTGTATCGCCCCAGGCCTCTCCTCCTCTCGTCCTTTCCTCTGCTCTACCGCTTCACTTTCCACTCTTCAGGAAAGCTGAGTCCTCTCTGTCCTTATTTTGTGACTGAGAGAGAGGCAGAGAGAGCGAGGGCGGGATACTGAGGGAGAAGGAGAGTAAAAGATAGGGGAGAGGGAGAGAGAGGGGTAAAATATATGTACTGTATTGGCTGCTGGAGGCAGAGAAGAATAGGTAAAAGAGGTTCAAGCGGGACACAGAGGGAGAGTATATCTAAGAGAGTGAGAGTGAACGTGAGCAATAGAGAGAGAAAATAAATGTTTTTCGTATTGAGTCACTGCAGTCTGTGCAAGGCCAACGGATTGATGACAGTCCCCCTCATCTCTGCCAAGACACCATACTGCAAAGCACACTACACAGTTCGGTCGTTCCACCTCAAAGGATTTAGACACCCACCATCTCAGATTGTTCTGAAAATCATTTCTGTTGTTAGAAAGATATCGGATAAGAATTCGTGCAATACTATTTTGTTGAAATTAAGCTAATTGATTGCAACCAAATTGGCCATTTTAATATTCAATAAATATAGTACCTAACATCCAATTTGGACTAACCTTTGTTCTAACAATGAGATAGACATGAGCATTCCAAAGAAATGGTCAAAAGCCATGGATACCTCACACCCCACAATCCATTCCAATTCCACCCCAACAACGTGCATATCGTGTCAGTTCTCTGTCTTTGACAAGTTGTATGGAGTTGCGGCTAGGAGTATTATTTCTTCATCTTGTACTTTCATTGAATAATGTTGTTGTTATTTTTTGTTCAGAGAAATTTGTCATTGAAGTTGTTGGGTTTATGTCCCATCTTACATCCTGATGTTACCGGGTTCTGACGTCTAGATGGTGTTGTTCCTGCTATTAGGTGATAATTTTTTAAGGAATCCCTCACACCCACATTGTTAAAGTGATAGTTCAATCACATTACAAAATGAAATATTGGTTTTCTTTCCCTGTAAGCAGTCTATGGACCAGGTATGACAGCAACCAAATTATGAAAGACAAGTATTGTAATTTTGAATTCTGTAAAGTGAGTGTGGAAGAGATGAAAAAGTATTGTTGTCTATCAACAATGACAAGCAACGGGGTCTGACAACTTGGATGGAAATTACTGAGGATAATAGTGGAAGATATTGCCACTCCTATTTGCCTTATTGTCAATTTAAGCCTACTAGAAAGTGTGTGCCCGCAGGCCTGGAGGGAAGCAAACGTGATTCTGCTACCTAAGAATAATAAAGCCCCCTTTACTGGCTCAAATAGCCAACCAATCAGCCTGTTACCAACCCTTAGTAAACTTTTGGGAAAAAAAATGTTTGATCAGATACAATGCTATTTTACAGTAAACAAATTGACAACAGAATTTCAGCACGCTTATAGGGAAGGATATTAACACAAGCACAGAACTTACACAAATTACTGATGATTGGCTGAGAGACATTTATGATTAAAATGTTGTGGGGGCTGTTTGGTTAGTCTTCAGTGTTATGGCTTTACATCCCCTGCTATATTATAGAAAAATAGTTACCTGTCTAACAGAACACAGAGGGTGCTCTTTAATGGAAGCCTCTCCAACATAATCCAGGTAGAATCAGAAATTCCCCAGGGCAGCTGTCTAGGCCCCTTACTTTGTTCAATCTTTACTGACATGAGTAAAGTCAGTGTGTCTATGTATGCAGATGACTCAACATTATACAAGTAATCTACTACAGTGACTGAAATCACTGCAACACTGAACAAAGAGCTGCAGTTAGTTTTAGAGTGGGTGGCAAGAAATAAATAAGTCCTAAATATTTTCTAAAACAAACTAACGTTCTTTAAAAAAACAATTACCTAATGGCAGGAACAGAGGTCAGAGGTCAGAACCTGGCAATATCAGGTTGTAAGATTGGACATAAACCGAACAACTTCAAAGACAAATTTATCTGAACAGGAAAGAAAAAAAAGAGACATCACCACATTCACTGAGAATACATGACATTGGATGAAGAAACAATACTCCAAGACGCAGCAACATATTAGTTGTCAAACATAGAGAACTGATAGTATATACTCGTTGTTGAGGTGGGATTGGAGTGGGGTGTGGGGTGTCCGTGGATGGCTTTTGGTCCAAATCTGATGAGATACTGTAATTATTGAATATTATATTAATCCTATAAATTCAAATAGACAATTTGGGTGCAATCCACAACCTCATTTCCTCAGAAATCAAATTATATTTCAACAAAATAATGTTTCCGGAATGCTTATCTTATTTAACAATTTCAGAACAATCTTATTCTGTGTCTCTGTAGCACCAATACACACAGTCAGTACAACTGTCTTTCTACTTCTACTATTTTTACTATTTCTACTATTTTCTACTGCTGAGTTTCCCTGTTTCTCTGCCCACCCGCCAGCACACCTTTGCATTGACCCCATACCTTGGTGTGTGTGTGTGTGTGGGGTTGGTTCTGTACCCTCACATATAGACAGACAGAGGTGATGATCATGAACTGATATCGACACAGCTCAATGATAAGGTCAGCACACACACAATCTATCCCTGTGGGAATTCACTAACCAACACTCTCTCTCTCTCTCTCTATCTCCCTTTCTCTCTCTCTCAAGCGTGAATAAGAGTATAGATGCTGAGTGTGTGATAGAAAGCGAGGAGCATCAGACACCAGTGGACATCATCTTTCCAGACCAAGTTCTTCTGAGATTGCAGATACAACAAGGTAGGACTCATCTTCCTTACCTTCCAAACCTATAAACACACACACACACACATACACACACGCATTCACACGCACACACACAACACACACACACACACACACACACACACACACACACACACACACACACACACACACACACACACACACACACACACACACACACACACACACACACACACTACTTCTACTCTATCTATCTATCTATCTATCTATCTATCTATCTACCTATCTATCTATCTATCTAGTACCAGTCAAACTTTTGGACACACCTACTCATTTAAGGGTTTTTATTACTAAGACATCAAAAGTATAAAATAACACATATGGAATCATGTAGTAACCAATTTTTTTTAAACATATAAAAGTATATTTGATATTTTAGATTCTTCAAAGTAGCCATCCTTTGCCTTGATGACAGCTTTGCACACTCTTCGTATTCTCTCAACCATCTTCACGAGGTTGTCACCTGGATTAAATTTCAATTAACAGGTGTGCCTTTTTAAAAGTTAATTTGTGGAATTTCTTTCCTCCTTATTGCATTTGAGCCAATCAGTTGTGTTGTGACAAGGTAGGGTGGTATACAGAAGATGGCCCTATTTGGTAAAATAACAAGTCCATATTATGGCAAGAACAGCTCAAATAAGCAAAGAAAATTATTTAAAAAATATAGATATTTCACCTTTATTTAACCAGGTAGGCCAGTTGAGAGCAAGTTCATTTACACCTGCGACCTGGCCAAGATAGAGCAAAGCAGTGTGACAAAAACAACAACACAGAGTTACAGATGGGATAAACAAATGTACAGTCAATAACACAATGGAAAATCTGTATACAGTGTGTGCAAATTAAGTAAGGAGGTAAGGCAATGAACATGCCATAGTGGCGAGGTAATTACAATTTAGCAATTAATACTGGAGTAATAGATGTGCAGATGACAGTACATCATGATTTTAAGACATGATGGTCATTCAATACGGAACATTTCGAGAACTTTTAAAGTTTCTTCAAGTGCAGTCACCAAAACCATCAAGCCCTATGATGAAACTGGCTCTCATGAGGACCGCCACAAGAAGGGAAGACCCAGACTTACCTCTGCTGCAGAGGATACGTTCATTCGAGTTACCAGCCTCAGAAATTGCAGACCAAATAAATGCTTCACAGAGTTCAGGTAGCAAACACATCTCAACATCAACTGTTCAGAGGTGACTGCATGAATCAGGCCTTGGTGGTTGAATTGCTGCAAAGAAACCACTACTAAAGGAAACCAATATGAAGAAAATACTTGCTTGGGCCAAGAAACATGAACAATGGACTTTAGACCAGTGGAAATCTGTCCTTTTTAGTTCCATCTGCCGTGTCTTTGTGAGACGCAGAGTAGGCAAACAGAGGATTTCCGTGGGTGTGGTTCTCACCATAAAGCATGGAGGAGGAGGTGTGATGGTGTGGGGGTGCTTTGCTGGTGACACTGTCAGTTATTTATTTAGAATTCAAAGCAGACTTAACCAGCATGGCTACCACAGCTTTCTGCAGCGATATTCCATCCCATCTGGTTTGCTCTTAGTGGGACTATCATTAGCTTTTCAACAGGACAATAACCCAACACACCTCCAGTCTGTGTACAGTCCGTTTGACCAAGAAGGAGAGTGATGGAGTATTGCATCAGATGAGTTGGCCTCCACAATCACCTGACCTCAAACCAATTGAGATGGTTTGGAATGAGTTGGACTGCAGTGAAGGAAAAGCCGCCAACAAGTGCTCAGCATATGTGGGAACTCCTTCAAGACTGTTGGTAAAGCATTCCTCATGAAGCTGGTTGAGAGAATGCCAAGAGTCTGCAAAGCTGTCATCAAAGCAAAAGGATGGCTACTTTGAAGAATATTAAACATATTTCGATTTCTTTATCACTTATTTGGTTACTACATGATTCCATATATTTTATTACATCGTTTTGATATCTTCACTATTATTCCACAATGTAGAAAATAGGAAAAATAAAAAATAACCCTTGAATGAGTAGGTGTGTCCAAACTTTTAACTGTTACTGTATATATTATCTAATTTACCCCTCATTACACATTACAGCTATTAATGGCTATCCAGACCCTCCCTCAAATGTAACATTAACACTGACACTGACTACCTATCCTATGAATGACAACTTGCAGTTGTATGCATTACAACTAACAATTTCTATCGACAAGGCGTTTTTAGTACACAACCCTCACTCTGACTCTGCTTTTCAGTTTTAAACTGACTGTTAAAAAGTGTACTATGAGCTCTGTGAATATTCATAATAGTTAGTGGATGTATGGAATGAATGTTTGAATTGCTCATATGTTTGTGGATGTATGTATTGAATAGTTTTATTTTTATAATATTTTGTGGATGTATGTATTGAATATTTTTATTATATTTTGTGGATGTATGAAATTGAATATATTTGTAATATTTTGTGGATGTATGTGTTGAATAGTTTATTTTTCCTTTATTTAACTAGGCAAGTCATTTAAGAACAAATTCTTATTTTCAATGAAGGAACAATGGGTTAACTGCCTGTTCAGGGGCAGAACGACAGATTTGTACCTCGTCAGCTCGGGGATTTGAACTTGCTCTAACCAACGCTCTAACCATTAGGCTACCCTGCCACTGCTACTCTTTAATAGTTTGTGGATTTATGGAGTGAATAGTTTACATGTTTCTAGTCATTTGTGGGTGTTTGGAATGAATAGTTTATATATGTTTTATAGTTTGTGGGTGCATGGAGTGAAGAGCTGATATATTTGTAATAGTTTGTGGATGCATGGAGTGAACAGTTTAATAGTTTATTGAATCTCATTACCATTATCTCCATACATGGGAGACCAGAGGCTATTAATGTGGCTTGGGGGAAGAAATCCATATAAATGTAATTAATACACAGGCGTTCCCATACAATTACTACAACAGAGCCAGAGAAACTGGGCCGGGGGCAGCAGGGTTCCGAGGGACTGGTTAGGCCTGGATGTGTGTGTGATGGACTTGGATTGCAAAATCTTGCAGAAATATGCATGCCAAAGCTTTGGGGAACTTCTTGGAAGAATTTAATACTGCACCCTCCCACCCTCTATCCCTCCCTCTCGCCTCCCCCTCGTCTCCCCCATCTACCCTTTCTCCCAAAGCAGTTTAAAAAATGGACTGAATCGGTTACAATTCAGTTTTTTCTCTTTTTTACCTCCCAAAAGCGCTAGAATCTATCATTCGCATTGAGGACTCCAGCTGGATTTAGCCTGATGCTAGAAGGGAGCTACAGTAGCTAGTGTGGTTAGCTCAGGTCACCAGGGGAGTGATGGAGCTCCAGAGCTTGAGGGGGGTCTGAAAGGATTAGTACACAGGCCAGGTGTTGCTTTGTGTGGGTAGAGTTACAAACAGCGAATTCTTTGGCTGTGAATGAACTAGGTTAAACCTCTACAGGATCAGTGGGTCCACCGTGGGATGGTTGAGCTAACATAGGCTAATGTGATTAGCATGTGGTTATAAGTAACAAGACATTTTCTGATATTGGCAGAGCTTAAATTCTTGTTAATCTAAATGCATTGTTCAATTTAGAGTAGATATTACAGTGAAATAATACCCTGCTATTGTTAGGCACATTAGGCACATTTGGGCAGTCATGATACAACATTTTGAACAGAAATGCAATGGTTCATTTGATCAGTCAAACATTTAGCACATACACTGCTGCCACCTCGTGACCAAAATCAAAATGGCACCTTGGCTGGCATAATACATTATGACCGTTCTCTTGCATTTCAAAGATAATGGCACAAAAAAAATACAAAAAAATGCTTTTTTTCTTTGTATTATCTTTCACCAGATCCAATGTGTTATATTCGAACTTCAAAGTGTTTCCTTACAAATGGGATCAAGAATATGCATATCTTTGATTCAGGTCCTGAGCCACAGGCAGTTAGATATGGGTATGTCATTTTAGGCTGAAATTGAAAAAAAAGGGGCGGATCCTTGGCGACTAGTCGTAGTCCAAAAATGTAATATGAAACTTGACTGAAAAACTTGTACTCATCCTACCAAACACTCTCCAACACACAAGACATCAGTATAGAATATAACTATAAGTTATACATTTTTATTCCAGTGGATTCTCATATCACTGCACTGCAATCCACTGTGGTGCATCCTAGTTTGCATCCAAAATTCTGCCCTATTCCCTACATAGTGCACTTCCTGGTCAAAAGTATTACACTGTATAGGGAATAGGGTGTCATTTTGGACAGAACCCAAGTCATTTTATCAATATTGGTGGCTTTTAGTCTGCTTTTCCAATGAGATTCCCTGTGCGTTTTATGATGTATTTTATATGATATAGTGAATTGTTCTCTCTGTGCTCTCGCAGGCAGTACCATGCCTCTCTCATGTCTGATAACTGCTGTTGATCAATAGCAATATAGCATCGGTGTGTGTGTGTGTGTGTTTGTGTTTGTGTGTGTGTGTGTGTTGATAGCGAGTGGGGGGGGGGGGGGTGGACAACACAGTGAGTGTAGTACTTCTCCACACGAAGCAGATTGAATTTCAGTGTGAAATGGCCCTCGCCACCACCTACCCATAATCCTTCACACCTTTTATTATCTTTTCTATTATGTCCTCCATCTCAGTTTTACACTTCATCATAGCTCCCTCTGTCCTACCTATACTACCCCCTCGCACAGACACATACACAAACGTACTCACAAACACACACACATCCATACACGCACATGCACACACACACACATATTGCTCCCCTGTTTCCCCCCTCCACCATCTCCCCTTTATATGGATGACAGTAGTATTTCAAAGCGTAAACATGTCCTCCCCTGTGTGTCATGTCCTGCCAACAGTGGCCTGGTAGTGGTATTTTTGCGTGTGCGTGTCCGCATGTGTGCTTGCATGTGTGTGTGTGTGTGTGTGTGCGTGTGCGTGTGCATGAGGTAAGAAGCAGCACCAATGAGAGAAGAAAAAAGAAGATAATTTAAGTGTCTGTGTGGGACAAATCAGAGTATATGTCCCAAATGGCACCCTATTCCCTACATTTGCTATGGGCAATGGACAAAAGTAGTGCACTATATAGGGAATAGGATGCCATTTGGGACTCAATCCCTGTCTGCCCTCTGTCAGGCAGCCATCTTATATGTGCTCCTCAGAGGCAGGCCAATCCAATGGCCGATTGATTTTAATTGCTGGGTGTTAGATTGAAAGTGACTAAAGAGGGGAGAAAATAACAATCAATCTGCAAATGGAGCAAGGAAAGGAGAGGTGGTGAAACTCTTGACTGTTAATGTAGTAACTTGAATCAATGAATGGTAAACGATTTGCGTTTGCGTGTCCGAGAGCACATGCTTTAGTCTGTTTGTTTGCAGGATAATCTGTGTGTGTGTGGGGGGGGGTTCACAGAATATGCTAGTCAAAGGCCGACACACTCTGTCATGGTGTGTGTGTGTGTGTGTGTGTGTGTGTGTGTGTGTGTGTGTGTGTGTGTGTGTGTGTGTGTGTGTGTGTGTGTGTGTGTGTGTGTGTGTGTGTGTGTGTGCGCGTGTGTGTGTGTGTGTGTGTGTGTGTGTGTGTGTGTGTGCGTGTGTGTGTGTGTGTTTGTGTGACTATTGCGTAATGTCGCATTCACGTGCTTGTCTGAACTCTGAAATATCCGACTTGCTAACTTGTTGAATGCAGCAAGTGTTCAACTACAACCAGTTAGCAAGTCGGACATTTCTGAGTTTCCGATCAGATTAATGAGGCATAAGATGTGCACTGTAAAAAATATCCTGTAATTTTTTGAGTAAATTACTGGCAGCAGAGTAGCCAGGAGATTACTGTACATTTACAGTAAAAACCAGTATTTTTTACTGTAGATTTGCAGGATTTTTACTGAAAACACAAACTTGCAGCAAAATACTATAACACCTTTCAACAGCAACATGCTGTATTTCTAGAATTTACATTGCATTACTGGAAGAACAGTAGTACACAGTTGCAGATTTACATTGTGGGCAGCATTTATATTGTATGTATTTGATATACATATTTCAATAGTTTCAAGTATTTCAGGTATTTGGCCTGACATCCAATTAATTTATTTTGAAACAGTTTAATTAGAATACATGCATTTTGTATTTTTGTATGAACATACATGACCGTTCCAAAGTTTTTGGTCACTTAGAAATGTCCTTGTTTTTGAAAGAAAAGCTATTTTTTTTGTCCATTTAAATTAACTTCGAATAAATCGAAATACAGTGCAAACATTGTTAATGTTGTAAATGACTATTGTAGTTGGAAATGGCTGATTTTTTATGGAATATCTACATAGGTGTACAGAGGCCCATTATCAGCAACCATTACTCCTGTGTTCCATTAGCACATTGTGTTAGATAATCCAAGTTTATTACTTTAAAAGGCTAATTGATGAAGAGGCAACTCTGGGATACTGGCCTTCTGGGCAGAGTTGCAAAGAAAATCCATATCTCAGACTGACCAATAAAAGGACAATTATTAAGATGGACAAAAGAACAGACACTAAACTCTGCCTAGAAGGCCAGCATTTGTCAAACTAGAAACTCTAATGCACTTGTCCTCTTGCTCAGTTGTGCACCGGGGCCTCCCACTCCTCTTTCTATTCTGGTTAGAGCCAGTTTGCGCTGTTCTGTGAAAGGAATAGTACACAACGTTGTATGAGATCTTCAGTTTGTTGGTTATTTCTCGCATGGGATAGCCTTAATTTCTCAGAACAAGAACAGACTGCCAAGTTTCAGAAGAAATTCATTTGTTTCTGGCAATTTTGACCCTGTAATCGAACCCACAAATGCTGATGCTCCAGATACTCAACTAGTCTAAAGGAGGCCAGTTTTTTTGCTTCTTCAATCAGGATAACAGTTTTCAGCTGTCCTAACATAATTGGAAAAGGGTTTTCTAATGATCAATTAGCCTTTTAAAATGATAAACTTGGATTAGATAACACAATGTGCCATTGGAACACAGGAGTGATGGTTGCTGATAATGGGCCTCTGTAAGCCGATTTAGATATCCCATAACAAAATCAGCCGTTTCCAGCTACAATAGTCATTTACAACATTAACAATGTCTACACTGTATTTCTGATCAATTTGATGTTATTTTAATGGACCAAAAAATTTGCTTTTCTTTCAAAAACAAGGAAATGTCTAATTGACCCAAAACACTTGAACAGTAGTGTATTTATGTAAAACAAATACCAAGTAGCTCGCTTAACTACAACAACATTCTCAATAACGATAACATAATCTTTTTACTTGCTATGAATGTGATATGTTCTTGTTAATCTACCTTAGTTTAATGCACTGACTGTAAATTGCGCTGGATAAGAGTGTCTGCTAAATTATCAAAATGTAAATATAAAAAATGAACTCTTGCAAAGCACACTGCTGGGTATTATTCTAATGAGCTCTGCCGCAAAACAAGGCCAAATTTTAATAATATCCAGCAATGGGCTTTGCAAATGTTAATTTTTACATTTAGATTTAGATTTTGGTCAGTTAGCAGACGCTCTTGTCCAGAGTGACTTACAGTCAGTGCATTAAACTAAGGTTGATTAAAAAAACACATCACAGACATAGCAAGTAAAACGTTTCTGTAACTTACTGAGAATGTTGTTGAAGTTAAGTGTACATTGGTCTTCAAGGTATTTTGTAGTTGTAAAAAAGGCGCAGTTTGATGTTTGTTTGCCCGTTTCTGGCTAATGCCAAGTATTTTACTATAATAATCACAGTAACTTGGCACCAGCTTTCTTTACGTTACTGTAATATCAGAGCAGTGATTACAATACAATTCTAAAACATCTACATACCTATTCTGTAATCATAATATTGCTATTTTACAGCATTTTACTGTAAATACATTGGATTGGTAGTGATGGGGAAACAAAGATACATAAAGCATTGAGCATTTCCAATCAATTGTGTCAAAACTTGGTTCATATCTCAAGGCTTTGATCAACACGTTCTACACTAATGGCACCTGCTGGTCAAAAGAATTTAGACCAGCCAAATTATTATGGATGACTCCCACATGCCATAACACCTGCACAGGGTTACATTTTTGTCTTCTAACAAAACCAATATCAAACCAATCAGGTGGTTGTTTGACAAAACAAAGCATTGGATGTCATTGATCACGTGTTTCTGATAAAGTGATACAAGCATCGACACACTGCTTAGCACTTATGATGCAAGCCTCAGAGCTTCAGTGTCAAACGTAACATCACTAGGCAAAACAGATTAACCTCTTACACTTATGGTGGCGCTATTTCATTTTTGGAAGAAAAACGTTCCCGTTTTAAACAAGATATTTTGTCACAAAAAGATGCTCGACTATGCATATAATTGCTACTGTTCGAAAGAAAACACTCTGACGTGTCCAGAAATACAAATATCTTCTCTGTGCGTGCCCTTTAACGTGAGCTTCAGGCAAAACCAAGATGACTTGGCATCCAGGAAATGACAAGGATTTTTGAGGCTCTGTCTTTCATGATCTCCTTATATGGCTGTGAACATTTACATTACATTTAAGTCATTTAGCAGACGCTCTTATCCAGAGCGACTTACAAATTGGTGAATTCACCGAACGCAAGAGGAATGAGTCTGCCCTTTCTGTCGTTTCCCCAAGGTGTCTGCAGCATTGTGACGTATTTGTAGGCAGATCGTTGGAAGATTGACCATAAGAGACCACATTTACCACGTGTCCGCCCGGTGTCCTGCGCCGAAATTGGTGCGCAAAAGTCACCTGCCAGTATTTTTCCATGGGGCACAGAGAGAGAAGCAAGCTTCCATGAACTGCATGTCAATGAAGAGATATGTGAAAAAACACCTTGAGGATTGATTCCAAACAACGTTTGCCATGTTTCGGTCGATATTATGTAGTTAATCCGGAAAAAGTTTCACGTTGTAGGTGACTGCATTTTCGGTTCGTTTCGGTAGCCAGGCGCAATGTAGAAAACGGAACGATTTCTCCTACACACAGACGCTTTCAGGAAACACTGCGCATTTGGTATGTGGCTGGGAGTCTCCTCATTGAAAACATCAGAAGCTCTTCAAAGGTAAATGATTTTATTTATTTGGTTATCTGGCTTTTGTGAAAATGTTGCGTGCTACATGCTACACAAAATGCTATGCTAGCTTTGCATACTCTTACACAAATTAGTCAATTTCTATGGTTCAAAAGCATATTTTGAAAATCTGAGATGACAGTGTTGTTAAGAAAAGGCTAAGCTTGAGAGCAAACGCATTATTTTAATTTTTTTTGCGATTTTCAGAAATCGTTAACGTTGCGTTATGCTAATGAGCCTGAGGCTTAGTCACAATCCCGGATCCGGGATGGGGAGTTTCAAGAGGTTAAGCGACATGACTAAACACTCAATCATTAAAGGTTTGAGACTTGGTGCCGCTCTGATCTGTCCCCGATAGACATTAAATCTTTAAGGAACTACTACCAGATTTCAGTTAAGTTGGTACAGCAAAAACTAAAGGTTGCAACAAATATAGACTCTTACAGGGCACGCCTAAAAATATGTTAATGAGCCAGAAACAACAATACCATAGTTTGAGAAAGTGGGCATCCAGCCAGGTGGAAGTGGGCATCCAGCCAGGACGGGTTGTGCCTGCTCTACGCTCGAGACCTCCAGTGCGCCTCATGGCCCTGTGTATCCGGGGCCTGCTCCACGCACCAGGCTTCCAGTGCATCTCCTCAGTCCGGTGAGACCTGTTCCGGTTCCACATACCAGGCCTCCAGTATGTCTCCCCAGCCTGGTATGCCCTGTGGCAGCTCCACGCACCAGGCCTCCAGTACGTCTCCTCAGTCCAGTGAGACCTGTTCCGGCTCCACATACGAAGCCTCTAGTGATGATCCATGGCACGAAGCCTCCAGTGACGATCCATGGCCCGGAGCCTCCAGTGACGATCCATGGCCCGGAGCCTCCAGTGATGAACCATGGCTCTGAGCCTCCAGTGATGATCCATGGCCTGGAGCCTCCAGTGATGAACCATGGCCTGGAGCCTCCAGTGATGAACCATGGCCCGGAGCCTGTAGTGATGATCCATGGCCCGGAGCCTCCAGTGATGATCCATGGCACGAAGCCTCCAGGGATGATCCATGGCCCGGAGCCTGCAGAGAAAATCCAGGCACGGAGCCTCCAGCGACGGTCCCCAGGACACGGAGCCTCCAGCGACGGTCCCCAGGACACGGAGCCTCCAGCGACAGTCCCCAGGACACGGAGCCTCCAGCGACGGTCCCCAGGACACGGACCCTCCAGCGACGGTCCCCAGGACACGGAGCCTCCAGCGACGGTCCCCAGGACACGGACCCTCCAGTGACGGTCCCCAGGACACGGACCCTCCAGCGACGGTCCCCAGGACACGGAGCCTCCAGCGACGGTCCCCAGGACACGGAGCCTCCAGCGACGGTCGCCAGGACACGGACCCTCCAGCGACGGTCCCCAGGACACGGAACCTCCAGCGACGGTCCCCAGGACACGGACCCTCCAGCGACGGTCCCCAGGACACGGACCCTCCAGCGACGGTCCCCAGAACACGGAGCCTTCAGCAACGGTCCCCAGGGCACGGAGCCTCCAGCGATGGTCCCCGGTCTGGAGACTCCAGCGACGGTCCCCGGTGTGAGCCTCCAGCGACGGTCCCCGGTCCGGAACCTGCAGCGCCGGTCCCCGATCCGGAGCCTCCTGCGACGGTCCCCGGTCAGGAGCCTCCAACGACGGTCCACGGTCAGGAGCCTCCAACGACGGTCCACGGTCAGGAGCCTCCAACGACGGTCCACGGTCAAGAACTTGCAGCGACAATTTACGGTCCGGAGGTCCCGGTGACGATCCCTGCACTGGAGGCAGCACCAAAGTGGGGGGAGCCTAAAGCGGAGCGGGGTCTGCGTCCCACACCGAAGCCCCCACCGAATCCCCCTCCGAGAGTAGAAGCCCACCTGGACCCTCCCCTATAGGTTCAGGTTTGCGGCCGGAGTCCGCACCTTTGGGGAGGGGGGGGTACTGTCACGCCATGACCTTAGATATCCTTATTTATTCTCTATGTTTGGCTAGTTCAGGGTGTGACTCTGGTTTTTTATTTCTTTGTTGTTTTACCGAGTGTGGTTCTCAATCAGAGGCAACTGTCTATAGATTGGGGATCATATATAAGTTGTGATTTTCCGTTTGGGTTTTGTGGGGTGTTATTTCCTGTTTAGTGTCTGTGCCTGACGGAACTGTTTGCATTTGTTTTTGGATTTGTTATTTTTGTTTGAGTGTTTCTTGAAAATAAATATCATGAACACTTTCCACACTGCGCTTTCGTCCACTCTTCCTTCCACCGACGACGAGCGTTACATTGTGGTAGGAAAAGGTAGCTTAAAGAGATATCAGTATTAGAACGAACCACAGCAGGGGACTTGAAGTGTTTCTCTGTTAAAATCTCATCACTAGAGATTCAGCTCTAACGTGTCTTATGCAGTGCGTTCAGAAACTATTCATGCCCCTTGATTGTTTTGTTGCTGGCCTACATACAATACCCCATAATGCTAAAGTGGAATAATGTTTATTTTTTATTTGACAAATTAATCCAAAATTATAAGCTGAAATGTCTTGAGTTAGTAAGTAATCAACCTCTTTGTTATGGCAAATATATTCAGGAGTAAAAATATGTCACATAATAAGTTGCATGGATTCACGATGTGTGCAATTATTAATGCTCAACATGATTTTTGAATGACTACCTCACACATACAATTATCTCCAAGGTCCCTGAGTCAAGCAGTGAAATTAAAACACAGATTCAACCACAAAGACCAGGGAGGATTTCCAATGCCTCACAAAGAAAGCACCTATTGATACATGAGTAAAACAAAACAAAAAAGCAGACATTGAATCATCCTTTGGGCATGGTGAAGTTATTAATTACACCTTGGATGGTGTATCAATATACCTAGTCACCACACAGCTACCTGCGTTCTTCCCAACTCAGTTGCCGTAGATGAAGGAAAGCGCTCAGGGATTTTTCCATGAGGCCAATGGTGACTTTAAAACAGTTACAATGTTTAATGGCTGTGATAGGAGAAAACTGAGAATGGATCAACAACATTGTAGTTACTCCATAATACTAACCTAATTGACAGAGTGAAAATAATGATTATTGTATAAAAATATTCTAAAACATGTGTCCTGTTTGCATGAAGGCATTATAGTAACACTGCAGACATTTGTCAAAGCAATTAACCTTTGGTCCTGAATACAAAGTGTTATGTTTGGGGCAAATTCATTACAAAACTGTACAGAGTACCACTCTCCGTATATTCAAGCATAGTGGTGGCTGCATCATGTTAGGGGTATGTTAGGTTGCAATGGTTAAGGACTGGGGAGTTTTTCATGATAAAATAGAAACTGAATGGACCACAGGCCCCAAAAAAATTGCACCGGCAAATTCCTAGAGGAAGACATGGTTCAGTCTGCTTTTCACCAGACACTGGGTAATGAATTCACCTTTCAGCAGGAAAATAACCAAAAACACAAGGCCAGGTCTACACTAGAGTTACTTACCAGTGGACGAGTTTTAAGTTTAAGTTTTGACTTAAATCTACTTGAAAACCTTTGGCAAGACCTGAAAATGGTTGTCTAGCAATGATCAACAATCAATTTGACAGACCTTGAAGAATTTTGAAGATAAATAATGGGCAAATGTTTCAGAATCTACATGTGGATACCTCTTACAGACTTACCCAGAAAGACTCACAGCTGTAATCACTGCCAAAGGTGCTTCTACAAAGTTTTGCCTCAGGGGTGTGAATACTTATTTAGATGAGATATTTCTGTATTTAAATTCCAATAAATGTGCTACAATTTCAAAAAACATGTTTTCGCTTTGTCATTATGGGTTATTGTGTGTACATAGGTGAAAAAAACGTCTATTTAAACCATTTTGAAGTTAGGCTTTAACACACCAAAATGTGGAATAAGACAAAGGGTATGAATACTTTCTGAAGGTGCTGTAAGTACTACAGAGACAGATAGAATTAATACAGATATATAGTTTGTATTTGTTTGTATTATGGATCCTCATTAGCTGCTGCCTCTACTACCACATATCTACAACACATCCATGTGTACGTGTGTGTATAGTGCATATGCTATCATGTGTGTGTGTATAGTGCATATGCTATCATGTGTGTGTGTATGTGTGTATGTGTTGCTGTGTGTATGTCTCTTCACAGTCCCCACTGTTCCACAAGGTATATTTTAATCTGTTTTTTTATCTGGTTTTACTGCTTGAATGAGTTACTTGATGTGAAATAGATGTCGTCATGGCTCTATGTAGTACGGTGTACCTCCCATAGCCTGTTCTGGACTTGGGGACTATGAAGAGACCTCTGGTGGCATGTCTTGTGAGCTATGCATGGGTGTCTGAGCTGTCTGCTAGCAGTTTAAACAGACAGCTCGGTGCTTTCAACATGTCAATACTTCTCACAAATACAAGTAGTGCTGAAGTCACTACTTTATATTTTATTAATGTTGGCTCTCCGTACATTTAAGGGCCAGCTGTTCTGCCCTGTTCTGGGCCTATTGTAATTTTCCTCAGTCCCTCTTTGTGGCACCTCACCAAACGACTGGACAGTAGTCCAGATTCGACAAAACTAGAGCTTGTAGGACCTGCCTTGTTCATAGCGATGTTAAGAATGTAGATTAGCGCTTTCTTATGGACAGACTTCTCTCCATCTTAGCTACTGTTGTGTTTAATATGTTTTGACCATGATAGATTACAATCCAGGGTTACCCAAGCAGTTTAGTCTTCTCAACTTGCTCAATTTCCACATTATTCATTGCAAGATTTAGCTGAGGTTTACGGTTTAGTGAATGATTTGTACCAAACGCTTTTAGTTAACTTATTTATGTCTTGTCACCCATTCTGAAATTGACTGCAGCTCTTAGTTTTTGTGTGGCGTTTTCCTTTAACAATCTTTTGGTATTTGTTTGTTATTTGTTTCCCAAAATGTTTTGCATGTCCAGAAATCAAGTTTTCAATATATGTAACTTTCAAAATACACATATCTGTCTGGTTATATGCATTTTGCATCATAACATGCTGCGTTTTACATCATATGATACGGGCCAGATTTCTGTACTTTGAAAGTTACATATCTTGAAAACCTGATTGCTGACATGCAAAGAATTGTGTGACTATGTCAGCAATGGACTAATGAAACAAATACCAAAAGATCCACAATATTGCAGGGGATGTGAAGCCATAACACATGTTTTTCCAGCAGCAGATTATGATTGATAAAGTCAAAAGATGCACTAAAGTCTAAGAAAACGGATTCCACAATCTTTTATTGTGACTTTCTCTTAGCCAATGAAAATCTGTTGTTAATTTGTTTACTGTCAAATAGCATTGTATCGGGTCAAACACCATTTTTTTCACAAGTTTACCAAGGGTTCGTAACAGGTTGATTGGTCAGCTATTTGAGCCAGTAAATGGTGCTTTGCGATTCTTGGGGAGTGGAATTACTCTTGTTTCCCTCCTGGCCTGAGGACACACACTTTCTAGTATGCTTAGATTGAAGAGATGGCAAATAGGAGTGGCAATATTGTCTGCTATCATGCATGCACACACACGCACGCACGCACGCACGCACACACACACACACACACACACACACACACACACACACACACACAATAATATATATGCTAACTATCAGGTATTTGCTGACACACACACCTAAACACACAATTCCTTACTATGGCGACTCACACACTATCACCTTCATGCACACAGACAGGTGACAGAGTCAGCAGTACGTCTGCCAACCCAACAGACTGGATGTGCAAGTGTGTGTGTGTGTGTGTGTGTCACCGTCTATGTGTGTGTTGAAGGTGATTGTCTGAGAGTCAGTTCCACAGGGAATCTGGCATGCCTCTCTGCCTCATGTCCATAAACCAGGACTGGAGTCTGCTGGTCTCTCAGTCACACACTAACACGCATGCATGTGTATGTATGTGTGTGTGCGTGTGCGTATACTTGGCAACAATTTTGATAAAAAGGAATAAAAAGTGGAGCCTTCCACTCGTGTTTCCAAACAGCCCTCACCCAAATGTAATTTGTAATACCTGCATCCACAACATTTGGTGCTTGTGCAATAGCTTGTGAACATATTAAACATTAAATTGGACCTACAGGCTTTGAAAGCAAAAGGTTTTATTTGCTGTCCTCCCCAATCTCTATTTACAACATTCCCTCTAAAAATGTCCCTGAAACTAATATTTTAATATTTTAATATGTAGATTATTCAAAGGTTGATTAGAGAGTTGTGAAAATGTGTATGATCATCGGGCGATAATGTTATTTGTATTTGTGTGGGATTGTGTGTCTGTGGTTGTGTGTCTGTCTGTAGCATTTGAGGAGAGACAAATCTACTCACACAGTTTGTGATATTGTATCACGAGAGTGTGATTTGTTCTTTCAGATAATATTAACTCAACAATAACCCTGACTCAAGGTGTGTACCCCAAATGCACCATATTCCCTATATAGTGCAATACTTTTGGCCAGAACCCATAGGGACTATATATGTAATTGGGTACAATTTTATATGTAACCAAGGTCTGATCTTTGACTGAGGTTAGATACTCTGAGTTGATGACTGAGAGAAGAGGGAGAGGGAGAGAGAGAGAACAGAAAGAAAAAGAGAGAGAGCAGAGGAAGGACCTGCAACTGCTGAGGAGGTGTCGTGAAGGGGAGTGGAGGGAGGGGAGAAGACAGGATGAAGGTGAAGTTAAGGCGAGGAGACAGAAGAGTACAAAACCCAGTGTGAGAGAGGGACTACACCGGGCTACTTGTTTACTGTACCATGTCTTTACCAAGCAGGGTTCTGCTTCCAAAAACAGAGTGGGTTCATGATTCTCCCCATCTAACACCCCCCTACACACATACACACACAGACACACACACACACACACTTGGTATACACACACACACAAAACACACACACTCACAAGGACTGAGACATATGGGCTTCAGCTTCCGACGGACAGACGGGTGAGTCAGGAGGGAGTCTGGGGAGGAGTGGTGACAGAGGGGTGAAGCACGGGCTTCTTGGCATGGCTTGCGAATGGCATCGCTGCAAACACACATAAATACACACACATGCGCAAATCACAACATACACAAACACATCTCTCTGGTGGCACCAGGGGGTCTCACACTAGGTCCTTGGCAGCACGCTGGTCCACTTTGACACACACACACACACACACACACACACATGATATCTCCCATGTCAAATGTGAACCCCCTCAACCCACCAAGCACAGATGGGGTACATGGACAACCTTAATAACCCACCTCCTCCAAGGACAAACCTACATCACCATACAAAGTGAAACCCAGGCTACCTAAATACGGTTCTCAATCAGAGACAACGAGAATCACCTGACTCTGATTGAGAACCGTCTCAGGCAGCCAAACCTATGCAACACCCCTACTCAGCCGCAATCCCAATAACTAAAAAACCCCACTACGAAATACAACAACATAAACCCATGTCACACCCTGGCCTGACCAACTAATTAACGAAAACACAAAATACTAAGACCAAGGCGTGACACCTGGTTCCATTTATCATCCATGAGATGTTTCTACATCTTGATTGGAGTCCATCTGTGGTAAATTCAATTGATTGCACATTATTTGGAAAGTCTATATAAGGTCCCACAGTTGACAGTGCATGTCAGAGCAAAAACAGCCATGAGGTCGAAGGAATTGATCCCTTTGGCCTGAATACCAAGCGTCACATGTGGAGGAAACCTGGCACCATCCCTACAGTGAAGCATGGTGGTGGCAGCATCATGTTGTGGGGATGTTTGTCAGCACCAGGGACTGGGAGACTAGTCGGGATCGAGGGAAAGATGAACGGAGCAAAGTACAGAGAGATCCTTGATGAAAACCTGCTTGAGAGCGCTCAGGACCTCAGACTGGGGGCGAAGGTTCACCTTCGAACAGGACAACGGTCCTAAGCACACAGCCAAGACAACGCAGGAGTGGCTTCAGGACAAGTCTCTGAATGTCCTTGAGTGGCCCAGTTTATTTGTAATAAATTAGCAAAACTGTCTAAAAACATGTTTTTGGTTTGTCATTATGGGGTATTGTATAGACTGATGAGGGGAAAAACGATTGAATCAATTAAAGAATAAGGCTGTAACGTAACAAAACGTGGAAAAAGTCAAGGGGTCTGAATACTTTTCGAAGGCACTGTACATGTACATTTTTGTTAACCAGACCAATTGGTCTTGTCGTTGAATTAGAGGACATGAGGAGACATGGCACTAATACAACCAACAGCCTCTGCTCCTTGTGCTACAAGGGCCTGGGTGCAACAGTAACAAGCTGTCAGCCTGCCCTACACATTCATACACACACACACACACACAGACCCTTCACCCTGGCACTGTGACACCACTCCAGGGGAGATATAGACATCACTTCCCCAAATGCCATGCAGTGCACACACACACACACACACACACACACACACACACACACACACACACACACACACACACACACACACACACACACACACACACACACACACACACACACACACACACACACACACACACACACACACACACACACAGAGTGTTGCGTATGAATCCACCAAGGTGCTGTCCTGATTGATGGCAATTAGCTGTAATGGTAACAGCTGTTGGTGGTGTCAGGAGATAGCTACTGTACCTGACGCCCACTGTGCCATCTGCTGTGTGTGTGCCAGTGTATGTTAAGTGTGTGTGTGTGTGTGACTGCCCGAGAGTGCACGTCTATATTCGTGTGCCTGCACGTACGTGTGTGTGTGTGTGTGTGTGTGTGTGTGTGTGTGTTTGTGTGTGTGTGTGTGTGTGTGTGTGTGTGTGTGTGTGTGTGTGTGGCAGCAATAGACCACACTGTAGAATGTTCTGCATCTTCCTATCACATGAACTTTCTAGAAGTTGACTGGAAAGGCAATGCATAAACTTTTCCAATTACTGATTATCATTATGACTGATTTCAAATTATATGCATTTTCAGATCGGTAAAATGCATTTACCATTACTGACAAAAGCAATACTTCACCACCTCACCATGAGTATCACATAACCAAGCCCAAACCTTCTAATGTTAAGTGTCAATGCTTTTCAGCTTCTGGCACACATCTACAGTGTCTGCAACCTCGCTCTCTCTCTCCCCTCTGTTTTCCCCTCTCTCTCTCTCTATCTGTTTCATCCAATCTGAAAATAACCTTAAAAATCTGTTTCAGAAGAAAAATGTGGGTCCAGTACTGTCTAAATATTACCCGTCCAGTTTGATTTCTTTGGGCTGACGCCGATCAATATGTCCAAACAAGCTGGTCAGCTGCTGTACATGTCCATTTTGATATTCTGTAAACAAGCTAAATCTGGTTCAATAAATACCTACAAAAGAAGTGAGTAACATACGTTAATCATTCCAGTCACACCTACAGCATCAGAGTTAAATGAATGGGTATGGATTGGTACATTTACAGTTACGGCACAGAAGATAAATACTGCATGTTCGTGGAGTGTATAGTCGTCTGTTTCATATTGCCTGCCTCCCTTGAAGAGGGTTTCTGTCTGTGTGTGTGCTTAAAGGAAAGAGATTATAGAGAAGAGGTCAGAGAGGTGTCTGTGTAACAGAGGGGGTTCGATGAACAGCTTTTGTATGATAACCTTGCCTGAGACCTCGGCTTCTCCCTCTGACAGCATTTTAACTTTGCATGTCACTATCTTCTCGTCTTTCTCCGTTCTTGATCTCTCTCTCTCTCTCTCTCTCTCTCTCTCTTCTTTCTCTGTATTTAGCTCTATTTATTTTTCTCCTCCCTCTATTCTTCAGTCCCCCTCCCTCTCTCCCACAAAAACTTGCTCTGCCGTTCGCGACTGGTTGACAATTTCTCCCCAAAAAATCAATACTCTAATCTTCTTCATTCCTCCTCCTCAATAAGTCTCCCCCTGTCTTACCCCTGCTTCTTCCCTGTTCCCTCACACACACATGTTTATCTACACAGGTAAATCCCATTGAGACCATGGAATCTTCTACAAGGCAGCCCTGCACACTATCAAACAAGTTCACAACTTACAATTCCAACACATTAAAAAAATACAATATTTACAAGCAATTTAAGAAAAGCACACAAACACACACAGACAAGCAGACACCACAGACACACACACCCACACACACACAAACAGACCCCCTCACTGTGTGGGTAGGGAGCCCCAACTCCAGCTCACAGTCTTTAATGGATAGAGGTGACTCTTGTCCTAATCAGTATGGATATCCTCAGGATAGGCATATAAAAGATGACTATTATGATCAAATATAATACAAACACACACCCTGGGTCCACTGTGACACTAAGGGAATATGTTATGGAGTCATCAGGCATGCAGAAAGGGTTTGGAGGATCGGTGAGTGACTCACTAGCTCCCTATAACAGTCCCAATAGTGTCCCCTCTTCTTATTTGGTGTTTCTGTCTTTCATTCAAATTCTATTTCTCATGTGGTTACTCCTGTTTTGATTGGCTGTTTTGCATCTATATTATATGACAAAAATGATTGTAAGAGTAAGATGTTTTCTTGAACTTTTTAAAGTCTTTCGATTGAGTTCATCTGAATCGTCCTTTTCATATCAGAACACTGCTTCGTTCTCTTCACCCTTTTAATAACCTATGACCTTTACCCTATACGATTGATGCCTGTGATATTACACCGAAGTCTGCAAAAGTAAATGTATGCTCAAATCAAGGTCTAGTAAAGGATGTTTAACCTTTTACTGCAGTGGACTAAATCAGGGTCACACAAGGTTTCTTGGTAGTTTGAACAAATCTACTTTGAAACAAAAGTATACTCCTCACACACATGGTTACAGCCTTAAAAAAAGTAAGACACCTGTACCATGTCAGATATTGAGTTAAAATGCATACCATTTTGAGTTTGCATCCCAATATTACACATCACAGAAGACTGAAATATAACAAACCGACATAGAATCACCAGATTTTTGGCGGGTTTTGTAAATTATGAAAAATATTAATAAGATTCCACCCATGAGGCCAATAGGTCATTTGACTGCAAGAAAGGGCTACCATAAAATATATTACTGAGACAAAGAGGATAACGAAACAACGAATATTGGCCACACAAAAGCACACACACACAAATGACAAGGGGTATATTCTATCCTTGTCAGCTTTTCGTTTACGTTGTACGCTTGCCAAGCACACAAATCAAAATGAACGGATGGTACTTCAAAGAGATTTTCCCAGTTATGTTTTCACTTCATTTACATATTTTATACTTTCCTTCATTACGTAATTCCTCCATTGACTCAGTCAACATGGTGGAATGAGCTGGAGTACACACACACACACACAGTCAATATAGTGGAATGAGCCTTCATCAGTCAGAGGACTAATTAATACACATTATTCTCAGGGAAATTCATAACCTTCAGGAGAAGACATACAAACCAGGTTTGAAAGGGATCATTTACTGCACTAATACGAGCACGCAGATCAAACAAGCCGGGACTCGAACTGTGGAGTTGAGTGGTTTCTGAGTGTTCATCCTGCGAGTGAGACACCAAGCCAGGGATGTGATTAAGAATTAAGCAGCTCCCTCCTTGTATTGTCTTCATTATTCATCGCTTCATAATTACAGGTGTTAAACTCTAAACAGATCCTGAGCCAGCAGCATATCATCTCAAGGAGAGGTGAGAAAGAAAGAAAAAGTGAGACAAGTCTGCCGTTTGTGGTTTGTCTCCGCCCTGGGCAGACGAGAGAGAGAGTTGATTGACTTTGAGAGGTTAGAGAAGCTCAGAGAAGTGCCAGGGGAGGCAGACTAGAGGGCTGGGCTGGCCTGAGATTAGTTGCTTGTCTGTGGGTTGTTAAGGAATAGCAGGTGTGTGTGTGTGTGCATGTGTGTGTCCCTCTGTAGAGACTGGCAGTAGTACACACTAAAAACAGGGTTATTTGGGAATGGTTATGCTTCTATGTGTAACCATAATGACTCAAAGAACTCTTTGAACCCTTCAATGGTTCTTTGCAGTTCACAATAATGTTCTTTGCTCTATTTGTAATAATTAAATGCCATGAAAGGTCAAAATCAGGTTTTTTATAAAATTGTTTGATGTCCTAAGGAAACTGTTGCTTCTACATTCATAATATTTGATCATAAAGTTACTGGTCCCCTCGGCCACGTTAAGCACTAAGATTCTTTATTAAGGAGAAATGGTGACATTACCTTAACTCTCATTTTAAGACACCAATGGTAATATGATATTCTCTTACCTAATTTAAATAAGTATTGCCTTGTAACCAACATCAGAGAAGGCTTGCTTGCAGATGGGCGTGGTTTATAACACTAGATAGCTAATCTACTGGTGCCAAAAAAGTTGATGATATTTATTTATGGTAAAGATATGTATATATATATATATTTTTTAAATTTTACCTTTATTATACTAGGCAAGTCAGTTAAGAACAAGTTCTTATTTTCAATGACGGTCTAGGAACAGTGGGTTAACTGCCTGTTTAGGGGCAGAATGACAGATTTGTACCTTGTCAGCTTGGGGATTTGAGCTTGCAGCCTTCTGGTTACTAGTCCAATGCTCTAACCACTAGGCTATGCTGCCGCCCCTTTCATATATATATATATATATATCCCCTTTCATCGGTGTCTATTAGCGCGCACCATCGCTAACTAACTAGCCATTTCACGTCGGTTACACTAGCTTGCACGATTCTTGCCATTCTCCTTCGACCTCTTTCATCAATGAGATGTTTTCGCCCAAAGTACTGCCGTGCGTGAAATGCCCAGGAGGGTGGCCGTTTCTAAGATACTTGATCCGGCACCCCTGGCACCGACGATCATACTCAAAGTCTCAAAGTTGCTTGGGTCACTCGTTTTGCCATTCACAATGTTCAGTGATGGAGCCGAAGAACATGGCTGACGATTTACATTTTACATTCTCCCAACCAATTGTGCTATTTTGTTAGGTTTTTTGCGTTTTGTGTAACTTAAAAAAAAGAAGTTATTGTGTACACAATGTTGCTGCTACCATCTCTTAAGACCGAAAAGATCTTCTGGACATGAGAACAGCGATTACTCACCGCTGACTGGAATCAATTTTTTCCTTTAACGAGTCCGACGAGAAGGATATCCTGCTTTCACTGGAACAGGCCCAGATCCCCGCCTTTTGTGTGAGGAAAAGACACAGGAAAAGGGGCCGCTGATCGGGCAGCCTTCTGTGAATCCGTAGGTGAGCAAATTCCCATTGCCATCCATTCTTGCTATAATGTGCAATCATTGGAAAATAAAATTGATGCCCTTCGATTAATATTATCCTACCAACGGGACATCAAAAACTATAACATCTTATATTTCACCGACAATATGGACAATATAGAGCTGGCTGGATTTTCTATGCACCGGCAGAACAGAGACGCTACCTCTGGTAAGACGAGGTGTGGGGTGTGTGTCTATTTGGCAGTAACAGCTGGTGCGCGATGTCTAATATTAAAGATGTCTCGAGGTATTGCTTGTCTGAGGTAGAGTACATTATGATAAGCTGTAGACCACACTATCTACCAAGAGAGTTCTCATCCCATATTATTCGTAGCCGTCTATTTACCACCACAGGACGAAGCTGGAACTAAGACTGCTCTCAACCAACTCTATAAGGCCATAAGCAATGAAGAAAATGCTCACACAGAAGAGGTGCTCCTATTGGCCGGGGACTTTAATGCAGGCAAACTTAAATCAGTTTTACCAAAGACCTAGACCACCTTTACTGCACACACAGAGATGCATACAAAGCTCTCCTCCGCCCTCCATTTGGCAAATCTGACCATAATTCTATCCTCCTGAATCCTGCTTACAAAAATTAAAGCAGGAAGTACGAGTGACTCGTGTGGACAGATGACGCAGATGCTACACTACAGGACTCTTTTGCTAAACAGACTGGCTTCATCAGTAAGTGCATCGGCGACGTCGTCTCCACAGTGACTGTACGTATATATCCCAACCAGTAACCATGGATTACAGGCAACATCCGCATAGAGCTAAAGGCTAGAGCTGCCGCTTTCAAGTAGCCGGAGACTAATCCGGACGCTTATAAGAAATCCCGCTATGCCCTCAGACGAACCATCAAACAAGCAAAGCGTCAATACAGGATTAAGATTGAATCCTACTGCACTGGCTCTGACACTCGTCGGATGTGGCAGGGCCTGAAAACTATTTCAGATTACAATGGGAAACCCAGACGCGAGCTGCCCAGTGACGTGTGCCTACCAGACGAGCTAAATGTCTTTTATGCTCGATTCGAGGCAAGCAACACTGAAGCATGCACGAGAGCACCAGTTGGTCTGGATAAGTATGTGATAACGCTCTCAGTAGCCGATGTAAACAAAACCTTCAAACAGGTCAACATTCACAAAGCCGCTGGACCAGACGGATTACCAGGACGTGTAAACAAAGCACGTGCGGACCAACTGTCAAGTGTCTTCACTGACCGAGTCTGTAATACCTACATGTTTCAAGCAGACCAACATAGTCCCTGTGCCTAAGGAAGTGAAGGTAACCTGCCTAAATGATTAGCGCCCCGTGGCACTCGGTAAACATGAAGTGCTTTGAAAGGTTGGTTATGGGTCACATCAACAGCATCCTCCCGGACACCCTAGACCCACTCCATTTCACATACTGCCCCAACAGATCCACAGATAACGCAATCTCAATCGTACTCCACACTGCCCTTTCTCACCTGGGCAAAAGGAACACCTATGTGATTATGCTGTTCATTGACTACAGCACAGCATTCAACACCATAGTGCCCACAAAGCTCATCACTAAGCTACAGACTTTGGGACTAAACACCTCCCTCTGCAACTGGATTCTGGACCTAAGAGAAGGTAACAACACGTCTACTGATCCTTAACACTGTGGCCCCTCAGTGGTGTGTACTTAGTCCCCTCCTTTACTCCCTGTACACCCACGGCTGCATGACCAAACACTACTCCAACACCATCATTAAGTTTGCTGACGACACAACAGTAGTTGGCCTGATCACCGACAACGATCAGACGGCCTTTAGGGAGGAGATTAGAGAACTAGCAGTGTGGTGCCAGGACAACAACCTCTCCCTCATTGTGAGCAAGACTAAGGAGCTGATCGTGGACTACAGGAAAAGGCAGGCCGAACATGCCCCCATTAACATCGATGGGGCTGTAGTGGAGCGAGTCGAGAGTTTCAAGGTCCTTGGTGTCCACATCACCAACGAACTGTCATGGTACAAACATACCAAGACAGTCATGAAGAGGGCATGACAAAACATTTTCCACTCAGGAGACTGAAAAGATTTGTTATCGGTCCCCAGATTCTCAAAAGGTTCTACAGCTGCACCATCGAGAGCATCCTGACCGGTTGCATCACCGTCTGGTATGGCAATTGCTCGGAATCTGACCATAAGGCGCAACAGAGGGTAGTGAGAACGGCCAAGTATATCACTGGGGCCAAGCTTCCTGCCATCCAGGACTTATACAATAGGCAGTGTCAGAGGAAAGCCCATAAAATTCAGTCACCCAAGTTATAGACTCTCTGCTACCGCATGGCAAGCAGTACCAGTGCACCAAGTCTAGGACCAAAAGGCTCCTCAACAGCTTCTACTCCCAAGCCATAAGACTGCTGAACAATTAATAAAATTGCCGCTGGACAATTTACATTGACCCCCCTTCCTTTTTGTACACTGCTGCTACTCGCTGTTTATTATCTATGCATAGGCACTTCACCCCCACCTACATGTACAAATTACCTCAACTAACCTGTACCCCCGCACACTGACTCTGTACAGGTCTATATAGCCTCAATATTGTTATTCTTATTGTGTTTCTTTTTATTTTAGCCTACTTGGTAAATATTTTCTTAATTCTCCTTGAAATGCACTGTTGGTTAAGGGCTTGTAAGTAAGCATTTCACGGTCAAGTCTACACTGGTTTTATTCAACGCATGAGACAAAATTTGATTTGATTTAATCTAACAGTTACTGAATGCCTTGATGCCTGGCTGTCTGCTTTATATAGCAAGCCCCATCCACGTGACTGACTGTAGGAGCAATCCACTTTAGTGAACGGGATGGTGTATCCAATAATCTGTCCAGTGAGTGTATTTGATATCTTTTCCATGATCTTTGCCATGTCTTTCAAATTATAATTTGTTGTTATTTTATTGAGCAGAGAGTAGGAGAATAGAAAGGAGGATGATTGAACTAGCAGTGTATTGTATGGTACTCAGCAAATTGGCCAGTTTTACTAGTGTTGATTTGTCAGTGTAACTTTTTATTGTTGATTCAGTAGTTAAATTCACACTTAGCGGTGTAAAATAACCCCAGTGAACACTAGAGTTGAGTGTGGTTGTGTTATTTTTACTCTTTAAAAAAATGTTTTTATTTAGCCAGGCAAGTCAGTTAAGAACACATTCTTATTTTCAATGACAGCCTAGTAACAGTGGGTTAACTGCCTGTTCAGGGGCAGAATGACAGATTTGTACCTTGTCAGCTTGGGGGTTTGAACTTGCAACCTTGCGGTTACTAGTCCAATGCTCTAACCACTAGGCTACCCTCCCCTCCACTCTGTGTTGGGTAAAACACTCAAAACCCCACACATCATAATTTCCCAACATGCGCTATTGCAGGTTGATTTTCTGAGTTGATTGCTTCAATATCTGTGTTTTTGCATTTATTGGTTGATTAAACTGTTACCAAACATAAATGACAGACATTATTCTAAACTAAACCAATCTGTTAGTAGGTGGACTTATTGTACCTGTGATTGAGATGGTTGTTCCAGTTTAAATGAGTCTCATTAATCATTAATCTTCTCTACCCTGGTAGTCTGAATGTGGGTTGTGGGTGATTGAAAGTGGCATTTGTTGTACGGCCTAACTCTTTATTCCAATAGCGATAAACATATCCCTTTTATAAGTCAGCATAACCAGGAGTTTTCTGATACAACTGTGCTAGGGTATAATTAGGCCCTCAAAGAAAAGCCTTATGATACACACTGAACAAAAATATAAACGCAACATGTAAATGTTTCATTAGGTGAAATAAAAGATCCCAGAAATGTTCTACATGCACAAAAATCTTATTTCTCTCAATTTATGTGCACAAATTTGTTTACATCCCTGTTAGTGAGCATTTCTAGTTTGTCAAGAAAATCCATCTACCTGACAGGTGTGGCATGTAAAGAAGTGGATTAAACAGCATGATCATTACACAGGTGCACCTTGTGCTGAGGATCCTAAAAGGCCACTGTGAAATGTGCAGTGCCACAGATGTCTCAAGTTCTGACTGCGGGAATGTCCACCAGAGTTGATGCCAGATAATTTAATGTTAATTTCTCTACCCTAAGCCACCTCCAACGTTGTTTTAGAGAATTTGTCAGTACATCCAAATGCAGACCACATGTATGGTGACGTGTGGGCGAGTGGTTTGCTGTGCCCCATGGTGGCGGTGGGGTATGGTATGGGCAGGCAGGCATAAGCTACAGACAAAGAACACAATTGCATTTTATCGATGATATTTTGAATGCACAGGGATATCGTGACGAGATCCTGAGGCATACTGTTGTGCCATACGTCCACCGCTATCACCTCAAGTTTCAGTATGATAATGCACTGTGCCCTGACACAAGGATCTGTACACAATTCCTGGAAGTTGAAAATGTCGCAGTTCTTCCACGGCCTGCATACTCACCAGAAATGTCACCCATTGATCATTTTTATTTTTTATTTAACAAGGCAAGTCAGTTAACAACAAATTCTTATTTACAATGATGACCTAGCATGTTTGGAAATCTCTGGATAAATGTGTATGACAGCGTGTTCCAGTTCCCACCAATATCCAGCAACTTTGCACAGCCATTGAAGAGGAGTGGGATAACATTCCACAGGCCAAGATCAGCAGCCTGATCAACTTTATGAGAAGGAGATGCATCACGCTGAATGAGGCAAATGGTGGTCACACAAGATACCGACAGGTTTTCAGATCCACGCCCCTACCTTTTTGTAAGGTCTCTGTGACCAACTGATGCATATCTGTATTCCCAGTCATATGAAATCCATAGGGCCTAATGAATGAATTTCAATTTACTGATTTCCTTCTATGAACTGAACTCGGTACAATCTTTGAAATTGTTGCATGCTGCTCATAGAGGGTTCAAGGAAGTACCGTAAGAGCCTCTTCACACTTACTATTGTAAAAGTACTGTTGACTACACATTTTACTCAAATACTCCACGTCTCGACCGCTACCTCTAGAGGTATCGAACAACAGTTGCCCCCCTTGAAGCACGGCTGCCAACAGCTCCTACAGTATGAATGTTAATAGCAGAGCAATGTTTTTGAGAACAGCTGAAATGTATCGACATTTTCCTAATATTGGAGACTTGTTTTATTGAGTTTAATTTGAAATGGCAGTAAAAGCCAGTTACATTCTGAAATTGTCATAGTAGCTGCCATCTGCACTGAGCCACACAAAACTATGGAAGCTCATCCCCACCACCAAAAACATGTCAAAGGTGTTCATAACATAACATTCATAACATTTCAGAGGTGGCACAGCAGGTTGTTGAGTGGTGTATGTGTGTATGTGTGTGTGTGTGTTTTGGGGGGATTGTTTTCCTGGGGCCCAGAGTTTTTCCTGAACTGGTAGTAGGCTAACCTAACCAACTCTGGACCCTATTTGTAATGAATTATATAATAATAAATGGCTATTATTTTTCTAAGGTGGTCATATCCCTGGCCCAGGGAGGATGAAACATTAAAACCATTTTCACAGACAAAGAGAAAACAACTGTGATTGGACAAAAATTAACAGGGCTGATCTTACTGTATGCAGGGTTGCATCGTGTAGGCCTTTGCATCTGCAATTAAAAATATACTCATACTTTATGTCATCGCTACTGTGTTGATTGATTAATTCCAATCAAACATTTTGGATTAAAAAGGCCTAGGTAGCTTACCCACCTGAAGTGTGAATATTAACCAAATGTGATCACATTCCAATGTTCTCAGAACACAACTAAATGGGCCTATTTTAGGCTATAAAATACATAGCTTAGGCTACAAAAACATGATGTCATGTTTCGCAAGGATAGGCCCAGATGGAATCAGAGCACGCAGGCTTCTCTTGGCTACCTGCAGCTGGGGTTGTTATCAGTCGGCTACAGTTGATCAGACAGAAGCACAGACTAGTTGTTCACATTGACAAATCATTAGACATGATATTTTAGTACATTTTTTTGGTGGCAGGTATGAGCTTCCATATAAAACAGCTCATGGTGAATTCAGTTATACCCGTGTTTTCAGTCTCAATTTGCTTTTATCACATGTAATGATTTTTATTATATTGACAAAACTGAAGACTGATTTGTTGTAATATTGTAATGTAGACCTACTGTACTTTTATATTTGTACAAAATAACATAAATTTTTCTAGGGTTAATTGTTCATTTCGGATAGGCTAACATTGATGAAGAAATGCTGTTATAGCAACTCTTTGCTTGTGTCTTGAAGCTAAAATGTAATGAATGTAGTCTACAAACGAGAAAATAAACCCTTTAATTGTCTACACATATGTGAATTGTTGCATTATTCAAAAATGTAAAATGTTTTAGAAGAAACATTTTTGTCATTCTGGAATAGTTTGTGCTTACTGGCTAGTTGCTACTGTGATCTTTACGGTCAGCTGCAGACCAAGAATGTCCTATTGCCAGCCACAACAAAAGGGAAGTCAAGGATGTAATGTGAATTGAAAAGTAGAATTTTCTTTTACCTCAGACTCTCCTTCATATCTCGTAATGTAGATATGGACATAGAGGATGAAAGAGCTATTGGTAGAACCCATCGTAGAGTTAGTAGAAGAGATAGTCAGAAAGTTTATTTACGAGAGCGCTGGTCTGTTGTAAAAAAACTATTCATTTTATACTGGCTTCTCACGCACACACATTCACACTAACATACGCACCCACATTCACACTAACATACGCACCCACATTCACACTAACATACGCACCCACATTCACACTAACATACGCACACACATTCACACTAACATACTCACACACATTCACACTAACATTAGCACACACATTCACACTAACATTAGCCCACACATTCACACTAACATTAGCACACACATTCACACTAACATTAGCACACACATTCACACTAACATTAGCACACACATTCACACTAACATTAGCCCACACATTCACACTAACATTAGCACACACATTCACACTAACATTAGCACACACATTCACACTAACATTAGCACACACATTCACACTAACATTAGCACACACATTCACACTAACATTAGCCCACACATTCACACTAACATACGCACCCACATTCACACTAACATTAGCCCACACATTCACACTAACATACGCACCCACATTCACACTAACATTAGCCCACACATTCACACTAACATACGCACCCACATTCACACTAACATTAGCACACACATTCACACTAACATACGCACCCACATTCACACTAACATTAGCACACACATTCACACTAACATTAGCCCACACATTCACACTAACATTAGCCCACACATTCACACTAACATATGCACCCACATTCAGACTAACATTAGCACCCACATTCACACTAACATTAGCACACACATTCACACTAACATTAGCCCACACATTCACACTAACATATGCACCCACATTCACACTAACATATGCACCCACATTCACACTAACATACGCACACACATTCACACTAACATACGCACCCACATTCACACTAACATTAGCCCACACATTCACACTAACATACGCACCCACATTCACACTAACATTAGCCCACACATTCACACTAACATTAGCACACACATTCACACTAACATACGCACCCACATTCACACTAACATTAGCCCACACATTCACACTAACATTAGCCCACACATTCACACTAACATACGCACCCACATTCACACTAACATTAGCACACACATTCACACTAACATACGCACCCACATTCACACTAACATTAGCACACACATTCACACTAACATTAGCACACACATTCACACTAACATACTCACCCACATTCACACTAACATTAGCACACACATTCACACTAACATACGCACCCACATTCACACTAACATTAGCCCACACATTCACACTAACATACGCACCCACATTCACACTAACATACGCACACACATTCACACTAACATACGCACCCACATTCACACTAACATACGCACCCACATTCACACTAACATACGCACCCACATTCACACTAACATACGCACCCACATTCACACTAACATACGCACCCACATTCACACTAACATACGCACCCACATTCACACTAACATACGCACCCACATTCACACTAACATTAGCCCACACATTCACACTAACATACGCACCCACATTCACACTAACATACGCACCCACATTCACACTAACATTAGCCCACACATTCACACTAACATACGCACCCACATTCACACTAACATTAGCACCCACATTCACACTAACATACGCACCCACATTCACACTAACATTAGCACACACATTCACACTAACATTAGCCCACACATTCACACTAACATTAGCCCACACATTCATACTAACATATGCACCCACATTCAGACTAACATTAGCACCCACATTCACACTAACATTAGCACACACATTCACACTAACATTAGCCCACACATTCACACTAACATATGCACCCACATTCACACTAACATATGCACCCACATTCACACTAACATACGCACACACATTCACACTAACATACGCACCCACATTCACACTAACATTAGCCCACACATTCACACTAACATACGCACCCACATTCACACTAACATTAGCACCCACATTCACACTAACATACGCACCCACATTCACACTAACATTAGCACACACATTCACACTAACATTAGCCCACACATTCACACTAACATTAGCCCACACATTCACACTAACATACGCACCCACATTCACACTAACATATGCACCCACATTCACACTAACATTAGCACACACATTCACACTAACATTAGCCCACACATTCACACTAACATACGCACCCACATTCACACTAAAATACGCACCCACATTCACACTAACATACGCACCCACATTCACACTAACATTAGCACACACATTCACACTAACATTAGCCCACACATTCACACTAACATTAGCCCACACATTCACACTAACATACGCACCACATTCACACTAACATACGCACCCACATTCACACTAACATTAGCACACACATTCACACTAACATTAGCCCACACATTCACACTAACATTAGCCCACACATTCACACTAACATACGCACCCACATTCACACTAACATTAGCACACACATTCACACTAACATTAGCCCACACATTCACACTAACATTAGCCCACACATTCACACTAACATTAGCTCACACATTCACACTAACATACGCACCCACATTCACACTAAAATTAGCCCACACATTCACTCTAACATTAGCCCACACATTCACACTAACATACGTACACACATTCACACTAACATTAGCCCACACATTCACACTAACATACGCACCCACATTAACACTAAAATTGCCCACACATTCACACTAACATTAGCCCACACATTCACACTAACATACGCACCCACATTCACACTAACATACGCACCCACATTCACACTAACATTAGCCCACACATTTACACTAACATACACACACACATTCACACTAACATTAGCACACACATTCACACTAACATACGTACACACATTCACACTAACATTAGCACACACATTCACACTAACATATACGCACCCGCATTCACACTAACATTAGCACACACATTCACACTAACATTAGCCCACACATTCACACTAACATTAGCCCACACATTCACACTAACATTAGCCCACACATTCACACTAACATACGCACCCACATTCACACTAACATTATCCCACACATTCACACTAACATTAGCCCACACATTCACACTAACATACGCACCCACATTCACACTAACATTAGCACCCACATTCACACTAACATACGCACCCACATTCACACTAACATACGCACCCACATTCACACTAACATTAGCCCACACATTTACACTAACATACACACACACATTCACACTAACATTAGCACACACATTCACACTAACATACGTACACACATTCACACTAACATTGGCACACACATTCACACTAACATATACGCACCCGCATTCACACTAACATTAGCACACACATTCACACTAACATTAGCCCACACATTCACACTAACATTAGCCCACACATTCACACTAACATTAGCCCACACATTCACACTAACATACGCACCCACATTCACACTAACATTAGCACACACATTCACACTAACATTAGCCCACACATTCACACTAACATTAGCCCACACATTCACACTAACATACGCACCCACATTCACACTAACATATGCACCCACATTCACACTAACATTAGCACACACATTCACACTAACATTAGCCCACACATTCACACTAACATACGCACCCACATTCACACTAAAATACGCACCCACATTCACACTAACATACGCACCCACATTCACACTAACATTAGCACACACATTCACACTAACATTAGCCCACACATTCACACTAACATTAGCCCACACATTCACACTAACATACGCACCACATTCACACTAACATACGCACCCACATTCACACTAACATTAGCACACACATTCACACTAACATTAGCCCACACATTCACACTAACATACGCACCCACATTCACACTAACATACGCACCCACATGCACACTATCATTAGCAAACACATTCACACTAACATTAGCCCACACATTCACACTAACATTAGCTCACACATTCACACTAACATACGCACCCACATTCACACTAACATTATCCCACACATTCACACTAACATTAGCCCACACATTCACACTAAAATACGCACCCACATTCACACTAACATTAGCCCACACATTCACACTAACATACACACCCACATTCACACTAACATACGCACCCACATTCACACTAACATTAGCCCACACATTCACACTAACATATGCACACACATTCACACTAACATTAGCACACACATTCACACTAACATACGCACACACATTCACACTAACATTAGCACACACATTCACACTAACATACGCACCCACATTCACACTAACATTATCCCACACATTCACACTAACATTAGCCCACACATTCACACTAACATACGCACCCACATTCACACTAACATTAGCACCCACATTCACACTAACATACGCACCCACATTCACACTAACATTAGCACACACATTCACACTAACATTAGCCCACACATTCACACTAACATTAGCCCACACATTCACACTAACATACGCACCCACATTCACACTAACATATGCACCCACATTCACACTAACATTAGCACACACATTCACACTAACATTAGCCCACACATTCACACTAACATACGCACCCACATTCACACTAAAATACGCACCCACATTCACACTAACATACGCACCCACATTCACACTAACATTAGCACACACATTCACACTAACATTAGCCCACACATTCACACTAACATTAGCCCACACATTCACACTAACATACGCACCACATTCACACTAACATACGCACCCACATTCACACTAACATTAGCACACACATTCACACTAACATTAGCCCACACATTCACACTAACATTAGCCCACACATTCACACTAACATACGCACCCACATTCACACTAACCTACGCACCCAAATGCACACTATCATTAGCAAACACATTCACACTAACATTAGCCCACACATTCACACTAACATTAGCTCACACATTCACACTAACATACGCACCCACATTCACACTAAAATTAGCCCACACATTCACACTAACATTAGCCCACACATTCACACTAACATACGTACACACATTCACACTAACATTAGCCCACACATTCACACTAACATACGCACCCACATTAACACTAAAATTAGCCCACACATTCACACTAACATTAGCCCACACATTCACACTAACATACGCACCCACATTCACACTAACATACGCACCCACATTCACACTGACATTAGCCCACACATTTACACTAACATACACACACACATTCACACTAACATTAGCACACACATTCACACTAACATACGTACACACATTCACACTAACATTAGCACACACATTCACACTAACATATACGCACCCGCATTCACACTAACATTAGCACACACATTCACACTAACATTAGCCCACACATTCACACTAACATTAGCCCACACATTCACACTAACATTAGCCCACACATTCACACTAACATACGCACCCACATTCACACTAACATTATCCCACACATTCACACTAACATTAGCCCACACATTCACACTAACATACGCACCCACATTCACACTAACATTAGCACCCACATTCACACTAACATACGCACCCACATTCACACTAACATTAGCACACACATTCACACTAACATTAGCCCACACATTCACACTAACATTAGCCCACACATTCACACTAACATACGCACCCACATTCACACTAACATATGCACCCACATTCACACTAACATTAGCACACACATTCACACTAACATTAGCCCACACATTCACACTAACATACGCACCCACATTCACACTAACATACGCACCCACATGCACACTATCATTAGCAAACACATTCACACTAACATTAGCCCACACATTCACACTAACATTAGCTCACACATTCACACTAACATACGCACCCACATTCACACTAACATTATCCCACACATTCACACTAACATTAGCCCACACATTCACACTAACATACGCACCCACATTCACACTAACATTAGCCCACACATTCACACTAACATACACACCCACCTTCACACTAACATACGCACCCACATTCACACTAACATTAGCCCACACATTCACACTAACATATGCACACACATTCAAACTAACATTAGCACACACATTCACACTAACATACGCACACACATTCACACTAACATTAGCACACACATTCACACTAACATACGCACCCACATTCACACTAACATTAGCCCACACATTCACACTAACATGAGCACACACATTCACACTAACATATGCACCCACATTCACACTAACATACGCACCCACATTCACACTAACATTAGCCCACACATTCACACTAACATACGCACCCACATTCACACTAACATTAGCACCCACATTCACACTAACATTAGCCCACACATTCACACTAGCATACGCACCCACATTCACACTAACATACGCACCCACATTCACACTGACATTAGCCCACACATTCACACTAACATTAGCCCACACATTCACACTAACATACGCACCCACATTCACACTAACATACGCACCCACATTCACACTAACATTAGCCCACACATTCACACTAACATTAGCACACACATTCATACTAACATACGCACACACATTCACACTAACATTAGCACACACATTCACACTAACATTAGCCCACACATTCACACTAACATTAGCACACACATTCACACTAACATTAGCACACACATTCACACTAACATTAGCACACAATGTCCTGCTACCCAGCCGACAAAGATTAGGGGAATCCGTGAGACTTACTCCCCATCCTCCCTCAAGATAGGGAGACCCTGGAAGTACTCTCAGTGGCCCCAGCCAAGGTCAGTACCGAATCTGTTTTTAAGATACTATAATAGACATAAACTACACACACAGATATATAATTCTACTGACTAAAACCACACACATCATTAGAATAATCTCATGATTCTAATCAATTTCATCATGCGTCTAATCCATTTTATACAATCATATGTTTTCAGTGTGGAATATTCGAATCGTTCATATGAACATATAAATCCCATTATCAACATTTTTAAGTGTAACATTTTCAGTGTTGATTCATGAGTTAAATTCACTCTCTTAGAGTGAAGTTAACATTCAGTGTTGTTAATAACTAGAGTTATTGTTTTACACTGTGGAGAGTTAGAGCCCCATCAAAACCACAACCATCATTGTTATATTTCCCAGCATGTTATGCAGGAAGATTTTTTTTGTGTATTGTTTTTAATATCTGGATTTTTGCATGTACATTGACTGATTGATTAATCTTATGCGACACAAAGATAAATAACATACATTTTTCTAAACTAATCCAATCAATTATTTAGATTTGTTGCACCCATTACTGAAATGGTTGTTCTGGTTTCATTATTTTATTTAGTCTCCTTTAATAAAGTTACTGATGTTGGTAGTTGTTGTGAATGAAGGTTGCATCATGAATAAAAATTCCCACTGTTGGCTATTGTAACTCCGTTTTGATTTTTAAAGAAATTGCATATTTATTAAAAATATATATATTTCACCTTTATTTAACCAGGTAGGCCAGTTGAGAACAAGTTCTCATTTGCAACTGTGACCTGGCCAAGATAAAGCAAGCAGTGCGACAAAAACAACAACACAGAGTTAAACATGGGATAAAAAATCATACAGCCAATAAATAACACAATAGAAAAATCTATGTACAGTGTGTGCAAATGTAGTAAGATTAGGGAGGTAAGGCAATAAATAGGCCATAGTGGCGAAATAATTACAGTTTAGCATTAACACTGGAGTGATAGATGTGCAGATGATGATGTGCAAGGAGAGATACTTGGGTGCAAAAGAGAAAAAAATAAAAATAAATAACAATATGGGGATGAGGTAGTTGGGTGTGCTATTTACAGATGGGCTGTGCACAGGTACAGTGATCGGTAAGCTGCTCTGACAGCTGATGCTTAAAGTTAGAGAGGGAGATAAAAGTCTCCAGCTTCAGTGATTTTTGCAATTCGTTCCAGTCATTGGCAGCAGAGAACTGGAAGGAAAGGCGGCCAAATGAGGTGTTGGCTTTGGGGATGACCAGTGAAATATACCTGCTGGAGAAGGGGCTATGGGTGGGTGTTGCTATGGTGACCAGTGAGCTGAGATAAGGCGGGGCTTTAGCAAACTAGCAAAGACTTATAGATGACCTGTAGCCAGTGGGTTTGGCAACGAATATGAAGCGAGGGCCAGCCAACGAGAGCATACAGGTCGCAGTGGTGTAGGGGGCTTTGGTGACAAAACGGATGGCACTGTGATAGAAAGTCAAGGATAGATAGAGGATTGATAGGATAGTCAGTTTAACGAGGGTATGTCTGGCAGCATGAGTGAAGGAGGCTTTGTTGCGAAATAGGAAGCCAATTAAAGATTTAATTTTGGATTGGAGATGCTTTTCAAAATTATAATGATTATTTGTTGTTACCCCTTTTTCTCCCCAATTTCATGGTATCCAATTGTTTTTAGTAGCTACTATCTTGTCTCATCGCTACAACTCCCGTACGGGCTCGGGAGAGACGAAGGTTGAAAGTCATGCATCCTCTGATACACAACCCAACCAAGCCGCACTGCTTCTTATCACAGCACGCATCCAACCCGGAAGCCAGCTGCACCAATGTGTCGGAGGAAACACTGTGCACCTGGCAACCTTGGTTAACACACACTGCGCCCGGCCCATCACAGGAATCACTGGTGCGCGATGAGACAGGGACACCCCTACTGGCCACCCCTACTGGCTAACCCGGACAACTGTACATTGCCCCACGGACCTCCCGGTTGCGGCCGGTTATGACAGAGCCTGGGCGTGAACCCAGAGTCTCTGATGGCACAGCTGGCGCTGCAGTACAACGCCCTTAAACACTGCGTCACCCGGGAGGCTGTATTGGAGATGCTTAATGTGAGTCTGGAAGGAGAGTTTACATTCTAACCAGACACCTAGGTATTTGTAGTTATCCACATAATCTAAGTCAGAACCGTCCAGAGCAGTGATGCTTGTCGGGTGAGTGGGTGCGGGCAGCAATCGGTTGAAGAGCATGCATTTAGTTTTCCTAACATTTAAAAGCAGTTGGAGTGTTGTATGGCATTGACGCTCATTTGGGGGTTTGTTAATACAGTGTCCAAAGAAGGGCCAGATGTACACAACATGATGTTGTCTGCATAGAGGTGGATCAGAGAGTCACCAGCAGCAAGAGCGACATCATTGACGTATACAGAGAAAAGAGTCGGCCCGAGATTTGAACCCTGTGGCACCCCTATAGATACTGCCAGAGGTCTGGAAAATAGGCCCTCCGATTTGACATACTGAACTCTATCTGAGAAGTAGTTGGTGAACCAGACGAGGCAGTCATTTGAGAAACCAAGGCTATTGAGTCTGCCGATAAGAATGCAGTGAATGACAGAGTCGAAAGTCTTGGCCAGGTCGAACAAGACGTCTTCACAGTACTGTCTTTAATCCATGACGGTTCTGATATCTTTTAGGACCTTGAGCGTGGCTGAGGTGCACCCATGACCGGCTCGGAAACCAGATTACATAGTGGAGAAGGTACGGTGGGATTCGAAATGGTCGGTGATCTCTTTGTTCACTTGGCTTTCGAAGATTTTAGAAAGGCAGGGCAGGATGGATATAGGTCATTAACAGTTTGGGTCTACAGTGTCTCCCCCTTTGAAGAGTGGGATGACCGCGGCAGCTTTCCAATCTTTGGGGATCTCAGACAATACGAAAAAGGGGTTGAACAGGTTAGTAATATGGGTTGCAACAATTTCAGCTGATAATTTTAGAAACAGAGGGTCCAGATTGTCTAGCGAAGCTGATTTGTAGGAGTCCAGATTTTGCAGCTCTTTCAGAACATCAGCTGTCTGAATTTGGGTGAAGGAGAAGGGGGGGACTTGGGCAAGTTTCTGCAGCGGGTGCAGAGCTGTTGGCCGGGGTAGGGGTAGCCAGGTGGAAAGCATAGCCAGCCATAGAAAAATGCTTCTTGAAATGATCGATTATCATATATTTATCATTGGTGACAGTGTTTCCTAGTGGACAACTGGGAGGTGGTGCCCTTATTCTTCATGGACTTCACAGTGTCCCAAAACTTTTTGGAATTAGTGCTACAGGATGCAACTTTCTGTTTGAAAATGCCTTTAATAACTGACTGTGTTTTATTGGTTCCTGACTTCCCTGAAAAGTTGCATATCGCGGGGCTGTACTATGCTAATGCAGTACGCCACAGAATGTTTTTCTGCCGGTCAAGGGCAGTCAAGTCTGGGGTGAACCAACTTATCACTTCACCTGTCAGCATAATGTGGCTTGTAATGTGTGACCAACTGACTTGATTCAATCGTTGGATAAAAGTAGAGACTAAGAGCTACAAAATGGTATATCATACACTAGTGTTGAGCAACAATGGGAAACTGATTCTGTTTTGAATGTTAATGAACTTGTAACCCCACTTTTGAGAAAATGCTCCTTGAATATTTATGTACACCTAGTGGAGAGATCTTCTTTGTCTACACACATTCAGCATTGTTCACAGCCTATTAAAGCCTTAGCCCCACCAATCTCTATAAGGATTCACTTGTGAGGCCTACAGTAGTATACTAAACAACCAAAGATTCCAAGACTAAAGGCTGGTTTATGCTACATCTACTGACATGTCTGTTTACAGTTGTCGTAGTGATGTCATTAGCATTCTATTGTCGTCCAACATCAAACTTGTTGTTGTGGTTATGAATAGGTATAAACACAAAAACGACAGGCTGCCTGGTGGTCCAAAATAGCATAACTGGTATATTTTAACACATATTAACCCCTGGGGCGGCAGGGTAGCCTAGTGGTTAGAGCATTGAACTAGCAACCGGAAGGTTTTGAGTTCAAACCCCTGAGCTGACAAGGTACAAATCTGTCGTTCTGCCCCTGAACAGGCAGTTAACCCACCCATTGAAAATAAGAATGTGTTCTTAACTGACTTGCCTGGTTAAATAAAGGTAAAAATATATATATATATAAATCCACCAGTTTAAACATGAATTTAGAATATGTCAATCTACCAAACAAGGCAACTAAAAGCACCTTTCTAAACAAAATGTTTGTTTGTTTCTAACTAGTTAGCTACCTAGATAATGTTAAGTTAGCTGGCTAGCCAGTTCAAATAATGAACATATCATTTAGCTGACAAGGTCTGAACTAATAATTAATACAAATGAGCTAACGGAAGAAAAACTCAGAACAAGATCATTATTTAAGTTAATAGCTAGCTAATTACAAAGAATTGCTAATGGTTGTGAGTGTGATGAAATAAAAGCAGGACATTCTACCAGAGAATTTTGAAACTTCTCGTTGGCCTGACGTTATATCCTAATTTGACTTTGGTGCAGGTCATGTTTTCTTCACATTACAGTCTCTGGTAAACACACACTATATCAAATACAATCAATGTTTATTTATCACATGCACAGGATATAGAAGGTGTAAATGGTACATTGAAATGGTTACTTGAGTAGTGGAGTCTTTTGTTTAGACTCTATTATACAAAGGTAAAAAATAACCCTATATGGTTCTACTTAGCACTTTTTTAAGAGTGTAGGAGGATAATTTAAGAGCTACTCCAACGAGGACCATGTCTTCAGAGCTGACTTTCAGCCACGCAAAGAGTCTAGGGTGCATGGGCATGTGTGTGCAGGTTACAAACCACTAAACATCACTATTCTCTAAATTACAGCCACAAGTAAGCAATATACAGTAGCAGTCAAAAGTTTGGACACCAACTCATTCAATTGTTTTTCTTTATTTGTATTATTTTATACATTGTAGAATAATAGTGAAGACATCAAAACTATGAAATAACACATATGACATCATGTAGTAACCAAAAAAGTGTTTAAAAAATCCAAATATATTTTAGATTTTAGATTCTTTAAAGGAGCCACCCTTTGACTTGACGACAGCTTTGCACACGCTTGGCATTCTCTCAACAAGCTTCACCTGGAATGCTATTACAACAGTCTTGAAGAAGTTCCGACATGTGCTGAGCACTTTTTGGCTGCTTTTCCTTCACTCTGCAGTCCAACTCATCCCAAACCATCTCAATTGGGGTGAGGTCATCTGGCAGAGGCCAGGTCTTCTGATGCAGCACTCCATCGCTCTCCTTCTTGGTCAAATAGCCCTTACACAGCCTGGAGGTGTGTTGGGCCCATTTTTCTGTTGAAATACAAATGATAGTCCAACTAAGCGCAAACAAGATGGGATTGTGTATCACTGCAGAACGCTTTTTTGCGACTGCACTTTCAAAGTTCTTGAAATTATACATATTGAGTGACCTTCATTTCTTAAAGTAATGACGGACTGTCATTTCTCTTTGCTTATTTGAGCTGTTCTTGACGTAATATAGACTTGGTCTTTTACCAAATAGGGCTATCTTCTGTATACCACCCCTACCTTGTCAGAACACAACTGATTGGCTCAAATTAAAGAAGGAAAGAAATTAATTCGACAAATGAACTTTTAACAAGGCACACTTGCTAATTGAAATGTGTTCCAGGTGACTACCTCATGAAGCTGGTTGAGAGAATGCCAAGAGTGTGCAAAGCTGTCATCAAAGCAAAGTCTGTCTACTTTGAAGAATCTCAAATACAAAATATATTTTGATTTGTTTAACCACATGATTCCATATGTTATTTCATAGTTTTGATGTCTTCACAATAATTCTACAATGTTTAAAATAGTAAAATAAAGAAAATACCCTGGAATGAGTAGGTATGTCCAAACCTTTGACTGGTACTGGATCTTATACCCCACAGAAGACAGGTGAGCGTGTGTGTGTGTGTGTGTGTGTGTGTGTGTGTGTGTGTGTGTGTGTGTGTGTGTGTGTGCAATTTAATTTAATTTAATCTTGTAAAGGGGACAATTATTTCTAATGGGGATAGAGCTTGATGTGTTTGTGCATGATAATTCAAGCCAAGCCGGTCCGTCATTTTCACACTTTGATAAAAGCCTTGGTGTAATGTGGGCCCTGGTGACAATCTTTTTATTTACTGGCTGCAGATAAAACCATTAATTCATGGTAATTAACGACCGTGGGAGCCTGGGGCCAGGGACAACAGCATCCGTCGGGATGAGGAGACATTCGTCACAATTAAAATACACACAAACACACACACATTAACAACAGCCTTCCTCCATGGGGCAAGAGACATGACACAGCACGGCATAGTGAATAATGCTTAATGACGCTGGATGAAGATTTTGCCCCTATAAGCATAGATCTGGAACCAGTTTACTTGACTTTAATCCTAACCTTCAGCAAGATAAGATACAATGCAGAAACTGACCTCTGAGATCAGGAGTTAGAACTTTGTCTGGAGTGAGTTTACCAAGGAGCCCGTAGTGCTCCTGTCAAAAGTAATGTATTTGGAATACATGCCTATGCAATAAAACATGTGGGTTCCTCAAGGGTTCTTTGGGAAGGGTGATGGTTATATGTATAACCATGATGATTCAAAGAACCCTTGGCTCTTTTACAGTCCTGTGAAGTTTTTTTGTTGCTCTTTTAGTAATAATTCAAATGTAGGGGAGGCGGCTTATTAGAACTTTGGGGTGTGGTTTGTGTACAGCTTTTTGTGCAACTGTGAGTGAGAGTGTCATTACAGTTTATCTAATGTGTTGTGTTATGCTTCTGTATATTTAAATATGGATAATATCAGTGTCTTGTTCTTGTGTCACTTGATAACATTTGAGTAAATCAGTCAGTGGTTTTTCAGGGTACCCAGCTGTAGCTCACTTCATTGCACTTTTGGTTAGTTCTTCCTTACACTGTTAGAACCAGAGTTTTTTTTACTACACTGTGAAAAATTGTCCCAGCTACTGGTTGCAGTGAAAATATAGTAAATATCAAAAAAGGTAATTTTTTTCTCATGTGGATTAAGGTATTATCTATGTAAGGGATGTATTCTAATGTATTCTGATTCAAAAGATGAGAATAGACATGTAAATTTGTCCCTCTGGGGGAATCCTTAGGGTGTTTTTCCTAGCCACCGTGCTTCTACACCTGCATTGCTTGCTGTTTGGGGTTTTAGGCTGGGTTTCTGTACACCACTTTGTGACATCGGCTGATGTAAAAAGGGCTTTAGAAATACATTTGATTGATTACCTTCTCACAAGGAACCCTTTTTTTTGCCCCTGTAAGGGGAACACAATTGGGTTCTATGCCAGAACCCTCTGGTTCCAGGTAGAACCATTTACCTTTTAGTCACTTAGCAGACACTCTTATCCAGAGTGACTTATAGGAGCAATTAGGGAGAAGTGCCTTGTTTAAGGACGCATCCACAGATGTTTCACCTCGTCAGCTCTGGGATTTGAACCAGCAATCATTCAATTTCTGTTGCAACACTCTTAACCGCTAGGCTATCTGCCACCCAAGTTATAGTTATAGGACACTTCAGATGAGCTTTTAGCACACTGTTACGTCACATGGTATGGTCTGTACCTTTCAGGTTACATGTGCACAAAATGTAGTATAATGGTAGTTTTTTAAATTCAATACAAGGTAGAATCATTACTTTTGAAAGGTAGATGGGGCATTGTGCTGGGGACATTATCATATTTGTACCAGTTTAAGTGGTTTTATTTAAACAGTTAAGGCAGTGAAGAACAAATTCTTATTTACAATGACAGCCTACAGGGAAACAGTGGGTTAACTGCCTTTTTCAGGGCAGAACACCAGATTTTTAGCTTGTCAGCTCAGGCTTTTGATCCAGCAACCTTTTGGTTTCTTGCCCAACGCTCTAACTGCTACCCTGCGCTCCTATCTGCTACCCCTGCTACCCCTTATGTTGATAAAGGTTGAAAACCTAATAGCTCCACTCCTAGTTCTGTTATCTTTTTAAAAACTTGTGTGACAATCAAAAGCTGCACTGTTAAATGATGACTTTGCATTTTCCAGTAACTAAATGGCAATTTGTTAGCACAAAGTGAATGTTTATTCTTCAATAATTTACAGTCAGCTTGCTGCTAGTAGTTACTGATTATTAAGTTACAATAATTGAATGAACTAATAATGCTAAATTCACAGCAACTCCCAGGCATCTAACAGCCATGAAGCTACTGCAACATGCACAGTAACCTCATAACAGTGCAGCTCTTTAATGACACATGCTCTTACAAAGATTGCCGAAGAGACAATGAACAGACAATGTTAAATGAACATAACCATCAACCACTGCTACTGACGGTTGGCACAAATACACAAAATTCTGTAACATGTTTTTGTTTACCATACTTTTTAACAGTGTAGCATTCATGGCATAAATGCAAACATAGTGGAGAGGGAAAGGACAGGATGGTTCTTCACAACAATCACAGCAGTAAAGAACCCTTCCTGAGCAGTAAATAACCCTGCCTGAAGAATGGTTACACATATCACCCTCACCCCTGACAAAGAACCCCTCAAGAACCTTTTTTTGGTGTACAGATGGCTCCTGTCACACCAAACCAAGATCAAGCTCACAGTCTATAACAGACCCACAACTCTCTCTCTCTATCTTGCTCTGTTTCTATAATCGTTACATTATTCTCAGTTTCACAGTTCATTCATGGGGAGTTTTGGGTTAGAGAGAGAGAGAGAGAGAGAGAGAGAGAGAGAGAGAGCGAGCGAGTAAGTCAGACCTCTGTAACTATTAACATATTTTTTTCCAACACAATTCGTTTTCTCATCCATCAGTTTCACGCAGCTGCCGGCTGGTTCTACTCAATCTCACTTTATTTTTCTGTATTTCACAGACGACATGAGTGTCATACTGCTTGGCACAGGTCTAAGGATGATTGAAAGAGAAAGAGAGAGAGAGAGAGCAACGCAGTTACAATTAAGTGACAAATTCGAGAGAGTCCTAGACAGGCAGTTTAAGGGTGTGAGTTTTTCCATATTGGCCAACACTTCACTATACAGTGAAGTTCTCTCACTCCCTTTCTCTCCCCCTCCTTTCTTTCTTTCTTTCTTTCTTTCTTTCTTTCTTTCTTTCTTTCTTTCTTTCTTTCTTTCTTTCTTCATTTCCCTTCCTCTCTCCCCCATCCCTTTCTCCCCCCATCCTCCTCTCTAGATGTATTAGAGTATGATCAGAGGTGTGGATCAGAGGTGTGGGTATTAATTACACTTGATGATTACATTAAAACAGCTCATTATACTGTATAGCCACTGGTCTACTACAGGGAGGCATTACACCAGTCAGTCTGGGTCTGGGTCTGGGTCTGGGTCTGGGTGGATGCGTGCATTAACCTGGGGACGGACTATAACTATCTCAGTGTGTTTCAATCCTGGTCCTAGGGACCCACATGGGTGCACAATTTAGTTTATGCCCTATCACTCACACACTTGATCCAACAAATCAACTCATCATCAAGCCTTTGATTTGAATCAGGTGTGTAAGTGCTTGGCCAAAAACAAAAGGACCAGGGCTGACAAACACGGATCTATCTCACTACATCTCTCAACTTCTGTATCTGATAGACCTCCCCTGCAGTGATAGCGTAAACAACTGCTTGACATTGTGCTATTTACCTGAAATGGTAAGTACTATATGACTAACTACTGTAGCATGTGGCGATGTCTACGTGTAACTGCTGTGATGTAAACACTAACGCAGAATGTAAAGTTTTTGGTTGCGTCCCAAATGGCACCCTACTCCCAATATAGTGCTCTACTTTTGACCAGAATGCTATGGGCATGGTCATAAGTAGTGCACTTAATAGGCATTAGGTGTTGTTTATCCCTTGGTAATAAAGATACATGACAACGTAGCAGCTACATATTATGTGCAGCTGCAAAGAAGAGAAGAAGAGTGCAGGCAGGGCGGTGAAAGTGCTGGGTCAGGGGGAATGAGATGCTCTGTATTGTGATTTCCGATTGTGTGTGTGTTGTATTAAGCTGATCTGGATGCAGGGTGTAGCCCAATCACAGGCTCTGATTTATCTAACATTTTCTAAACAGTTGACAAGGGAAAACAAATTCATGTGGGCATTAAAATACGGTCCCCCGTATTGCCTCAACACACGCACCCTGTCAGGTTCCTGGAAGTGGGCTGGCCCTGCGGTCCAACTGGCTGCCATTAGGTTTATTAGAAATCCAATTTTGGAAAGGGAAGAAGGGAGGGAAGGAGGGAGAGAGAGAAGAAGGGAGGGAAGGAGAGAGAGAGAAGAAGGGAGGGAAGGAGGGAGAGAGAGAAGAAGGGAGGGAAAGAGGGAAAGAGGGAAGGAAGGAGGGAGAGAGATCAGGTTAAAGCCTGATCAACACAATGACATTTGGGTTTTTTCTCCACATGCTGCAGTTGTGGGATAAACTGGGCACCTCACCATGCACACAGTGAGTCCTTTGCTAGTTCACTAGAAATGTGTCAGCTTTTACAAAAGAGACAAGGGTGGGAAGGGATAGCACGGAGGCTGCGTCGCGAGTGGAGGATGGATGAAAGAGATGGATGGCGAGAGAGAGAGAGAGATGAAGAGGGAGAGAAAGAAAGAGAGCTTGCTGTGGTTTAAAGCATCATGGTTGTGGCATGAACCTCGCATTAAAACAGACCCTGGGTGTCCAACCAAAGTTCTGTATGTGTGACTCGATTAATTTCATGTATTTCAGAGGCACTTGTTCCTCTATTACAGAGGCACCTCTCCTGGTGAGTTCCTGGAATACTGCAGCTCTCTCTCTCACTCTCCCTCATTTGTCCGTATGTCCTTGTTCCACTTCTGGATCTCTCCTTTTCTCCCTCCTCCCTCTCCTTCCCTAACTCTTCCTCTCCCTCTTTCTGTTCCCCCTCTCTCTGTATTCAGTGTGTGTACCAGTGATGAAGGACCATCATATTGTGTGGATGACACGTGTAACAGGATAGCCATCTTATCATTGCAACACAGACTCTTGTAATACACAAAAGGACCATATTTTTCTCCTCAACTCTCTCTTTCTCTATCCTGTTGTCATGCCCTCAACCGCTCTGTCCACTTTTCTCATTTGTTCTCATTCCTTCTAAACATTCAATCTTCCCCTTTCTCACCTTTTCTTGAATCGCAGAGTATAACCTGTATTATACTCTAACATCCATCGCGGTGTGTGGTTATTTGGTACCTCCTCTCTCCCCCCTCTATCCAATTCTTTGTTTGCTGAATCACTCCTTTTCTAGATCTCCCTGTCACACACATAAACCTAACCCTAATTCCAAACTTAGCTCTAAAACTAACCTTAATTCTAACCTTAACCCTAAACCCACTAGAAAAAGCATTTCACCTTGTGGTGACTAACAAAATGTATCCAGTTGGTCACATTTTCGTTCGTTTACTATTCTTGTGGGTACTGCTGGTCCGCTCAAGTATAGTTAAACACATCCACATGCACTAGAGGTCTTCACGGATCAACCTGTACTGGGTCCTGATCCAGAATTCTAAATAATGTCACAGGTCTGGGTCGGATCTGATATGGTTGTCACAGGTATGTGTAATTTTAACTGACTTGTCTGGAAAGACCCATACAGAGCCGAACGCGACTGCTGCGAGCAAGAGAGAGAGAGGCTACAACGAACAACAGGTAGGCTGTTACTTCATATTCTGATTGGAGTTGTTTGTAACTGTAGGACGAGAAAGCACAGGCAGCCTCATTTAGCCTCGCTACCTAGCTAGCTTAACTAGCTTCTTCCGGTTTGATGCAGTCAAGACAGGTATCTATTACGTAATCCTATTGGATGATATATAATTTACGGCAGTGTTTCTCGCTCACACTCACTGTAACCTACACACACAGCATGGCCCTTGCTGGAGTGTCACCTCTTTTCACCAACGTGCTCTGGTTAATATAGAGTAGCTTAAAACAACACACATCCAGTTGTATAATCCTGCCTATGCCGTGTTACACCAGCACCACACATACACAAACCCACCCACGCACCCACACACGCATGCATGTTCTTGCTCCAGTATACCTAAGGGATGTTGTGTCCTTTGTTCTCCTATGTGATTGGTGTCCTGCTCTGTACAACCTGACTTTGTTTGCCTACCAAATGGCACCATATTCTCTACATAATGCCTTATAGGCCCTGGTCAAAAGTAGTGCACTACCTATGGAATAGGTTGCCAATTAGGATGCAACTCCTGACTCGCAGTCTTAATCACCAATCATCTGGTAATTACGCCCCCCACACACTAATTAATGAGACATGCCCCGCCTCTGCCCCGCAAAACACACACACGTTAGTGGGACATGCCCTGAGGATTAATCTCAGACAGACAGACAGACAGACAGACAGACAGACAGACAGACAGACAGACAGACAGACAGACAGACAGACAGACAGACAGACAGACAGACAGACAGACAGACAGACAGACAGACAGACAGACAGACAGACAGACAGACAGACAGACAGACAGACAGACAGACGACACTGCAGCTGACCCCTCTCGTCATCACACACTGATAATGAAACAGAATCAGTCTGCACACACATGCACATCGTGTTCTATGTGATTCATTTTTTCTCTCAATACATATAGCGAACCCATCACCATATAATGGTTGGAGTGAGAGAGGAGTAAGAGAGGAGTGGGAGAGGGAGAGGGAGAATGAGAGGGGTGGGAGAAAGAGATACAGGAGAGGCAGGACTGGTAGAGGAGAAGTGGAAGGAGGGACACAGCTAGCAGAGGAGAGGCGAGAGGGAGAGAGAGGTAACAGCTTGTTCCTCTGTGACAGGTACACAGGGATCAGCCTTAGCAGGTGTTTAGCCAACATGGACTTACAACAACCTAGTAATGAGAGAGACAGCCACAGGACAGATGGAGGGAGGGAGAAAGAGACAGAGGGGTGAAAGAGCGACATACACTGTAAAACCAAGTGTTTTAAATGCGCCAAGGCATTTAGAATTTAAATGAGAACGTGTCACAGTATTTCGATTGTAAACTCCATGTTTATTCACTTTAACACTTTTTAAACACATGAACATGTTTTTTCAGCACATGGCGTTTAGGTATTAAACAAACACTGGGTGTGTTGTTTCTACACTGTAAAGTGTAAAGCTGGATTTGTATAATTCCCAGCATGCCTTTTGATGTGAATATGAGAGATACCTACCCAAGACTGTGTTTGTTAGTGAGAGAGATATGGTTTTTGCATTTAGCAACTTTCAAGCCTTCTCCCAGTGACTGCCTAATTGGAAGTAAATCAAGAACCCTTCAAGGCCATGTATGTGCATTGCATAATGTGTTTAGTTATGGCGTAGTTTTACTTGACGTTGTGTTCTGCCACATCAGACCTGCAAGTCGACAGTTTCAAGTTCCTTGGTGTCCACATCACCAATAAACTATCATGGTCCAAACACATCGTGAAGAGGGCACGACAACACCCTTTTCCCCTCAGGAGACTGAAAAGATTTGGCATGGGTCCCCAGATCCTCAAAGTTCTACAGCTGCAATGTCAAGAGTATCCTGATCGGTTGTATCACTGCCTGGTATGGGAAGACTAGATCCAAAAAGCTCCATAACAGCTTCTACCACCAAGCCATAAGACTGCTGAACAATTAATCAAATGGACACCACTCTTTGTTTATACACTGCTACTACTCTCTGTTTGTCTACGCATAGTCACTTTACTCCTACCTACATGTACAAATTACCTCGACTTACCTGTACCCCCACACATTGACTCGGTACCAGTACCCCCTGTATATAGCCTCGTTATTGTTACATTATTGTGCTCTTTTTGTTTACATTTTTTACATTAGTTAATTTAGTAAATATTTTCTAAACTCTATTTCTTGAACTGCGTTGTTGGTTAAGGGCTTGTAAGTAAGCCTGTTGTATTCGGCGCATGAGACAAATCAAATGTGATTTTATACTTTGATACACAATAATGTTTTTTGGAGTGGTTAGTAATTCCTATCGGAATACAGCTAAAGGGAGGATATCCAATCATTTGAATATTTTATCAAACACAATCTCCACTGCTATAGTGGCTATAGTGAAAGACAAAGTTCTGAACTCTCGTCCTGAAAAGTATGTTTCCTCTCATGGACAACTACCAGGAAGTTTAAAAAGACAGGCTGAGTGGGCCAAGCTCACCTTGACTGACAACTCTTTGAAACGCCTATGAGCAGTGTGCAATGCGCAGTGTGGCAGTAAAATCATCTCAAGCAAATTTGGCGAAACACAAAGCAACTCAGACAACACTGAAATTGCATCAATTATATCTTATTTTGAATTTTATTTACATTTGTTTACGTTTTTTACATCTTCTGTTTGGCATTCGTCTTGGGATGTGGTTCACAGGAGCACTGATGGATGTGTGGCATTTTGCATGACCCTCCCTCCAGCCCTTTTGATCCACGCTGGCTGAAGACCTAGCTAGCCAGTAACTAGCCAACACCAGACACAGATGACAGGAGAAACATATATGTATCTTTGCCATGAATGAACAGGGTAAACGTTTAATTATATTTGCTGACACCCTACAGTCAAATTTTGGCACAAGTAGAGTATCTATCAAGCTATTTAAACCACGCCCCTCCGCAAACACACCTTCTCTGATGTTGGTTAGAACTTTTTAAGGCAGAACTTATTTAAATTAGGTTAGAGAACATCATGTTACCATTAAAATGAGAGTTAAGGTGATGACACTTTCCCCCCTTAATAATGAATCCAGGTGTTTGACAAAGGAAGGGGACCAGTAGCTTTATCATCAAACTTCATCAATGTAGAAGTAACAGTCATTTTTCTGGTTTCCTTCAAATATCATAATAGTTAAACATCTTAATCCATTTGAAACTAGAACAACCATCTGATTAATGATTACACATGTTTATCGACTAACATTTCCTGTTCAGTAGTGATGAAATGTAGATAAGGTGACAGACATTCCTAACACTGAACATCTGAATAAAAGGCATGGAAAGTCACATCGATAGTGAGAACACTGGGTGGCATCCTTACATTTTTTTAAATTAAAGCTAATTATTGCTGTGTTCACATCTATTAATAATTTCAAGCAATAGTGGACCTAATTGATTCAACATTTTTAAATAGACTTCAGAAAGAATACCTTCCCATTCTGGTGATTTGCCTTTATTCATTCTATCCGATGCCCTTTTGAGTTCGCTGAGAGAGATTTGGGCTCCCAGCTAGGTGGCTTCCTCTGTTGAGAGTCGAGAAGTTCTTAATTATTTTAGAAATGACTTAGTCTGGCTTTACAATCAGAGGTGGGCAGTTCTTTATAGAAGCAGAATAATATTGTATTGATTCATTTGGGTTCTGATAGCAATTCCCCTGTTACAGATTCAACAGTTTCTTTTTTCAGATAATTGATAATTACTGTGTAGCTTGTTGGCCAGTAAACAACTGTGACGATTACAATGGAAGTAATGGTTGAGTCTTAATCGGTGGATGGTATATTCTGCTCTCTGTCTTATCAATAAAGCAGCCCTTTCCTGCAGTCAAATGACCTAGTGGCCTCATTATTATATTATAGCCAGTGTTTCTATGTCAAACAGTTTTCTTATATGTCAGTCTTCTGTGATGTGTGTGTGTACAGTGTATTATTGGGATGGGGAAAAAATGACCCTGAGTTAGCCCACTGCAGTAAAAGGTTAAGTTCTGTCTTGACGTTGGGAAGTGTAATATCTACCTGGTCTCAAAAAAGTCTGTTTTAACACAATTAACAACATTTCCAATCCTGATATGTTTAAATAGTGATTAATTCAACCCAGATGCAAATGCAGTTGCATTATTTTTTATAAAACCTTTAGTGGCATCCCATAGAACCTGGGGGTCATCGACGAAATTTGTATTGATCATTATGAATTAATTTACTTACATTTCAAATTGGTCACAGAATGTATGATTTTGCTGTAGTGAACTGCTCAAACGCTCACTTGTGGCTCTTTTAGGAGATTCGGACATTTGAATTTGGCAGTGGTGATCTGTCACGGCTGTGTGGAGAGACGGACCAGGTGCAGCGTGCTCTGAGTTCCACATTTTCATTTCTTTGTGAAACTTACAAAACAAAAAGGAAACAAACAACTAACCGTAACATAAGCAGTGCAACAGTCTCTAACTCAAAACAAGATCCCACAAAGAACAGTGGGGAACGGCTGCCTAAATATGATCCCCAGTCAGAGACAAGGATAAGCAGCTGCCTCAGATTGGGAACCATACCAGGCCAACATAGGAATAAAACACCTAGAAAGGAACAACCCCCCCTACTAGTCACACCCTGAGCTAACCAAAATAGAGAATAATAATGCTCTCTATGGTCAGGGCGTGACAGATTAGTCGAGTTTATATGTCGAATATAGTTGTAGATAATAGTATGAAATCGATTCATGACAATCATTCATGCTTGTTTGAGTATAAAGTATAAAGTATAAAGTGCACTCGATTACATTAGGATTATGTGCTAGCCAGGCATCTTAATCAGAGAGTATATGCGTAAAGCCTTGGTTGCATGTGAATTGTAGTTGGTCTTGTTTGATTTGTTCCTCATGTCCTATTCATGTTTTTTCCAATAACCAGATGGAATTCAGTTTATTCTAACAATATATCTAACAAAATATCTTCTCAGAAAATCTAAAAATGTATGAACATATGAATTTGGAGCATACACATTAATAAAGACAATTTTATTTCTTTATGGATACATTTAAGAAATGTGATTCTGCCTTCGAGGTCATCCCCTTTACCCAAGATGGTCATTTTGAGATTCTTATGTATCATCATGATGACACCTTTAGCTTGGTTTGGGGTTGATAAAAAAGCAGCCAGTTTATACATGTGGTTCTGCATGTTATTTGCGTCATTATGGAGCAGGTGTGTTTCTTGGAACATTGCTATATCAATATGGCTTCCTAATAGGATATCAAGGCGGCTGGAACGTTTGATAGGACAATTTAGGCCTTTCAGATTCCAAAAGAGAATAGCTAGCGTTGCCATGTTTTTTTAAACAGGAATGCTATCTTAATGATGCAATTGTTATCTTTCATGTTAACAAGCCCATGGGTGTGAAATAAAATCAGGACCCCCAGGGAAACCCACTAACTGCTCGTGCACCACCCAGATCCCGCCCCCCCTTAACGTAGAAAAATAAATAAAATAAAATATAACATTTACTTCTGCCGACCTTAACATTTAAGTTTGCAGACTTGATACATTAGGTGGGTAATGAAGAATATATTTTTTTTTTAAATAACAGAAAAGTAGGCTAAATATAGCAACAGAAATGCAAGCCTAAACAGTCAAATATCATCATTATTGGCAATAAGGCGTCACATCTGCCACGCTGATCCTCAACACTGGAGCTCCCCAGGGGTGCGTGCTCAGTCCCCTCCTGTACTCCCTGTTCACCCACAACTGCATGGCTAGATACGACTCCAACACCATCATTAAGTCTGCAGACGACAACAGTGTCTCACCGACAACGACGAGACAGCCTATAGGGAGGAGGTCAGAGACCTGGCCGGGTGGTGCCAGAATAACAACCTATCCCTCAACGTAACCAAGACTAAGGAGATGATTGTGGACTACAGGAAAAGGAGGACCGAGCACGCCCCCATTCTCATCTATGGGACTGTAGTGGAGCAGGTTGAGAGCTTCAAGTTCCTTGGTGACCACATCAACAACAAACTAGAATGGTCCAAACACACCAAGACAGTCGTGAAGAGGGCACGACAAAGCCTATCCCCCCACAGGAAACTAAGAAGATTTGGCATGGGTCCAGAGATCCTCACAAGGTTCTACAGCTACAACATCGAGAGCATGGTTGCATCACTGCCTGGTATGGCAATTGCTCGGCCTCTGACCGCAAGGCACTACATAGGGTATTGTGTACAGACTAGTACATCACTGGGGCTAATCTGCCTGCCATCCAGGACCTCTACACCAGGTGGTGTCAGAGGAAGGCCCTAAAAATGGTCAAAGACCCCAGTCATAGACTCTTCTCTCTACTACCGCATAGCAAGTGGTATCGGAGTGCCAAGTCTAGGACAAAAAGGCGTCTCAACAGTTTTTACCCCCATAAGACTCCTGAACAGGTAATCAAATGGCTACCCGGACTATTTGCATTGTGTCCCTCCCCCAACCCCTCTTTTTACGCTGCTGCTACTCTCTCTTTATCTTAAATGCATAGTCACTCTAACTATACATTCATGTACATACTACCTCAATTTGGCCAACCAACCACTGCTCCCGCACTTTGGCTAACCGGGCTATCTGCATTGTGTCCCGCCACCCACCAACCCCTCTTTTACGCTACTGCTACTCTCTGTTCATCATATATGCATAGTCACTTTAACCATATCTACATGTACGTACTACCTCAATCAGCCTGACTAACCGGTGTCTGCATGTAGCCTCGCTACTTTTATAGCCTCGCTACTTTTATATATCCTGTCTTTTTACTGTTTTATTTATTTACTTACTTATTGTTCACCTAATACCTTTTTTGCACTATTGGTTAGAGCCTGTAAGTAAGCATTTCAATGTAAGGTCTACACCTGTTCTACTCGGCGCACGTGACAAATAAACTTTGATTTGATTTAAAGTTTAAATTACAAGCAAACAGGAATTGTGTGTAAGCCCACATAAGACTGGCCATCTATCCTAAACAGTTCAGGCTATAGGAATGCAGTGTGCTGTTTTAAAAATGAAAAAAAAACATGATTAAACTAGGTCAGCTAAGGCACTGCATCTCAGTGCAAGAGGCGTCACTACAGTCCCTGGTTTGGATCCAGGCTGTATCACATCCGGCAGTGATTGGGAGTGGTGGTGCACAATTGGCCGAGCATCGTCCGGGTTAGGCCGTCATTGTAAATAAGATTTTGTTCTTAACAGACTTGCTTAATTCAATAAAGGTTAAATACATTTTTTTAAATAATAATAATCTAGCACTGAAACCAAAAGCTACAGCTAGCTAGCACTGCAGTGTATAAAATGTGGCGAGTAGTTGACTCAAAGATAGAGTAAGACAATACTTGAACAGTTTTGAACAAATTAATTTCTTCTGAAATTAAGGGGAAGCAAGAGAGAAATAGAGAGAGAGATTTAGTCATTTTTTTTCAGTTTCACTTACTTAGCAAGCAAATGCAACTAGCTAGTTTAGACTACTGAAACCCCCTGCTCAAAGTAACAGAGGGATGCTATGTTAGCTAGCTGGCTATGACTTCACAACACAACACTGGAGCTCTTCCAAGTCAAGGAAGCTTTTGGTATTACTAATATATTGCCACTGGGGCCCTGTCACTGCTTACTGGCTGCCCACTGTAACGTTACTGCATGTCTGTAGCGGGGATAAACATACCTGAATTTGTCCAATAAAAACTATCGTTTGCAACTGATGGACTAACGATTACACCCTTATATCAGCTAAATGCAGTGAAGAGCATGCAAGTGTCACTGTCTGTCACCTCGACAGTTTTTACCCCCAAGCCATAAGACTCCTGAACAGGTAATCAAATGGCTCCCCAGATTTTTTGCATTGTGTGCCTCCCCCAACCCCTCTTTTTACCGGGTGGCAGGGTAGCCTAGTGGTTATAGTGTTGGACTAGTAACCCGGAAGGTTAGACTAGTAACCGGAAGGTTGCAAGTTTAAATCCCCAAGCTGACAAGGTACAAATTTGTCGCTCTGCCCCTGAACAGGCAGTTAACCCACTGTTCCTAGGACGTCATTGAAAATTAGAATTTTTTCTTAACTGACTTGAATAAAGGCTAAATAAAGGTCAAATAAAAACGTTTAAAAAATCGGCTAGCCTCATGATGGGTATAGGGAAAATGTGTTTATCATGTAGTAGCCCAAACCTATTGCTGTTACATTGAACTGGATGAATGTAATATCAATGACAGTGATCCAATATGCTATAATAAAAGGAAGGCCATGCTCATAAAAAAAGTTGTCCTCCCCCATCTTTAAATTATAAGAAAATAAGTCTGTTAATTCATAGTTATTTTGCAAAAGAAAAGTCATGAGATAGCCACAATGTTTCAATGCATGCCACCAGAACCACAAGAGTGGAGTAATTCAGATGAGAATGTGAATTGGTCAGGCTGTACGTGTGAGAGGAAAACAGGTATTGGCTGGGAACAGTTCATGAAAGGATACGTGTTTCCTAAGGAGATAGTTATGGCTTATGTTATGTGGTACTACATGTTTTTGTTTATGTCTCTCTATCTCTCTGCTTTTCTCTCTGACCCTCTCTCTCCTTTGTTCTCTCTCTCCCTCTCTCATTCCCTCTGACTCTCTCTCTACCGCTCTCGCTCTCTCTCTCTTCCTCCCTCCTGATCTATTTCTCTTTTTCCCAGCATTGTTGTAATGCATTTTTTCCATCCTACACAAGTCTCTCTATGCCTGAACTAGAACTTGTATAACACATGGGAGGAGAGAGGGATACACACACACTCAGTTAGTCACTCTGCTGAAGGAGTACTCCCTGCACTAGAATTGGGAAGGTGCTATGACAACTGAGATCTACCTAGAGCAAGATGAGATATAAAAAGTGTGTTGTTTGTGTCTGTGCATGTGTGTGTTCTTGCAGTGTAGATTAATACCAAGGTTTTCACAGTGACAGTTAAGGTGACTGGCCATCAGACAGATTTACTAAAACCATAAATGGAAAACATTTTAATCTAGACTCTATATCTTAACTTTTCTGAACACAACAAATCACCTTTTCACACACAGACACCTAGCAGAGGGTGTGGGTGTGGGTGTGGGTGTGGGTGTGGGTGTGGGTGTGGGTGTGGGTGTGGGTGTGGGTGTGGGTGTGGGTGTGGGTGTGAGGGTGTGGGTGTGGGTGTGGGTGTGGGTGTGGGTGTGAGGGTGTGGGTGCGCGAACAACAACATTGATCCGAACTACTGATTGACACAGCCATTTAGTTGTGGTACAGTAACATATTTAAAATATTCCATCTACCATGAGGTTCTGTTTGGACAATTTGCACATTCGGGTCAAAATTACTTTTAATTAAAATCATCACCCCTTATGGATTTCTTTGACCATGGGAGAAGTATATTCCCCCCCCCCCCACCCCCAGTCCTTTTTCCACAGAACTTCCACTAAAATTGTTGAATGAGTTTGCTGTACATATCCTTCTATTTTAGCCAGGTAAATACGGATCTACAAAGCCATTAGAATTATAACTGATACTTATTTTACCATTTACCATGAGATACAAGTTTCAAATCTATTTATCATAATATGTTTGTAAACTCACCATTAAATAGTACCATAGTGATTGAGTGTCCATATAGCTGTATCATGATATTTGCATTGCTACTAAGTAAACATCCAATTGTTCCCCAATATTCCACCCACTAAAACCCCTCTCATCCCAAGTTGGGTTGTCATCCCAGTAACCGGCAGACCACCACCTTCTCCCCAGATCCCAGGGCCCCCGAGAGACCAGGACCCATCCCTCAAAAAAAAGCACTCAGTGCCACCCAAAGAACAGAAGCAGATCAACAGACAAAAGCATTTCCATCGCCCTCACCTCGATTTGCATTATATATAGCTATTAAAAAATATATACAGAACCAGTCAAAAGTTTGGACACACCTACTCATTCAAGGTTTTCTCTTTATTTGTACTATTTTCTACATTGTAGAATAATAGTGAAGACCTCAAAACTATGAAATAGCACATATGAAATCATGTAGTAACCAAAAAAGTGTTAGACAAATCTAAATACAGTATATTTTAGCCTTTAGATTCTTCAAAGTAGCCACCCTTTGCATTGATGACAGCTTTGCACACTCTTGGCATTCTCTCAACCAGCTTCATAAGGAATGCTTTTCCAACAGTCTTGAAGGAGTTCCCACATACACTGAGCACGGTCCAACTCATCCAAAACCATCTCAATCATGTTGAGGTCATCTGATGCAGCACTCGATCACTCGCCATAGATCCACTGCAATTTCTTGATTTGCCAGGAATTTATTTGATTGCTTGTAACCCAGTTGAAGTAATTTGGATAGGATATTCCAATAACAAAAATCTACTTGGAGCAAGATACAAAAAAATTGTTATATTTACAGGAAATATGCATTTGTATTTGTTGGCCACTTGAATATTTTTTGTTGTTGATTGATTCAAAGATACAATGTATCAGGGGAAAGAAAACCAGCAGCTAATGTCGGGGTCAATTCCATTTCAGTTCCAGTCAACTCAGGAAGTACAATTCAATTGTAATTTCAATTCCCTTCCATGCTTTTCAATGAGGAGAATTTGGAATTGGACTTTGGTTTACTCTTTGAATTAACAAATTAATTACCCCTTCCAGCAGCCCTGTAGACCTTGAGGCCTGGATTTGAATAAATCTGTTCTGTGGTAGATAAGATTGCGGAAAGTAGGCATCAGTCTGTATTCTGTATTCTGAGATAACAAATGTTGTAAATAAGCCAAGAAGAAGCAAGAAGCCAATGTTCTATTCTGTATTATTTTGTGATGAAAAGAAAGACAAGCAGTCGGTAGATCAGATCCAATGGAAAATTAAACACTATTCACATGTACTCACACACATACACTCACACACATACACTCACACACATACACTCACTCACATACATACACTCACACACATACACTCACATACATGCACGCACGCACACACACACACACACATACATGCACGCACGCACACACACTCACACACATACATGCACGCACGCACACACACTCACACACATACATGCACGCACGCACACACACTCACACACATACATGCACGGACGCACACACACTCACACACATACATGCACGCACGCACACACACTCACACACATACACGCACGCACACACACTCACACGCATACATGCACGCACGCACAGACACATTTTTCTTCCGCTGATGAACGTTTGACAGGCCGTATTGAAATCCTTATGAGTGTCTCATACATAGTTCATTTGACAGAATCAGAATGTGAGACAACAGACAGAGGTTTCTCTGCATTTGAGGGTTGAAGACTCATCACTCATGTAATGTTGATATGGTCTTTCTCTCCGTCTCACTGTTTCTTTCTCTCTCTAGTCCTTGATGGAAAACATCAGAGAGAAAATTCTTAGGGTCTTCACCAGACAGACACGAGTCATTAAAAACCTCTTGTTTCTGAAGATTCTATCCCTTTTAACCAAAACTAAATGAGTTCAAATGTGTATGAGAATTGTTTTAGAAGAGGAGAGGGAATATATTGTGACAGGTCTGTTTATGATAATGCTGATATTGAGTTCATATAAACCTTACGGTAGCAAAGGCTGTCCCTTCTAAAAGGACTAGAGAAGGGAGTGTTAGCTGAACTTCATTCTGCTTCTCCCTCTTCCCTCCCCCTTACTCCCTTTTTTTCTTTCTGTCTGCCTCTCTCTTTCGGTCTCCCTCTCTTTCACTCTTCATCTCTCTCTCTCTCTCTCTCTCTCTCTCTCTTTCTCTCTCTCCCCCTCTCTCTCTCTCTCTCTTTGTTTCTCTTGCTCTCTCTTTTTACCTCTGTGTATCTCCTTCTCCTCCCTTCCTGTTTCCCCGCCGTTGTCTCTCTGACTTATAAACTATATTGAAGAGAATTATCTCTGGAACTTGAAAGAGCTCATGATTTTTCAAGGTGTGGGTAGTGCTATTGCGTTGGTGGGGAACACAATTTAGTAAACCGCTTCTGACGTCCTGAATTTAAAAAAGAAAAAGGAACCATTTCACTAACACACACACACACACACACACATACACACACACACACACACACACACACACACACACATGCAGGCACACACAGAAACCCCATGCATCAACCCACACACACAACTCACATTCTCTTATAGACTTCCCAAGACACAGAACTGTGTGTGTGTCTGTGTGAGCATTCATGTTTATGTGCATTCGTGCCTGCTTGTGTGCGTGTGTTTAAGGTTGCAGGCTTGCTTGCATCTATATGTCCTTGTAATATGGCATGTATATCAGTCATGTTTCCTGAGTGGGCACACCCACTGTTCCTGTACAGGTGGCTACAGGTCAGGCTGTCACAGGGTCATTAAAACAGCATGTGCCCGTGTGTGTATGTGTGCCATGTGATTAGATGTAATCTGATTACAAATAAACTAACTGAAGTCAGTTATGTTAACAACACAAATATTGTAATCAGATTATGTTACGGATTACAATTTTGGATTTGGAGCTAGTAACTGTTACAGATTACATTTAGAATGTAACCTACCCAACCCTGTGAGTGTGCGTGTGCGTAAGTGTGTGTGTGTTCTTAGTGCAGAGCAGCAGTACTGGCAGAATTTTGTCTCACTTTCAGCCCATTGTGTTCCATCATTATAGAAACTGTAATTAGTGTGTGTGGACTCTGCCCCTCTTTGTGGCCATGATGACTGTGTGTGTTTAATCTGCACGTGTGTCTTCCGCGATAGACATAGTGTGTCTATTTCAGCCAGGGTGTCAGGGGGCTTTCAGTGTCCAGCATTAATGGCTGTGTCTCAAATGGCACACTATTTCCTATATAGGGCACTTCTTTTGACCAGGACCCATAGGTAATAAAGGAAATTGGTGCTAAATGGTCAGCCTAAAACCTAATTACAGAACCATCACTGGCAGAACAACCCTGAGGCAGTTTATGGATGTAACATACACAGGTAGATCCAGAAAGACCAAGTCCTCCAGACTAAATAGAGACAGAAACACTGGGAGGAGTACAAAGTCAATAAAGATGAAATTGCGTGGTGTTGAAATGAGGGGTTAGTGATTAGTCTAAACCAACTCCCTTTAGTTTACTATGGTTGATTAAAAGCTGAGTTAAGGAAAGTAAAGCGTTCTATATGGGGCTGTGTGTGTGTGTGTGTGTGTGTGTGTGTGTGTGTGTGTGTGTGTGTGTGTGTGTGTGTGTGTGTGTGTGTGTGTGAGAGTGTGTGTTAAAGGGAAAGTCCACTCAAAAAGTGTTGCATGTCAGCAGTCAAGCTTTCAAGATATTGGACATTCAAGAATCAAAGTGATGATGTGACCAGTACTTTGCTTCTTGAAAGTCAAATATCTTGTAACCTTGACTGCTGACAAGCAAAACATTTATGGAACTCTATCAACAGTGGACTAATGAAAAAAATCCCCAAATATTATTTTGGACTTTTGCCACGAATCTCGTTGACAAGAAGGAGAGTAAATTGTATTGTGTTAATTGAATGAACTTGCAGTGGGTGTGTGCAGTGACGGTTCTAGCTTGTATGGCTCCCTGGGCGCACCCCCGCTTCAGCCCCCCCCACCAACAACAAAAAGCACCATTCTGCAGTAACTGTCACTTTCTGACCATAGTTATTTTGTGTTTTCTTTGTTTTAGTGTCAGGACGTGAGCTGAGTGGGCATTCTATGTTGTGTGTCTAGTTTTCCCGTTTATATGTTTGGCCTGATATGGTTCTCAATCAGAGGCAGGTGTTAGTCATTGTCTCTAATTGGGAACCATATTTAGGTAGCCTCTTTTGTGTTGGGTTTTTCAGGGTGATTGTTTCCGTGTCTGTGTTTGTTCGCCACACGGTACTGTTTCAGTTTTGTTCACGTTTATTGTTTTGTATTCATTGAGTGTTCAGTTTATGTTTTTAAATAAACAACCATGGACACTTACCACGCCGCATCTTGGTCCGATCCTTGCTACACGTCCTCTTCAGACAAAGAGAAAAACCTTTACACTAACTGTCATTTTAATTCAGATATTTGGAAAAACACAAATAATCATAACATTTAAAACTATATAAATATAAAAAATATATACAAAAATAATATATACAAAAAAGAAGTAACAAAGAGAAATAGAAACACATTGTAATATATAAATACAAATAAAAAAGAGAATCGAATTATTACACTAGTACCTTATTGCTAACAAAAAACACACACATAAAACTAAATTTCACAAATCCTATATCACACAGAATAACACACTTATAAAAAAGCGAACCTGATTATGATTAACTAAATTGAACAACTAATTAAATTAGTACTGTACAAAGTTAGAGGTGAGCTATTTGATAGATTCCCCCGGTACCCCTACCTAGGGCTTCCAGTGGGGAGACCTGAGGTCAAATTACCCCGCCACCCTGACCCACAGGCCCACACGGTGACATGATATCATTGACGTGACATGCAAATGAGCAATAGAAAACCAATCTCGCAAATGTTTTTTTTGTGCGGGGGCCCTGTGCCGCCCCCGGTAAGATGTTCATGTCTTCTATACCTAAATCCGCCACTGGTTGTGTGATACCCCTGATTTCTCTCTTTCATTCTCTCTTTCTCTTCCTCTCTCTCTTGAGCTCTCCCCCTCTCTGTCTCTCTGGTTAGTTTACCCTCACCCCTTGCTCGTTCTCTCTTTCTCGCTCTCTGTCTCATTCCCCCTGTCTTTCTTTCGATTCCCCCACTCTGTCTCTCCCTCTCGCTCTCTCTCTACAGAACGGATGTTGATATAAAGATCAATCTATTTAATTCTTCTCACTACAGAAACCAAGCTCTCTCCTCTCATTGGCCAGCCAGAGTCCCCAGCTCCAGCTAGTGGGTCGTTAATTGACTCTAGATCATTATTTAGTTAATTATACTCCGGGACAGATTGCGAATAAATATTTATATGAATTATTCAAACAATATGTAGGGCTGTGATTGGTTGTAATTATCGGCGGCACCAGGCGGAATGGAGAGTACGAGGCCTTGGGAATTAGAGAAGAGGGTAAACAAAAGGAGAGAGAGACATGGTCCACTCCATATGGTAAATGCTCCCGTCATTAAATAAAATAAACTGTTATTTGTCACAGTCTTCGTAAATAACAGGTGTAGATAAACAATGCTTACCTACGGGCTCTTCCCAACAATGTAAAGAGAAAAATAATGGAAAAAAATTATAACATGAGGAATAAATACACAATAAGTAACGATAACCTGGCTACACAGGATAACAGTATATAGTCATTGTGCAGAGGTACGAGGTAATTGAGGTAGATGTGTACTGTACATATATAGTGGGGCAAAAAAGTATTTAGTCAGCCACCAATTGTGCAAGTTCTCCCACTTAAAAAGATGAGAGAGGCCTGTAATTTTCATCATAGGTACACTTCAACTATGACAGACAAAATGGAAGAAAAAAAATCCAGAAAATCACATTGTAGGGTTTTTAATGAATTTATTTGCAAATTATGGTGGAAAATAAGTATTTTGTCACCTACAAACAAGCAAGATTTCTGGCTCTCGCAGACCTGTAACTTCTTCTTTAAGAGGCTCTTCTGTCCTCCACTCGTTACCTGTATTAATGGCACCTGTTTGAACTTGTTATCAGTATAAAAGACACCTGTCCACAACCTCAAACAATCACACTCCAAACTCCACCATGGCCAAGACCAAAGAGCTGTCAAAGGACACCAGAAACAAAATTGTAGACCTGCACCAGGCTGGGAAGACTGAATCTGCAATAGGTAAGCAGCTAGGTTTGAAGAAATCAACTGTGGGAGCAATTATTAGGAAATGGAAGACATACAAGACCACTGATAATCTTCCTTGATCTGAGGCTCCATGCATGATCTCACCCTGTGGGGTCAAAATGATCACAAGAACGGTGAACAAAAATCCCAGAACCACACAGGGGGCCCTAGTGAATAACCTGCAGAGAGCTGGGACCAAAGTTACAAAGCCTACAATCAGTAACACACTACGCCGCCAGGGACTCAAATCCTGCAGTGCCAGACGTGTCCCCCTGCTTAAGCCAGTACATGTCCAGGCCCGTCTGAAGTTTGCTAGAGAGCATTTGGATGATCCAGAAGAAGATTGGGAGAATGTCATATGGTCAGATGAAACCAAAATATAACTTTTTGGTAAAAACTCAACTCGTCGTGTTTGGAGGACAAAGAATGCTGAGTTGCATCCAATGAACACCATACCTACTGTGAAGCAATACTTTTTTGCCCCACTGGAGGTAGGGGTAAAGTGACTAGTTAACAGGATAGATAATTAACAGTGGCAGCCGCGTATGTGATGAGTCAAAAGAGTTAGTGCAAAAAGAGTGAATGCATATAGTCCGAGTAGCTTTTTGGTTACCTATTTATCAGTCTTATGGCTTAGAGGTAGAAGCTTTTCAGGGTCCTGTTGGTTCCAGACTTGCCGTGCGGTAGCAGAAAAAACAGTCTATGACTTGGGTGGCTGGAGTCTTTGACCATTTTTAGGGCCTTCCTCTGACACCGCTTGGTATAGAAGTCCTGGATGGCAGGGAGCTTGGCCGGAGTTATGTAATGGGCTGTACGCACTACCCTATGTAGCATCTTGCGTTCAGATGTCAAGCAGTTGCAATACCAAGCAGTGATGCAGCCAGTTAAGATGCTCACAATGGTGCAGCTGTAGAACTTTTGGAGGATCTGAGGGCCCATGCCAAAACTTTTCAGCCTCCAGACGGGAAAAGAGGTGTTGTTGTGCCTTCTTCACGACTGTGTCGGTGTGTGTGGACCATGTAATTCCTTAGTGATGTGAACACAGAGGAACTTGGCGCTCTTGATCCATTCCACTACAGCCCTGCCATTGTGGATGGGGGCCTGCTCGGCCATCCTTTTTCCTGTAGTCCACGATCAGCTCCTTTGTGTTGCTGATGGTGAGGGAAAGATTGTTGTCCTGGCACCACACTGCCAGGTCACTGACTTCCACCCTATCGGCTGTCTCATCATCATTGGTGATCAGGCCTACCATCGTCTTGTCATCAGCAAACTTAATGATGGTCTTGCGTGGCCGCACAGTCATGAGTGAACAGGGAGAACAAGAAGGGACTAAGCACACACACCTGAGGGTCCCACATGTTGAGGGTCAGGGTGGTGGATGTGTTGTTGACTACCTTTACCACTTAGGGGCAGCCCATCAGGAAGTCCAGTATCCAGTTGTAGAGGGAGGTATTCATTCCCAAGGTCCTAAGATTAGTGATGAGCTTGGAGGGGGCTATGGTGTTGAATGCTGAGCTGTAGTCGATGAACAGCATTCCCACATACATGTAGGTGTTCCTCTTGTCCAGGTGGGAGAGGGCAGTGTGGAGAGCAATTACGCCATCTGTGGATCTGTTGGGGCGGTATGTGAATTGGAGTGGGTCAAGGGTGTCTGGGATGGTATTGATGTAAGTGAAGACACTTGCCAGCTGGTCAGCGAGTGCTCTGAGTACACTTGGTTGTCTGGTCAAGACACTTAGCCTGTTTTTATTCATAGGCAGTTTCAACTTCAATTTCAAAGGATTTTCGAACAAGTTTGAATTGAGGTGTGTTCCGCCTCCTCATTCAATCATATGAAAATAGTCCTTTTTAGTTTAGCTGACAATTAATTTTTGGGACATTTCTGACCCAGACAAAATTCCCCAAGCACTTCCCAAATGTTTGTGCAGTTCAAGTCTGCAGACATTTGCGCATCTCCCATCAGAACAAGATCTGCACACATTCACATTTTCCATCTTTTGCCCTCATCGCAGTCATTGTTGTTTTCGTTACTAATAATACATTTAGAAATGTGTGCGTTTCTATCAAAGTAAGTGCCTTATTACGTTGCAATAGTTTCTGTATGTCGTTTCTATTGTAGCTTACTGTATGTATGGAGCATAATATATTTGTGTATATTCCTTAATACCGCGGACACGTGAGGTGACGTTACTCATTTCATAACCTTTATGGTGTTATATTCAATCGTGCTTATGTAGCTAGCTACATTCTTCTATTAGCTCTGTAAAACAATGCTAATTGCATCAGAGAAGTATTATCTTGTGTTGTATTTTGAAGCTACATGGCCTTATGACTCCCAAGTGGCACAGCTGTCAAAGGCACAGCACCTCTGTGCTAGAGACATCACTACAGACTCCCTGGTTCAAATTCAGGCTGTGTTTCTATCAAAGTAAGTGCCTTATTATGTTATAATAGCTTCTGTATGTTGTGTTATGCCATTTCTACTGTAGCTCACTGTATGTATGGAGCATAATATATTTGTGTATATTCCTTAAACAAAATAAAATAAAAAATAAAAAAATAAAATAAAAACCACGGACACGTGAGGTGACGTTACTCATTTCATAACCTTTATGGTGTTATATTCAATCGTGCTTATGTAGCTAGCTACATTCTTCTGTTAGCTCTGTAAAACAATGCTAATTGTGTCAGCGAAGTATCAGCTTGTCTTGTATTTTGAAGCTGCATGGCCTTATGACTTCCAAGTGGCGCAGCGGTCTACTGCACTGCATCTCAGTGCTAGAGGCATCACATCCGACACCTTGGTTTGAATCCAGGCTGTATCACAACCGGCTGTGATTCGGAGTCCCATAGGGCGGCGCACAATTGGCTTAGCATTGTCCGAGTTTGGCTGGTGTAGGCTGTCATTGTAAATAATAGTTTGTTGTTAAATTAATTGCCTAGTTAAATAAATAAAACATATGACCATGGTTTGTTTATTTGGTCTATTTAGCATAGCTCTGTTCCTCCCTGCCTTGCCCCCTTGTGGAGCTCAAAAGTTAGTTTCTTACTGTTATAACTCACATTTGTGATTTTGTCAATGCAATATACTAGTTTTATAGCAGTGTTAAATTATGTTACTTCTTTGTAATATTGTTTTATTGCTATATCCTGATATTGTATTCTAATTACTAATAATTCCTCTTTATTCTGTACTTTCAGAAACCACAAACAGTATTTACCAATATCATAAATGGAGCAGGACATCTTTGGAGCTGAAGATTGAGGCCAGCTTTAGTATGCTAGCGTACACTCCTTGAAAACACAGCAAGAAAACACATAGGCCAATATGTAATAGTCGTCTATTTTATTGCAGTATTGGTGGTTGGTTCAACAGCAAATTGTTTTACTAGAGGGAAAAAAATGGAATATGCATAAACCATATTTAATATTGTGCTCAATAGTGCTTGAGCATATGATACTCCTCAAAGCATGGTGAAACACAGAGGTGTATCACAAGCTAAACACATGTATTTTGTCAACTTCCTCTGCTTACTTCTCCTGGTGCCAGACATGTAGACTTTACAGTGCTTCCGTGTGCGACTACCGTGAGCAGCAGTTTGAGGGTCTTTACAGGGAAAATGCCTTGCAGTGAGGCGTAGGGGATTGTCTGCAGCAGGATGACCCACAGTGGATGGGCGCTGAGGGGTGTGGTGCTCCTGTACTTCATCCACTGTCGGTCTGCATCCATCACCACCTGGGACTTCGTCAGTGGAGAAGGGATGCTCAGATTCAGGGTTCTCAATAGCAACAAGGTTGGGGGGAAGCTCTTCACTGTCAGAATCTGATTCCTGACTTTCATACTCAGACTCATTATCAGAATTGTAAACATTCTCCCGAATTTCCACATTTGTGAGTTCTCTCTTTTTGAAAGACATTGCTAATGCTACAGCTTAGCTCACTAGCTACATACATAAACAACAACACTGAATGGCTCAGAGTGGGAGTGAGAGGTTATGTGATTGACTGCCCTAACGCGCCAGTTGTATCACTAAATCACTATCAGAAAATGTTTTGTGTAGTAATTATTATTCCTGTTTTATTCACATGTTGTCAATTACCGGTGACAAATCATGCATTCTAATTCTAGCATAGATTTTAATGGGCGTAAAATACCTTTTTGAAGTTTGTACTGATTATGATGAGCTAAACTAATTCCAGCTGTGTGTAGCCATGTTTGTTGACATACAATGCATTCTGGGTTTCACGTAATCGTCTGTTGGACCAAAGATGTTATAAGACAATGAGGTAAGTAAGGGTTCACTAAATTTTTGAGGACATCCGGAAATGAATGGTGGGATGTGAACGATGGTAGACGACGACATCCCCCCTTGCACATGCATACTATAAACAGACCAAACTCATCTTGTCTCCTCTTATTATCTTTGGTTTCTGTGAGGGGGAAAAAGCATGGCAGCGCGCAGAAACTACCCATCGTCAGATTACTTTTGATTTATAGAGAGTGTTTTACTCAATTATTTCGATCAATGGTGAGCTCACCCGTGATGTGATTAATTATAAATAGTAATTTATATTAGCTAATTCAATATTAGATATATTAGCTAATTACAATATTAGCATATTGTAGTTTGTCAGCCAGACTTATACATATATGACAGCATGTGTTGCATCAATCTTTCCTCAGTTAGCGCTAGGACAAATGTAGCCTACATTTTTCCGGTTTGAATGATTGTATTATGCTGTAGATACTTCTGTGAATATCTGAACATTGCATCCAAAAATAAACTGCTCACATTCTGGACATAACTTTGTAAGGACTGTGTTTGTGCAAAATGTTTCTGAAAAAAGTGTGGCCAGGTCAAATGCTGATTGTTGCGTCATTCTAAACTGGCCATTCTAAATAAGCATTCTATATAAGCGTTCTAATCACACCGGTTTGATCGTACAATACAGCGATCACTGAAGCATGATCACAGCCGTGTGTTGGTACGTGTAAAAAGGTTAAAGGTCTGACTCACATCGGCCTCGGAGAGCGAGATCACACAGTCATCCGGAACAGCTGGTGCTCTCATGTATAGTTCAGCGTTGCTTGCCTCGATGCAAGCGTTTAAGGTATTTAGCTCGTCTGGTAGGCTCGCGTCACTTGGCAGTTCGTGGCTGAGTTTCACTTGTAATCCGTGATAGTTTGCAAGCCCTGCCACTTCTGACGAGTGTCAGAGCCGGTGTAGTACGATTCGATCTTAGTCCTGTTTGCTGACTCGTCGGAGGTTGTAGCAGAACTTTTTATAAGCGTCCTTGAAATCGGCAGCTCTAGACGTTGTCTGTAATCCATGGCCTCTAGTTGGAATATATACTGTTTGTACGGTCACTTGGGGGATGAAGTCATTGATGAACTCCCAGCGACGGTAACACTTCAGAAAATGTTTATAAAGGGGTTATAGTTTGTTTAAACATTTTTCAAGAGTGTCCTGGCCAAGATAGGCAGCACCAAGTCATTACAAAAATTACAGTCAAACAACAACAAAACTACAAGTAATCTAGTAAAGACCATAGAATTCACAAGAGTATAACAAAATCAAAAACAGCTAATTAAAAACATTGACAGGTCAGGGAATCAGTCTCAAGATCATTCGTCAGTGATTTAAAAATACCAATCGGGACAAGTTCTTCCAGTTTAAAAGTATTTTGTAAGGGGTTCCAAGATGATGGCGCAGAGTACATAAAAGCCCTTTTACCAAATTCAGTTCGGACATTTGGAACAGTTAGCAGGATAAAGTCCAGCAAACGAAGAGAGCACCCACCACATTTCTGAACAATAAAAATGCCCAAATAAAAAGGTAGTAAACCCAAAATGGCTTTGTAAATCAAAGTATACCAGTGCCTGAGCCTACGAGTGACTAGAGAAGGCCTGCCAACCCTGATGTACAAAGTGCAGTGGTGCGTAATGGTTTTGCAGTTTAAAATAATCAAAGTGCCATGGTAAAGGGTGTCATTTGATCTCAAACCCTGAGCGGAAGCATTCATATATAAAATATCCCCATAGTCTAGTAAAGGCATAAATGTAGCTGATACTAGCCTCCTCCTGGCTTCAAAAGAAAAACAGGCCTTATTCCTAAAATAAAAGTTGTTGAATATGCAATTTAAAAGAGAGGCCATCATCAATTAAAATTCCAAGATATTACAATATTAACTGTTATAAAACTGGTTGTTTGTATCCCAGATGCTGATTGAACATGCAGCATTCCAAGTCGTGTTGTATTGGCCATCACAGACACGCCTCCATCTGAATATTATCACTGTGCCTCCATAAGAATATCATGTTCATGTTGCTGTCTGAATCATCTCTTGTGTTCATCTCAACTCACAACTCATTAATATAAGCCTTGCATTTTGTTTGGTAGAGTGGGGGATAATATAAGCCTTGCATTTGGTTTGGAAGTCACAAACTGTTTTTTGTTGACTACAGCATAGTCTTTATAACTGAAAATAATAATTTTGGGTATCATCTTTCCAAGGGCTCCGCCTGAATTCACCCGCCGACAATCATCTGCACTGCAACGCACAACTTTTTCTCCGCTGGCATAATTTGATTGGCTGCTTTCTGAGTCAAACTGTAATTTGTTAAATGAAGAGTTGATGCGCTGCACACTTTTAATAGCATCATTTTATATATTTGGGCTTGGGGAGGGTATCAAGTCAGTTCGAGTCAAAAGGCTCAAGTCCAAGTTAAGTCACGTGAAGCTATACAACTTAGTGCAGACAGGCAACTAAACATAGTCAAGATCCCACAACACAAATGAGGAAAATGGCTACCTAAATATGATCCCCAAATCAGAGACAACGATAAACAGCTGTCTCTGATTGGGAACCATATCAGGCCAACATAGACATACACAAACCCCTAGACATACAAAGCCTTAGACATACAAAAACTAGAGTACCCAGCCTAGTCACACCCTGACCTAACCAAAATATAGAGAAAAACAGGGATATGTAAGGTCAGGGTGTGAGAAATGTACAGAACTTAACAAGAAGTTAAGCTTTTAAGTATTTAAAGTAAAAGGAATTGCTAAATTGCAGTGCCTTACGGAAAGTATTCAGACCTCTTGACTTTCCACACAGTTTGCTACATTAGTCGTATTTTAAATGATGAAATAAAAAAATAGTCATCAATCAACACACAATACCCCATAATGAAAAAGTGAAAACAGGTTTTTAGACAATTTTGCACATTTATTAAAAATAAAAAACAGAAATACCTTTTTACCATAAGTATTCAGACCCTTTGCTATGAGACTCGAAATTGAGCTCTGGTGCATCCTGTTTCCATTGATCATACTTGATCACAACTTGATTGGAGTCCACCTGTGGTAAATTCAATTGATTGGACATGATTTGGAAAGGCACACACAGTGGCCTCCATCATTCTTATATTCCTTATATTAAGCAACCCAGACTGTAGAAAACAAAGGGGGCACACTCCAATACATATCATTTACAAACAAACAATTTGTGTTTAGTGAGTCTGCCAGATCAGATGCAGTAGTGATGACCAGGGATTTGAATTGGACCATTTTCCTGTCCTGCTAAGAATTCCAAAATGTTTTAATGAGTACTTTTTTATGTTAGGGAAAATGTATGGACTATAAAGTATATTTTCATTAGGAATGTAGTGGAGTAAAAGTAAAAGTTGTCAAAAATATAAAGTACAGATACCTCAAAAACGACTTAAGTAATGCTTTAAAATATTTTTACGTAAGGATTTTACACCACTGAATATACTTTACTTTAAAGTGACAGACCTAAAACGATTTATAACTGAGTAATCAACATTTATAACTGCTAAAATTATACCTTATTTTAAAGTGGCAATCCACTGATCATTAACAAATGGGTTACCAACATTTATAACTGCTGAAAAGATACCTTTAAAGGTGCAATATGCAGAAATTGCTCTGCCATTTTCTGGTTGCTAAAATTCTAATAGTTTGCCAAATTTCAGTTGATGTGACAAACCAAGCAGTCATTGTGTAGAGAATCATTGTACCATCCAAACCTCCGAACCAAAAATATTGTATTTTCAGCTGTTTGAAGCTGGTGTACAAAACCGAAAGTAAAAGAAGCAAAAGCAAAATTAGAGAACAGGAAGCATAGAAACATTGCACAAAGTACAGATCTATCACTTCTTAGACTTGCTTTCAATGAGAATGACAGATATATAACCTTTAAAGAAAGTGCAAAACTACTGATTATATATTCATGAATTAGGCCTAACAATATTTATAACTTCGAAAAAAATGTGCCTTAAAAGAAAGTGGAATCCTTCGGGCCATTTATAATGTCAAGTTACAGACATTTATAACAGTATATTATCTGCTAAAACATGGTAAACATAGTAAGAACTTAATAAAAGGATGCATTACGAAAAAAAAAATTAACTGCTGTGACTCAACTCTGTAGCCTATCCTTGGTATGGTGAGTAGCCTAGCTAATTTGGATAAACAGGGGTGTATTTTTCTCCCCATTTGTAATATTACAAGGCAGCATATAAGTTGATAACAGATGAACTATTTAAAATAAAACATAGTGTCTCATGGCCCCTTTCTGTTTCTTCATCTCTTTCTTTCATTTTCTCATCCTGGAGTCTGAGACCTTATTAGAATGCGTGGGAGAGAAGAGGAATTTATGACAATTTATCATAGATACTAGCTACTACTGTCATCATTATCATGATGTCTACAATTTACACTTAGCTATTTGTTATCCACTGCTAGCTTATAATAATAATAATAACAATAATACAAATCGCTAGTGTTTAACATTACTTGCTCACACCATTAGCTACCACAGATGAAAGGGGTTAGCTAGTTATTACAACTTTTGCTAATACACTAGTTATTCAGCAAGTTAGTCTTAACCCCCTAGATCCGATGCGTCAATCTAAGTAACATAATAAAAAAATCACCAGCTACAGGTATCTGTTTTTTTGCATTGGATGCGTCTCAATCCACCGCATCCGCCGATATTATTCTTCCTCATCTGTGGTCAAAGGTGGCAGAGCTGGAGTGATGTTTGTCAAACCATGAGACATCCCGAAAAATCGGTCTTCTCACGAAAAAGGTCTGTAGCATTCAACCAGTTTGACCTACGATGGTGGTATCTGTTTTGCTCTACAACCCCCACAAGTGTTTTGAAAGACAACAGGGTCAAATGAACCCACTTAATTGGCTATCAAGACTTGAAAGAGTGGAGAGAGGGATGGCCTTGAGTTAGAGTGATAATCGCCTGGAGAAAAAGAGACCGACCGAACGAGCAATCGATGGATAGATTGAGAGTAAGGGAAAGCGATGAGAATGAATGTGATATGAGAAAAAAAACACAAAAAACAGACCGAAGTTAAGTTGAGCGACAACATTGTTTAATTTGTGTGTGTTTTGCAGTGAGATTGGGAGGTGGCGGGGGATGTAAGGACAGGGGGTAAGGGAATGAGATTGAGATTGCATCCCAGATGGCACCCTTTTCCCTATATAGTGCACTACTTTTGACCAGAGCCTTTAGCTTCCGTAGGTCTCTGGTCAAAAGTATTGCACTAAATAGGTAATTGGGTGCCATTTGGGCTGGAGCCTCAGCACGCAGAAGAAACTGGCAGTAGCGGGTGCCGGGGCTGGTCTGATGAAGCCATTAGCGCTGGGGCACTCAGCCACTCAATCACACTGACACTTCAATAGAGGCCCGATGTGGCCATTCCTCAATGCCCAGCCAAGCCACCTTGCCCACTCTGCTAATCGCTACAATCATTTAGTGGGGAAAGCCTGAACTCCCAGCCTCCGAAATGCTACCCCTTCATTTCTCCCTCCCTCCCTTTCTCCCTCCACCCCTTCCACCCTCCCTCCCTCCTTAAAATGTCAGCTCTTCCAGAAGTCACTATCTCTCTCCCTCTCCATCCTCCTTTCCTTTTTTCTATTATTCTCCTGTCCTTTCTCAATAGCTAAAGGAGACGCTAGTGGATATAGCTGGCATGAGAGAGCAGTGACGTACACCCTAAACAGGGCACATGGTAGAACCATGAAATTAAAATCCTTAACTTTTATATGGCGGAACACCTTCCGGCTGGGAGGGTTATGATGTCATAATCGACAGGCCAGGGGGTCAAAGGTCAGAGTCAGAGAGTGATTGGCTGGGATCAGAGAGTTATGTAAAAGGTATACAGCTGTGAGAGAGAGATAGTGTTAGAGACAGACAGTGTGCTGGAGCTTTGAAGCAGTAGCTCCTAACAGGATCCTTTAGATACACCTCCCTGAGAATCACTGAGAAGAGACGGAGGAAAAACCCCACCATGAGAAGGAGAGGAGAGAGGGAGGAAGGCAGGCAGCAGAAAGAGAGAGGGGGCAGAGAGAGAGAGAGGGCTAGCAAAGGCTAACTGGGTCATACTGGTAGAGTGTAATTACAGTAGTTATGTCTCTCTCTCTTTGACTCCCTTTCTCTCTCTGTAGCATGCTGTTCTCTCGAGTGATGTAACTACTGTGCCAACAAAGTATGTTTAAATAAAAATAATTATCTGTCTCTCTCTCTATTTGACGATCTTTCTCTTTCTTTGACTCCCTTCCTCTCTCTGTATCATGCTGTTCTCTCACAATCAGGCTTTCTTCTCTGCTCTCTTTTTCTCACAATATGTAGACGCAATTTGAAGCAGTGAACACGCAATCATTTATACAGGGTGAATCATAATTTGGGCTATAAAATGCAGTGATTTACAGAGAAGAATACTGGTAGCCTACCTGAAATGTGAGCGATGGAGATTTTCATGATGTTTTGATGTTTCATGATTTTCACAGCTAGCCCCATTGCCTTTACCTTGTCATATCACTCACACATAACAGAGGGTTGGTGGTGAGTGGACGAGTTGTATATCCACATTATCTGATGTCATTATTTTATTATTTCATTCCTGTATTGAGGCTGTGTGTGTGTGTGTGTGTGTGTGTGTGTGTGTGTGTGTGTGTGTGTGTGTGTGTGTGTGTGTGTGTGTGTGTAAATGCATGGGTGTGCGTGTGTGGGATCAACAGGGATACATTGTCCTTTCTTCCATTCAATTCATGCTCTATATGTCATAACAACCCACATTATTACACACTGAATAGTCAGGTCAATAAGTAGATAATAACTGAGCACACACACACTCACACCATGTTTCAGAGCTTGTAGGCTGTTGATCAGTTAGTCCAAGCTACAGTCTTTATAAATCCAGCCCAAAAAATAATAATAATACAATTCTCACACTTTATGAACAGTGAGGGTAAAGAATGCAATAAAAGATGCCAAAACCAAAAAGATAATCAAGATATATATATATATTTTTTAAATCTAATTTGTGACACTGCTTGGGAATATCTCTGCACTTTATTAGACATGAGTCTGATAAACAAAAAGAGTGTTGTGCATGGATTTGCATGTATGGGCCAGCCTACTTTCTGCTACAAAAAGCACTGATGTGTACTGAACCTTCAATACAATGGCAGCTTCATTAATATAAACAATATCACCTTAATCTATAACCGGTGTGACCGGTATGACATTCGACTGAATAATTGGTTTTCTGCTATTTAATAAAAGGCATGCCGTATTCCTATAAAGGCAGCCCATTTGAATTCTTAACTTCTTAATTAACTCATCAGCTTGCTTTGTGAAAGATACCGAGATATTTATAAGTGGTAACATGATCAATGTGGGCACGATCCAATGCACAAATGCATAAATCATTAAAAACGTTTTTAAGCTTTTTGGAAAATAAAATATACTTAGATTGACATACATTAAGTACCAATTTCAGTTCAACAAGTGCTCTCTGCAAAGCAGAAAAGCCTGATTATAGTTCTGAAAGAGCCTTGTCAACGAAAGGGGCAGCATTTCATCTGCATACAATTTTCTACAGACAAAACATTTTTGTTGATATAGACAGTAAAAATTACAGGGCCCAAATTAGGCCCCTGTGGGACACCCTTAGTAATATCAAGGAAAGCTGACACCATCAACAACAAAAAAAGGGGATTTTCTTTTGTCATGTACACCAGATAGGTGCAGTAAAATGTGTTGTTTCACAAGGTCAGCCATAGTAGTACAGCACACCTGGAGCAAATTAGGGTGAAGTGCCTTGCTCAAGGACACATTGACAGATTTTTCTGGCCCAACGCCCATCCGCTAGGCTACCTGCCGCCCAGTTAAGAAACATATTGTGTCCTGTGTGTCAGGTAGTTTTCAAACCAAATGCAGACTGCCTGACCCTGGACAATTTTAGATATTGTACGAATGAATAATAAATGGTCAACAGTGTTGAAGGTCTTCGACAGGTCTATGAAAAGGGCAACACAATGCTGCCTTTTGTCAATGCAATTTACAATGTCATTTACCACAAAAGAAACAGCAGATGTACTGCAATGACCTGACCTGAAACCAGACTGAGTTGTCATAGTAACACCGGGTGTGTGGCTTATTGGTGGTGGTGCTCGTGCTTCCTATCACTCAGATGTTATGTAGCAAGCTAAGGTGACAACACTTTTATAGCACAAAGGATAAGATGATCCAACTGTCAGAATGAGTCATTTTTAGCAAGCCACAACAGTCAACTATCTACTGTCGTTAGGTAGCTGTTTAGCTTTATAGCAAATTCACGAATTTGTTTGTAAAACAATAACAAGCTAGTTAGCTACATGTTCTTGTCAAACTGTCAACAGAGTAGCAAGCAAGCAACAAGACTTGCCAAATTACTTGAGGGTAGATAATTCAGATTTGACCATTCAGGCACAAGTCGCATGGCCAGGAATCAGATTTGTATCTGATTTCAAACCACCTATGAAGGTGGTTTGAAATGTGGCTTGAAATATCTGATTGCATGTGCTCTGTGGCTGTTCAGACTGCAGGAAAAAGAACGGATTCAAATCCGATTGGGGAAAAAAGATTTGAGTCAGATCAAAGTGTGAACAAGGTTTTAGAATAGGTTTTGAAGCTAGAAATTATCTAAGCTCGAGACTTGATGAAATATTATTTAATTCTCACTAAGCAAGACAGTTTAGAGATTGGGAGATAATTATTAATGTCAGAGGCGTAACCACCAACATTTGAAGTCGGAAATTTACATACACTAAGGTTGGAGTCATTAAAATTCATTTTTCTACCACTCCACAAATTTCTTGTTAACAAACTATAGTTTTGGCAAGTCGGTAAGAACATCTACTTTGTGCATGACACAAGTCATTTTTCCAACAATTGTTTACAGACAGATTATTTCACATATAATTCACTGTATCACAATTCCAGTGGGTCAGAAGTTTACATACACTAAGTTGACTGTGACTTTAAACAGCTTGGAAAATTCCAGAAAATTATGTCATGGCTTCTGATAGGCTAATTGACATAATTTGAGTCAATTGGAGGTGTACCTGTGGATGTATTTCAAGGCATACCTTCAAACTCAGTGCCTCGTTGCTTGACATCATGGGAAAATCAAGAGAAGAGCCAATATCTCAGTAAAAAAAACGGTAGACCTCCACATGTCTGGTTCATCCTTGGGAGAAATTTCCAAATGCCTGAAGGTACCACGTTCATCTGTACAAACAATAGTACGCCAGTATAAACACCATGGGACCACAGACGTCATACACTCAGGAAGGAGACGCATTCTGTCTCCTAGAGATGAACGTACTTTGGTGCGAAAAGTGCAAATCATTCCCAGAACAACAGTAAAGGACCTTGTGAAGATGCTGGAGGAAACAGGTAAAAGTATCTATATCCACAATAAAACAAGTCCTATATCGACATAACCTGAAAGGCCGCTCAGCAAGGAAGAAGCTACTGCTCCACAACTGCCATAAAAAAGCCAGTCTACGGTTTGCAACTGCACATGGGGATATAAATGGTACTTTTTGGAGAAATGTCCTCTGGTCTGATGAAACAAAAATAGAACTGTTTGGCCATAATGACCATCGTTATGTTTGGAGAAAAAAGGGGGATGCTTGCAAGCCGAAGATCACCATCCCAACCGTGAAGCATGGGGGTGGCAGCATTATGTTGTGGGGGTGCTTTGCTGCAGGAGGGACTGGTTCACTTCACAAAATAGATAGCATCACGAGGTAGGACAATTAGGTGTATATATTGACGCAACATCTCAAGACATCAGTTACAGCTTGGTTGCAAATGAGTCTTCCAAATGGACAATGACCCCAAGCATAATTCCAAAGTTGTGTCAAAATGGCTTAAGGACAACAAAGTTGAGATATTGGAGTGGCCATCACAAAGTGCTGACCTGAATTCTATAGAAAATTTGTGAGCATGTGCGAGAAAGGAGGCCTACAAACCTGACTCAGTTACACCAGCTCTGTCAGGAGGAATGGGCCAAAATCCACCCAACTTATTGTGGGAAGCTTGTGGAAGGCTATCCGAAACATTTGACCCAAGTTAAACAATTTCAAGGCAATGCTACCAAATACTAATTGAGTGTATTTAAACATCTGACCCACTTGGAATGTGATGAAAGAAATAAAAGCTGAAATAAATCATTATATCTACTATTATTCTGACATTTCACATTCTTAAAATAAAGTGGTGATCCTAAATGACCTAAGACAGGGATTTTTACTAGGATTAAATTGTGGGAATTGTGAAAATCCAATTAAATACAGATTAAATGTATTTGGCTAAAGTGTATGTAAACTTCGACTTCAACTGCATGTAGAGAGGGAGTTCATAGGCAGCTTTCCAGACTCTAGGGATAGCATCATATATAATTGTCAGGTTAAACATACGTGTCAATGTTTCTACAATTAGGCAGAAAGCTGAAGCAATAAAGGATCAAGCAAATCAGCCCAAATTGATTTGTTTTACTTCAATCTTAAGCAGGGCATCTAGCACATCACAAGTAGATACTTCTTCAAATGGAAACAAAGATTCACTAGAAGTTGACAGATCTTCCGTCATGCCAACTGGAGGCTTGGAGAGGGAAGAGCAGTCTATTGATCATCCAGGGACAATTAAACCACCTTTTTTTTTAAATGTGCCTGTTGAGAATTTTTGTTGTTGATTGAAAGCATCACTTATCTAAAGATGCACATTCCCAAGATGCATATGGAGGTAGGGAAATGTGTGAAAGCCATCCCATGGATAGTGTTTCAATCCAGGGGAGGCTGAGTGTGAGAGCATCATCCCTCCTCCTCTCTCTGGAGAAGAGTTTAAACTATAATAACCTATTTCAGACTAAAACAAGTGCTATATTTGTTGTGAACTCCACAGATCAAGGATTACCATGTGAACAATAACATCATTCACTGTACTTAACATAATCCACTGTCTGTAGATTATCCTACAGTATGGGCTGGGTTCTGGATTCTGTAGATTATCCTACAGTATGGGCTGGGTTCTGGATTCTGTAGATTATCCTACAGTATGGGCTGGGTTCTGGATTCTGTAGATTATCCTACAGTATGGGCTGGGTTCTGGATTCTGTAGATTATCCTACAGTATGGGCTGGGTTCTGGATTCTGTAGATTATCCTACAGAATGGGCTGTGTTCTGGATTCTGTAGATTATCCTACAGTATGGGCTGGGTTCTGGATTCTGTAGATTATCCTACAGTATGGGCTGGGTTCTGGATTCTGTAGATTATCCTACAGTATGGGCTGGGTTCTGGATTCTGTAGATTATCCTACAGTATGGGCTGGGTTCTGGATTCTGTAGATTATCCTACAGTATGGGCTGGGTTCTGGATTCTGTAGATTATCCTACAGTATGGGCTGGGTTCTGGATTCTGTAGATTATCCTACAGTATGGGCTGGGTTCTGGATTCTGTAGATTATCCTACAGTATGGGCTGGGTTCTGGATTCTGTAGATTATCCTACAGTATGGGCTGGGTTCTGGATTCTGTAGATTATCCTACAGTATGGGCTGGGTTCTGGATTCTGTAGATTATCCTACAGTATGGGCTGGGTTCTGGTTTCTGTAGATTATCCTACAGTATGGGCTGGGTCTGGATTCTGTAGATTCTGTAGAGGCCAAGGCCAGTGTAGTTGGCACACACACAGACACTCACAGACACACAGAGACGCAAACACACACACCATTGACAACTATGTGCTGTTTTCAAGTGATTGTTAAATAAGTGTTATACCTATTTGGTTTTAATATCATCACCTCTTGAAGAGAACTGCATGCTTTTCATAATCAGTAAATATCAATGAATGATGTTTTTTTCAGATAGGTGGGGTTAGCCAGATCCATTTGGCATGTAGCTAGTTAAGCAAACAACACGTGTCATTTAGCTTGCTTCATCAGAGATTTGGCTTTTGGAAACAGCTTGACATTAGCAAGTCCTCGTCCTGGTAAAGTTGTCAGCCGGACTACTGTCATCACCACTATAGATGGCAGGCAAATCAAACAATATTTTGATATAGCCATCTAGTTTATCCCCTGAACAGTAGCTTGTAAACTAGCCATATTGACCTGGTCTGTTATCTAAACTCTTAGAAAAGGTGCAAATTGAAATCATATCAGGTTCTTCGGTTTGTCCCCACAGGGGAAAACGTTTTATTCCTAGGTTGAACCCTTTGCAGAGGCTTCTACCTAGAGTTCTACCTATGTAGGGTCTACTGAGTCTTACAATGTTGATTAATCCAAAAGGAGTAGGCAAGAGAATGGTCATGGACAGGCAAAAGGTCAAAACCAGATCAGAGTCCAGGAGGTACAGAGTGGCAGACAGGCTCGTGGTCAAGGCAGGCAGAATGGTCAGGCAGGCGGGTACAAAGTCCAGAAACAGGAAAGGGTCAAAACCGGGAGGACTAGGAAAAAGGAGAAATGCAAAAAGCAGGAGAATGGGGAAAACCGCTGGTTGACTTGGAAACATACAAGACCAACTGGCACAGAGAGACAGGAAACACAGGGATAAATACAATAAGGAAAATAAGAGACACCTGGAGGGGGTGGAGGCAATCACAGGTACAGGTGAAACAGATCAGGGAGTGACAGACGTTTGGAACCACCAAGACTCTTCCTAGAGCCGGCCACCCAGCCAAACTGAGCAATCGGGGGAGAAGAGCCATGGTCAGGGAGGTGACCAAGACGCCGATGGTCACTCTGACAGAGCTCTAGAGTTCCTCTGTGGAGATGTAAGAACCTTCCAGAAGGATAACCGTCTCTGCAGCACTCCACTAATCAGGCCTTTATGGTAGAGTGGCCTGGCGGATGCCACTCCTCGTAAAAGGCACATGACAGGCCGCTTGGGGTTTGCCAAAAGGCACCTAAAGAGTCTCAGACCATGATAAACCAGATTTCTCTGGTCTGGTGAAACCACGACTGAACTCTTTGGTCTGAATGCCAAGCATCACGTTTTGAGGAAACCTGGCACCATCCCAACGGTGAAGCGTGGTGGCAGAATCATGCTGTGGGGATGTTTTTCAGCGGCTGGGACTGGGAGACTCGTCAGGTTTGAGGCAAAGATGAACAGAGCAATGTACAGAGAGATCCTTGATGAAAATCTGCTCCAGAGCACTCAGGACCTCAGACTGAGGCGAAGGCTTACCTTGACCCTAAGCACACAGCCAAGACAATGCAGGAGTGGCTTCGGGACAAGTCTCTGAATGTTCTTGAGTTGCCCAGCCAGAGCCCAAACTTGAATACGATCTAACCTCTCTGGAGAGACCTGAAAATAGCTGCACAGCAACGCTCCCCATCCAACCTGACAGAGCTTGAGAGGATCTGCAGAGAAGAATGGGAGAAACACCCCAAATACAGGTGTGCCAAGCTTGTTGCGTCATACCCAAGAAGAGTCAATGCTGTAATTGCTGCCAAAGGTGCTTCAACAAAGTACTGAGTTAAGCATCTGAATAATGTTGTAAATGTTATATTTCAGTTTTTATTTTTTATAAATTAGCTAATTTTCTCTAAAAAACTGTTTTTGCTTGTCATTACAGGGTATTGCGTGTAGATTGATGAGGGGGGAAAAACTATTTCATACATTTCAGAAAACGGCTGTAACGTATCAAACTGTGAAAAATGTCAAAGGTCTGAATACTTTCCAAAGGCACTGTATATCATAAGGCCTTTCTTTGAGGGCATAGCTACACCTTAACTTCAGTGGAGATGAGAAACTTACAGGCCACAGCACGCCTGCAAGTCACATTATGCTGGCTTGCAATGAGATGTTTAATTCCCATTGGAATCCAGCCAGAGATAGGATAAGTGGAATTGTTTATCGCCTGCAACCTGCATTCAGAATGACTGACAGGGTAAGGGAGATTGAATACTGAGACAATCTGAATCATCTAAACTAGTAACGGGTGCAATAAGTACAACTGCCTACAGATCGGATTAATTTAGAATTTGTAATTATTTATCTTGGTGAACCATAACATTTATCAACCAATCACTGTACATGCAAAAATACAACAATTCTGAAAACCACCCTCCTATAGAACATGCTGGGAAATGTGATATGTGTTTCTATGTTGAACCCTTCTTGCCTTTCAAATAATCTTTCTTGCCTTTCAAAAAATCATCAAATAACTTTTTCTTCCAAAAACAGTTCTTATGATGTTAAAGGTTCCAGGTAGAATCGTTTGCCTTACAAAGGACCCTTGTGTTCCAAAAAGGGATCTTCAGATCAAAACGGTTCTTGGTAGAACACTAGCCCTTTTGGAACTATTTTTTCTAAGAGTGTCGCTAGCCAATTTGATGTGGTCCATCAATAAATGAAGTCTGTCATGTCTGTCAGCAGCAACCGTCGTTAAACGCTTAAAAACAACGTTGAAAACGGGATAATGATACCTGACTTCACTAGGCCGGCTTACGTTGGTTGGAGATAAAGTACATTAGGTCTACTTACCACTAAGTTTAGCCAACTGTACAACGTTTCTACTGGCCTTGCAAAGTAGACATTATCAGCTAACAGTACATCAGCAAATGAGTCCTTCTGCTGCTTGACAGGAGGAGCCCACATAGATTTTTTTTTTTACATAAACCACTGATACTCGTCCAGTATAGTTTTGTGACATTGTATTGATAATCTCTATGATCTCTATGCACACACACACATGCAGGGGCCAGTGTAGGTGGCTGGTACAGTATAGTAGTGGGAGAAGCATTATTGTTTTCAGTACAGCAAGAATGTCTTCAGATGTGTAGGCGACTTGTGCGGGTTTGTGTGTGTGTGTGTGTGTGTGTGTGTGTGTGTGTGTGTGTGTGTGTGTGTGTGTGTGTGTGTGTGTGTGTGTGTGTGTGTGTGTGTGTGTGTGTGTGTGTGCGTGCGTGCGTCCGTGCGTGTGCGTGTGTGTGTGTGTGTGGTCAGCTCAGGATGAGGAAGGTGTGAAGACTAATCCAATAAACTGCAATCAGGGACAGTGTGAGCCAAGTGTTCTGCACGGTCCACACTACTCTGTGTCCCTTTATTTGAGTCCTCATTTTACTTCATTTTCCATACATTTTGTCATCATGCACTTTGCCCCGGCATGTGTGTGTGTATGTTCCTATCTCTTCTCCATACCATATTACAGCCCTTGCATGCCCAAATAGAAAACTAATCTCCTCCTCTGTCCCTGCACCAGATTTACCACATACTACTCCTCTCACACCCCACTCTCTCTTTTTTCTCTCTCTTTCTCCCTTTATTTCTCTTGTTCACTTGTCCATTTCTCTCCCTCTGGGCTCTGTGGCACACTAAATCAGAGGCTCAGCTACCTTGTCATCCTGCGATTACCTGCAGGAAAATAAAGTGACTGCAAAGGGAGGCAAATAGAGGCTTTAAACACCAAATCATACAAGGACGACCGCAGGGCCACTAGGCTCTCTCTCCACTGGTCACACGCACACACACACACACACACACACACACACACACACACACACACACACACACACACACACACACACACACACACACACACACACACACACACACACACACACACACACACACACATACACACACACACACACACAAACCCGCACAAGTCGCCTACACATCTGAAGCCATTCTTTACCCCAGCAGCACCACTAACAGACACTGCTGGCTCCACTACAATGGGCTGTGTGTAGATGATGGGTCTTTCTAGGTAACACTGCCTATGTGATTTCTCTTTTAAAGAGGCCCAGACCACCTACCTGCTTCGATGCTAATCGCAGCTAAATTGCTAGACCCGCGACTCCGGTGTGCTCCGTATCTGATCAACCCAGAGGGTAATCACTCAACGCACATTTCCAGCTAAAGCTACCATGCAAGAGCAATTTCCCAGCTTTTCCCGGCCCAGCCTCCGCCATGGCACACTATAGCAGGCTGCTACAACCTCTGTCTGCATCACAAATGGCACCCTGTTCCCTATATAATGCGCTACATTTACCAGAGCCCTATGGGCCCTAAGTAGGGAGTAGGGTGTAATTTGACGCTCACCCTCTGTGGTTGCTAGTGGTAGGTTGATAGTGGAGTGACCCTGCTCCCCGAGCACAACTGAAATGGAGTCAAGGGGGAAGGAATACAATAGAATTGTGACATTGGCCAATTGGGGAGATGAATGTGTTGTGTTGTTGTTGTATTATTTGTACCGGGTGATTTAGGAGCCGCTGACCTGGGGAGGGGAGAGGAAATAGAATGAGTGATTTCAGCAGAAGAAAAGGAGAGAGGGAGAGAGATATGAAGAATGAGGAGAGGGAGAGAGAGATATATGAGGAATGAGGAGAGGGAGAGAGAGATATGAGGAATTAGGAGAGGGAGAGAGAGATATATGAGGAATGAGGAGAGGGAGAGAGAGATATGAGGAATGAGGAGAGGGAGAGAGAGATTTGAAGAATTAGGAGAGAGAGAGAGAGAAATATGAAGAATTAGGAGAGGGAGAGAGAGATTTGAGGAATGAGGAGAGGGAGAGAGAGCGAGATATGAGGAATGAGGAGAGGGAGAAAGAGATGGATATGAGAAATGAGGAGAGGGAGAGAAATGTGAGGAATGAGAAGAGGGAGAGGGAGAGAGGGAAGGTGGAGAGAAGCGGGAGAGAGAGTGATAGAGAAGGTGAAAGGACAGAGGAGTGTGTTGCTGATATACAGATTTTTTTCTCAAGTACCACATTCTATCTCTCTCCCCCGCTCTCTGTCCTCTTCTTCCCCTTAGAATGCAACATTGTTGTCTCCAACTGCCCCCCACCTCCTCTCCTCCACTCTGCTGTATACCTCCACCACAGCAGCAACGGCGGCAGTGCTCCTGAAGCTATCTGTCAAACTGCTACTGCCCTCATCATCACGGGGTCCTGCCTGATGTCTGTGTGATTATAGCTGACCAGTGCAATGCCTGACCTCAACTCAGCACTCTACTCACACTGATACCTGTCCTGAGAGAGGTGTGTGAGTGTCTGTTTGTTTGTGCAACCTAGCCTGATTCCCATGCCTCTGATGGCAGAGCGGAGAGATCAGCAGAGAGCAAACAATGGTATCTGCACATGTAGGGCTGACCATCTACTCAACCTATCTCGCACTCAGTCACTCCATGAGCAGCTGGGGTTGCTGGGCCATCTCTTACATGGCTCAAATGATTTGTAAGCTATAGCCTAGTAGTGCAGTGCAATGCAAAAGTATTCATCCCGCTTGTAAATTTTTCCTATTTTGTTGCATTACAACCTGTAATTGAAATGGATTTTTATTTGGATTTCATGGAATGGACATACACAAAATAGTCCAAAATAACTTGTTTAATAAAATGTAAATAAATTAAAACTTAAAAGTGGTATGTGCATATGTATTCACCCCCTTTGCTATGAAGCCTCTAAATAAGATCTGGTGCAACCAATTACCTTCAGAAGTCACATAATTAGTTAAATAAAGTTCGCCTGTGTGCAATCTAAGTGTCACATGATCTGTCACATGATCTCAGTATATATACACCTGTTCTGAAAGGCCCCAGAGTCTGCAACACCACAAAGCAAGGGGAACCACCAAGCAAGCGGCACCATGAAGACCAAGGAGCTCTACAAACAGGTCAGGGACAAAGTTGTGGAGAAGTACAGATCAGGGTTGGGTTATATAAAAATATCAGAAACTTTGAACATCCCACAGAGCACCATTAAATCCATTATTTAAACAATTGAAAGAATATGGCACCATAACAAACCTGCCAAGAGAGGGCTGTCCAGCAAAACTCACGGATCATGCAAGGAATTAATCAGAGAGGCAACAAAGATACCAAAGTTAACCCTGAAGGAGCTGCAAAGCTCCACAGGGGGGATTGCAGTATCTGTCCATAGGACCACTTTAACATACACTCCACAGACCTGGGCTTTATGTAACTGTGGCTAGAAAAAAATACAGAGAGTCCATCTGTAAACAGCCCATATCTACCTACCTCATCCCCATACAGTATTTATTTATCTTGCTCCTTTGCACCCCAGTATCTCATCTTGCACATTCATCGTCTGCACAACTACCATTCCAGTGTTTAATTGCTATATTGTGCTATATTACTTCGTCACCATGGCCTATTTATTGCCTTAACTACCTTCTATTGCCTCATTTGCACTCACTGTATATAGACTTTTTGTTTTCTTTTGTTCTACTGTATTATTTTTGTTTATTCCATGTGTAACTCTGTGTTGTTGTATGTGTCGAATTGCTATGCTTTATCTTGGCCAGGTCGCAGTTGCAAATGGGAACTTGTTCTCAACTAGCCTACCTGATTAAATAAAAGTGAAATAATAATATATATATATTTACAGTATATTACTAGCAACACAGAAGCCAGTAAATTACTCTAGATGTACAGAACTTGTACTGTAACAGAAATGTACAGTATATTACTGGAACACCTGATTATGGTAACATACTGTATTTCTAGAATTTATAGTGAATTACTGCAAGTACAGTGGTTAGAAAACTGTTGCAGATTTGCAGGCAGCTAGTGCAAACAATGGCAGTTTTTGATACGTATTTCAATATGTTCAATACCTATTTTGTAAATTGTATTTCACTGGCCTGAACTACAATTAATGTAGCCTATTTTGTAACAGTTTAATAAAAAATATCTGATGCATTTTGAATTTTCAATTACAAATGTGTACTTACAAGTAGCCCGCCAAACATTCTCGGTAACAGTAACACAATATTTTTACTTGCTATATTCTTGTATACCTTAGTTTAATACACTGACTGTAAGTCATTCTGGATAAGAGGGTCTACTAAAATGTAAACATAAAAATGAACACCTGCAAAGTGCACTGCTGGGTATTGTTCTATTGAGCTCCACCCCCAAACAAGGCTAAACTTTATCAAAATACAAATAGTTTGAGGGTGGAGCTCATTAGAATAATACCCAGCAGTGTGCTTTGCAAAGTTTTATTTTAACATTTACATTTTGGTTATTTAGCAGACACTTTAGTCAACTTAGTCAGTGCATTCATCTAAGGTTGATTAGAAAAACGCATATAACATTAATCACAAGTCAATTGTTTCCGAAACCATCACTGGGAATGTTGTTGTAGTGCATTACATTGGTCTTTCACATATATTTTAACATGTATACTGTATAATAGTTATAAATGCCCAGTGATGATCGATGATCATACAATACTTTTAAATTGCTTATTGAGAGTAATTGAAGTCTGTAATCATGTTGACATTTTCTAGTAATAACATTGGATTAGTGCAAGCAGGTTGGTTGTTACGTGCTTGTATTTTTTTACACCATATTTATTACATTTTGTGTTTTTATCACTTGCACTTCTAGGCCTAAACATTACAGGGCAAAACAGATCAAAAGGTCACAGCTTAATATTAAACTATTACAGGTTTAAGACCCACTATGACTCTGATCTGTTCCCTATACATGTATACATTCAATTGTTAGGGCTTAACTACCACATATCAGTTCAATTGGTACAGCATTCTAACTAACAGGTCCAACAAATATAGCCATGTACAAGGCACGAATCAAATAAACTCAGCAAAATAAAGAAACGTCCCTTTTCAGAACCCTGTCTTTCAAAGATAATTTGTAAAAATCAAAATAAGGGTTTAAACACTGTTTCCATGCTTGTTCAATGAACCATAAACAATGAATAAACTTGCACCTGTGGAACAGTCATTTAGACACTAACAGCTTACAGACGGTAGGCAATTAAGGTCACAGTTATGAAGACTTAGGACACTAAAGAGACTCTGAAAAACACCAAAAGAAAGATGCCCAGGGTCCCTGCTCATCTGCGTGAACGTGCCTTAGGCATGCTGCAAGGAGGCATGAGGACCGCAGATGTGGCCAGGGAAATAAATTGCATTGTCCGTACTTTGAGATGCTTAAGACAGCGCTACAGGGAGACAGGACGGACAGCTGATCGTCCTCGCAGTGGCAGACCACGTGTAACAGCACCTGCACAGGATCGGTACATCCGAACATCACAGGTACAGGATGGCAACAACAACTGCCCGAGTTACACCAGCAACGCACAATCCCTCCATCAGTGCTCAGACTGTCCTCAATAGGCTGAGAAAGGCTGGACTGAGGGCTTGTAGGCCTGTTGTAAGGCAGGTCCTCACCAGGCAACAACGTCGCCTATGGGCAAAAATCCACCGTCGCTGGACCAGACAGGACTAGAAAAAAGTGCTCTTCACTGACGAGTCGCGGTTCTGTTTCACCAGGGGTGATGGTCAGATTCGCGTTCATCGTCAAAGAAATGAGCGTTACACCGGGACAGATTGGGATCTGATCTGTCATGGCGGTGTGTCACAGCATCATTGGACTGAGCTTGTTGTCATTCCAGGCAATCTCAACACTGTGCATTACAGAGAAGACATCCTCCTCCCTCATGTGGTACCCTTCCTGCAGGCTCATCCTGACATGACCCTCCAGCATGACAATGCCACCAGCCATACTGCTGGTTCTGTGCATGATTTTCTCTGAGACAGGAATGCCAGTGTTCTGCCATGGCCTGCGAAGAGCCCAAATCTCAATCCCATTGAGCAGGTTAACCATAAAAGGTTTTAGAATGCCAGTCTGATCTGTTCATTTACATTTACATTTAAGTCATTTAGCAGACGCTCTTATCCAGAGCGACTTACCCTGGTACATTTAATTGTTAGGTAACTACTTCCACATCTCACATAAATTGGTACTGAATTCTCACTAATGGGTGCAGCAAACATAGCCTCTTACAAGGCACACCTTAAAATATGTTAATGATCAGAAATTGTTTCGCTGCCCACAACATTTTCCCACAATGCACCATAATTCACAGTATTCTGCTGTAAATATACAGCAAAACAGATAATACAGTACTTTACTGTAAAATGGTATTGTAAACTGGACAATGTGATACAGCCGGCCATGTGTGGTGTCCCCATGCATAACAACAACTTAGCAACTCTTGTTTTCACAGGGCTGCATTTCTGAACATAGCGTGTGTGTGTCAGAGTGAAAGGCTTGATGTAATGACGTGCTGTTGCCCATATTCTTGTGGAAAAGCAAAGAGTCAGTACTTTACATATACACACACAGACCACGGCATGAAACACACCACGGTCTGACACACAGTCCACCTTGGGCGGCAGGGTAGCCTAGTGGTTAGAGTGCTGGACTTACAACCAGAAGGTTGCCGGAAGGTTGCAAGTTCAAATCCCCAAGCTGACAAGGTACAAATCTGTTGCTCTGCCCCTGAACAGGCAGTTAACCCACTATTCATAGGCTGTCATTGAAAATAAGAATTTGTTTTTAACTGACTTGCCTAGTTAAATAAAAATAAATCAACACACACACCTGAGCGGAGGCAGGCTGGCACCCATTGACGGATCATTAGACCTCTATGTTTGTGTCTCTCTGTGTCTTTCTCTCCTCTGTTTCTTTTTCATGTCATTCCAACTCACTATCTTTCTCTCACTCTGTCAATTGCCATCATTTCTCTTTTTCATCGAGCTCTCTCTCTCTCTCTCTTTCTAGCCCCGTTTATACCTGGTGCTAACATGTGTCCCTTGTCCTGATCTTGTCCACATTATGATTGTTCCCACATTTTTAGACAGGTGTAGATGAATAAAAGATGCATTGTGATCTGATTGTGATCAGATCTTCCTGACCACCTCAGGCATGCATTGTGTCTGGATATTTTACAAGTGTATACAGATCTGGAGAGTGAAACCATTTAAATTATAATTATAAACGCCTACAAAATAATTGACAAGTTGCACCACTGACGTATGGCATAATTATGTGTCTTAAAATAAATTAATAAATATTATTTAAAATACATATCTGTCAAATAATTTGCATACAGGTACATCTGCACACAATGCGGACACATTGGCCAGATAAGAGACATTTTAATTCCTTTGAATTTCTACAGAATCAGAGGGAGAGCCAAAGAACAGGAAAGAGAGTGAATGAAGGACAAATATATATATATATATATATATATATATGTCACGCCTTGGTCTTAGTATTTTGTGTTTTAGTTAATTAGTTGGTCAGGCCAGGGTGTGACATGGGTTTATGTTATTGTGTTGTTGTATTGGTTTTTTTGTAGGCATTGGGATTGTGGTTGATTAGGGGTGTGTTTAGTTTAGGTTTGGCTGCCTGAGGTGGTTCTCAATCAGAGTCAGGTGATTCTTGTTGTCTCTGATGGGGAACCGTATTTAGGTAGCCTGGGTTTCACTGTGTATTTCGTGGGTGATTGTTCCTGTCTCTGTGTAGTTTCACCAGATAGGCTGTAATTAGGTTTCACGTTCCGTTTTGTTGTTTTGTATTTTGTATCAGTTATTTCATGTACCGCGATTCATTCATTAAAAACATGAGTAACCACCACGCTGCATTTCGGTCCGACTTTCTTGCGACAAACAAAGAACGCCGTTGCAGAATCACCCACCACACACGGAACGAGCGGCGTGGTAACAGGCAGCGACAGCAAGAGCAGCGAAGGGAGGACGTTATGGACAGTAGAAGTATGGAGTATACGACGTGGGAGGAAATAGACAGGTGGGCGGTCGACCCAGAGAGAGTGCCGGAGCCCGCCTGGGATTCGCTGGAGCAGTGCGAAGAGGGCTATAGGAGAATGGAGTTGGAGAGGCAATCACGACGGCGCAGAGGAAAGCCCGGGAATCAGCCCCAAAAATGTATTGGGGGGGGGGGGGTTTACAGGGAGTATGGCTACGCCAGGTAGGAGACCTGCGCAAACTCCCTGTGCTTACCGGGGGGCTAGAGAGACCGGGCAGGCACCGTGTTATGCAGTGGTGCGCACGGTGTCCCCAGTGCGGGTGCATAGCCCGGTGCGGTATATTTCAGCTCCGCGTATCGGCCGGGCTAGATTGAGCGTCGAGCCAAATGCCATGAAGCTGGCTCTACGCATCTGGTCCCCAGTGAGTCTCCTTGGGCCGGCTTACATGGCACCAGCCTTGCGCTCGGTGTCTCCGGTTTGCCTACATAGCCAAGTGCGGGCTATTCCACCTCGTTGCACTGGCAGGGCGACCGAGAGTATTCAACCGGGTAAGGTTGGGCAGGCTCGGTGCTCAAGAGCTCCAGTGCGCCTGCACGGTCCGGTCTATCCAGTACCACCTCCACACCCCAGCCATCCGGTAGCAGCTCCCTGCACCAGGCTTCCTGTGCGTGTCCTCGGCCCAATACCACCAGTGCCAGCACCACGCATCAGGCCTACAGTGCGCTTCTCATCTCCTGCGCTGTCGGAGCCTTTCTCCTCTCCTGCGCTGCCGGAGCCTCCCGCCTGTTCAGCACTTCTATAGCCTTCCTCCTCTACAGCGCTGCTGGAGTCTCCTGTCTGTTCAGCGCTATCAGAGCCTTTCTCCTCTCCTGCGCTACCGGAGTCTCCCGCCTGTTCAGCGCTTCTAGAGCCTTCCTCCTCTACAGCGCTGCCGGACCCTCCTGCCTGCATGGAACAGCTAGAGCTGCCAGTCTGCATGGAGTTGCTAGTCAGCCAGACTCTTCCAGAACTGCCAGTCAGCCAGACTCTTCCAGATCTGCCAGTCAGCCAGACTCTTCCAGATCTGCCAGTCAGCCAGACTCTTCCAGATCTGCCAGTCAGCCAGACTTTTCCAGATCTGCCAGTCAGCCAGACTCTTCCAGATCTACCAGTCAGCCAGACTCTTCCAGATCTGCCAGTCAGCCAGACTCTTCCAGATCTGCCAGTCAGCCAGACTCTTCCAGATCTGCCAGTCAGCCAGACTCTTCCAGATCTGCCAGTCAGCCAGACTCTTCCAGATCTGCCAGTCAGCCAGACTCTTCCAGATCCGCCAGTCAGCCAGACTCTTCCAGATCTGCCAGTCAGCCAGACTCTTCCAGATCCGCCAGTCAGCCAGACTCTTCCAGATCCGCCAGTCAGCCAGACTCTTGCAGATCCGCCAGTCAGCCAGACTCTTCCAGATCTGCCAGTCAGCCAGACTCTTCCAGATCTGCCAGACTCTTCCAGACTCTTCCAGATCTGCCAGTCAGCCAGACTCTTCCAGATCTGCCAGTCAACCAGACTCTTCCAGATCTGCCAGTCAACCAGACTCTTCCAGATCTGCCAGTCAACCAGAATCTTCCAGATCTGCTAGTCAACCAGACTCTTCCAGATCTGCTAGTCAACCAGACTCTTCCAGATCTGCTAGTCAACCAGACTCTTCCAGATCCGCCAGTCGGCCAGGATCTTCCAGATCTGCTAGTCAACCAGACTCTTCCAGATCTGCTAGTCAACCAGACTCTTCCAGATCTGCTAGACAACCAGACTCTTCCAGATCCGCCAGTCAGCCAGGATCTGCCAGAACTGCCAGCCAGCCAGGATCTGCCGGATTCAACTGCCTGGCTGGGCTTCCTCTCAGTGCTGGGCTGCCCCTCAGTCCTGAGCTTCCCCTCAATCCCGAGCTTCCCCTCAGTCCCGAGCTGCTTCAGTCCCGAGCTGCCCCTCAGTCCGGAGCTGCCCCTCAGTCACGAGCTACTCCTGAGTTCAGTGGGGTTCTGGGTGAGGACTATTAGGCCATAGTTGGCGGCGAGGGTGGATTATCCCAGGACGCGAAGGGGAGGAACTATGACATTTATGGAGTGGGGTCCACGTCCCGAGCCGGAACCGCCACCATGGACAGATGCCCACCCGGACCCTCCCTATGGTTTTGAGGTGCATCCGGTAGTCCGCACCTTAGGGGGGCGGTTCTGTCACGCCTTGGTCTTAGTATTTTGTGTTTTAGTTAATTAGTTGGCCAGGCCAGGGTGTGACATGGGTTTATGTTATTGTGTTGTCGTATTGTTTTTTTTTGTAGGCATTGGGATTGTGGTTGATTAGGGGTGTGTTTAGTTTAGGTTTGGCTGCCTGAGGCGGTTCTCAATCAGAGTCAGGTGATTCTTGTTGTCTCTGATGGGGAACCGTATTTAGGTAGCCTGGGTTTCACTGTGTATTTCGTGGGTGATTGTTCCTGTCTCTGTGTAGTTTCACCAGATAGGCTGTAATTAGGTTTCACGTTCCGTTTTGTTGTTTTGTATTTTGTATCAGTTATTTCATGTACCGCGATTCATTCATTAAAAACATGAGTAACCACCACGCTGCATTTCGGTCCGACTTTCTTGCGACAAACGAAGAACGGCGTTACAATATATATATATATATATGTATATGTATATGTATATATATATGTATATATGTATATATATGTATATTTATTTATTTGGTTTATCTGGCTTTTGTGAAAATGTTGCGTGCTACATGCTACACAAAATGCTATGCTAGCTTTGCATACTCTTACACAAATTAGTCAATTTCTATGGTTCAAAAGCATATTTTGAAAATCTGAGATGACAGTGTTGTTAAGAAAAGGCTAAGCTTGAGAGCAAACGCATTATTTTAATTTTATTTGCGATTTTCAGAAATCGTTAACGTTGCGTTATGCTAATGAGCCTGAGGCTTAGTCACAATCCCGGATCCGGGATGGGGAGTTTCAAGAGGTTAAATAACACAATGTAACTCCAAGTCAATCACACTTGTGTGAAATTAAACTGTCCACTTAGGAAGCAACACTGATTGACAATAAATTTCACATGCTGTTGTGAAAATGGAATAGACAACAGGTGGAAATTATAGGCAATTAGCAAGACCCCCCCCAATAAAGGAGTGGTTCTGCAGGTGGTGACCACAGACCACTTCTCGGTTCCTATGCTTCCTGGCTGATGTTTTGGTCACTTTTGAATGCTGGAGTTGCTTTCACTCTAGTGGTAGCATGAGACGGAGTCTACAACCCACACAAATGGCTCAGGTAGTGCAGCTCATCCAGGATGGCACATCAATGTGAGCTGTGGCAAGAAGGTTTGCTGTGTCTGTCAGCATAGTGTCCAGAGCACGGAGGCGCTACCAGGAGACAGGCCAGTACATCAGGAGACATGGAGGAGGCCGTAAGAGGGCAACTGCCCCTTCCCCAGACCTGAATCCAATTGAGCACATCTGGGACATCATGTCTCGCTCCATCCACCAACGCCATGTTGCATCACAGACTGTCCAGGCGAATGCTTTTGTCCAGGTCTGGGAGGAGATCCCTCAGGAGACCATCCGCCACCTCATCAGGAGAATGCCCAGGCGTTGTAGGGAGATCATACAGGCACGTGGAGGCCACACACACTACTGAGCCTCATTTTGACTTGTTTTAAGGACATTACATTAAAGTTGGATCAGCCTGTAGTGTGGTTTTCCACTTTAATTTTGTGTGACTCCAAATCCAGACCTCCATGGGTTGATAAATTTGATTTCCATTGATATTTTTGTGTGATTTTGTTGTCAGCACATTCAAGTATGTAAAGAAAAAAGTAGTTAATAAGAATATTTAATTCATTCAGATCTAGGATGTGTTATTTTAGTGGTCCCTTTATTTTTTGAGCAGTGTATATATATATATATAGAGAGAGAGAGAGAAAGAGGTGATGATGATAATTCTTTAAAGAGATGGAGGGAAAATAATGGTAAAAATAATGGTAATTGACAGAGTGAGAGAAAGATAGAAAGCTGGAATGACATAAAAAAGAAACTGAGGGTAGCGAGACAGAGACAGTGACAGAGATACAGAGAGACAGTGACAGAGAGACAGTGGCAGAGAGAGACAGAGACAGTGACAGAGACAGAGTGGCAGTGACAGAGAGAGACAGAGAGGCAGTGACAGAGAGAGACAGAGGCAGTGACAGAGAGAGACAGAGATGCAGTGACAGAGAGAGACAGAGAGACAGTGGCACAGAGAGACAGAGAGACAGTGGCACAGAGAGACAGAGAGACAGTGACAGAGAGAGACAGAAAGACAGTGGCACAGAGAGACAGAGAGACAGAGACAGAGAGGCAGTGACAGAGAGAGACAGAGGCAGTGACAGAGAGAGACAGAGAGGCAGTGACAGAGAGAGACAGAGATGCAGTGACAGAGAGAGACAGAGAGACAGTGGCACAGAGAGACAGAGAGACAGTGACAGAGAGAGACAGTGACAGAGAGAGACAGAGGCAGTGACAGAGAGAGACAGAGAGGCAGTGACAGAGAGAGACAGAGGCAGTGACAGAGAGAGACAGAGATGCAGTGACAGAGAGAGACAGAGAGACAGTGGCACAGAGAGACAGAGAGACAGTGACAGAGAGAGACAGAAAGACAGTGGCACAGAGAGACAGAGAGACAGTGACAGAGAGAGACAGAGAGACAGTGACAGAGAGGCAGTGGTAGAGAGCAAGAAGTAGCAAGGAAGGGGGACAAAGTGCTATATAAGTCCCATGTATTATTACTATTATTATTATTTCTATTATTATTAGAGATAAAAAGCTAAATAATGAGTAAAGGAGGGACAAAGAAAGAGAGAACAAGACAGAAGAATTGGGGAAAGAGAAAGAATCAGGAAAGAGACAGAATGAAGGATGGACAAATAAAGAGGGAGAGAGGGAGTGAACGAAAAAGGTGGTGGGTATCTGTCACTTTCTATTTAAGTGGTGGTTTCACGCCACACGGGGCTAACGGACAAACAATCCATCCTTGTTTACCCTGCTCAATGTCACTCACACACACACACACACACACACACACACACACACACACACACACACACACACACACACACACACACACACAGCTCAATGCCAATCACAGTGGATTGGAGGGAATTGGATTCTCGATCAGACCGGAGGTGAATTATTTTATTTTCAATTTGAAGGAGCACATTAACAGTCTTTTTCTGTCCTTCTTTGTTTCTGTCCTGCTTTGCTTCCCCTGCTCTGGAAGTTTTTGTCTGGAGGTGAGGAGGGTGAGGGAGATGAGACCATAGAATTACATATTAGAGTAATTTGACAGGATCTCTGTGGTTGAGACACATATACTTTTTTATATTCACACAATGGGACGCCAATTGATTCTCAACCAATCTCACATCTACAAAATAAACAGAACTTTCAGGCAACTAGTGTACCTGATTTTGACACAGCCTCAACAGTAACTAATGTTTACTTGACTGCTGTGAAACTAAGGTAATAATCCACTAGTTGAGGGCAAGTTCTCGTTTGCAACTGCGACCTGGCCAAGATTAAGCAAAGCAGTTCGACACATACAACAACACATAGTTACACATGGAATAAAAAAATATACAATCAATAATACAGTGGGAAAAAATCTGTATACAGCATGTGCAAATGAGGTAGGATAAGAGAGGTAAGGCAATAAATAGGCCATGGTGGCGATGTAATTACATTATAGCAATTAAACACTGGAATGGTAGAATGTGCAGAAGATAAATGTGCAAGATGAGATACTGGGGTGCAAAGGAACAAGATAAATAAATAAATACATTATGGGGATGAGGTAGATTGGATGGACTATTTACAGATGAGCTATGTACAGGTGCAGTGATCTGTGAGCTGCTCTGACAGCTGGTGCTTAAAGCTAGTGAGGGAGGTAAGACTCAGTGAGATATACCTGTGAGATATACCTGCTGGAGCACGTTCTACGGGTGGGTGCTGCTATGGTGACCAGTGAGCTGAGATAAGGTGGGGCTTTACCTAGCAGAGATTTGTAGATGACATGGAGCCAGTGGGTTTGGCGACAATTATGAAACGAGGGCCAGCCAACGAGAGCATACAGGTCGCAGTGGTGGGTAGTATATGGGGCTAGTATATCGACTGCATCCAATTTGTTGAGTAGAGTGTCGGAGGCTATTTTGTAAATGATATCGACGAAGTCGAGGATCGGTAGGATGGTCAGTTTTATGAGGGTATGTTTGGCAGCATGAGTAAAGGATGCTTTGTTGCGAATTAAGAAGCTGATTCTAGATTTAATTTTGGATTGGATATGTTTAATGAGATTCTGGAGGGAGAGTTTACAGTCTAGCCAGACACCTAGGTATTTGTAGTTGTCCACATATTCTAAGTCAGAACCGTCCAGAGTAGTTGTATGGCATTGAAGCTCATCTGGAGGTTAGTTAACACAGTTGATATATACAGAGAAGAGAGTCTGCCAGAGAATTGAACCCTGTGACACCCCCATAGAGACTGCCAGAGATCTGGACAACAGGCCCACCGATTTGACACACTGAACTCTATCAGAGAAGTAGTTGGTGAACCAGGCTAGGCAATCATTTGAGAAACCAAGGCTGTTGAGTCTGCTAATAAGAATGTTTTGATTGACGGAGTCGAAGGCCTTAGCCAGGTCGATGAATAGGGCTGCACAGTAATGTCTCTTATCGATGGCGGTTATGATATCGTTTCGGACCTTAAGCGTGGCTGAGGTGCACCCATGACCAGCTCTGAAACCAGATTGCATAGCGGAGAAGGTACTGTAGGATTCGAAATGGTTGGTAGTCTGTTTTTTTAACTTGGCTTTCGAAGACCTTAGAAAGCCAGGGTAGAATAGATATAGGTCTGTCGCAGTTTTGGTCTAGAGTGTCTCCCCCTTTGAAGAGGGAGATGACCGCGGCAGCTTTCCTATCTATGGGAATCTCAGATGATACGAAGTTAAGGTTGAACAGGCTAGTAATAGGGGTTGCAATAATTTCTGCAGATAATTTTAGAAAGAGAGGGTCCAGACTGATTTGTTGGGGTCCAGATTTTGCAGCTCTTTCAGAACATCAGCTGGATTTGGGTGAAGGAGAAGTGGGGGAGGTTTGGATGACTTGCTGTGGAGAGTGCAGGGCTGTTGACCGGGGTAGGGGTAGCCAGGTGGAAATCATGGCCAGCCGTAGAAAAGTGCTTATTGAAATTCTGAATTATTGTGGATTTATCGGTGGTGACAGTGTTTCATAGCCTTAGTGCAGTGGGCAGCTGGGAGGAGGTGCTCTTATTCTCCATGGACTTTACAGTGTCCCAGATCTTATTGGAGTTTGTGCTACATGATTCAAAGTTCTGCTTGAAAAAGCTAGCCTTAGCTTTCCTAACTGCCTGTGTATATTTGTTCATAATTTCCCTGAAAAGTTGCATATCATGGGGACTGTTCGATGCTAATGCAGAACGCCACAGTATGTTTTTGTGCTGGTCAAGGGCAGTCAGGTCTGGAAAGGACCAAGGGCTATATCTGTTCCATGTCCTATATTTTTTGAATGGGGCATGCTTATTTAAGATGGTGAGGAAGGCTATTTTAAAGAATAACCAGGCATCCTCTTCTGACGGGATGAGGTCAATATCCTTCCAGGATACCCGGGCCAGGTCGAATAGAAAGGCCTGCTCGCTGAAGTGTTTTTGGGAGTGTTTGACAGTGACGAGGGGTAGTCATTTGACCGCAGACCCATTTCGGATGCAGGCAATGAGGCAGTGATCGCTGAGATCTTGGTTGAAAACAGCAGAGGTGTATTTGGAGGGCAAATTGGTTAGTATGATATCTATGAGGGTACCCATGTTTACGGATTTGGGGTTGTACCTGGTGAGTTCATTGATAATTTGTGTGAGATTGAGGGCATCAAGCTTAGATTCTAGAATGGCCGGGGCATTAAGCATGTCACAGTTTAGGTCACCTAGCAGCACGAGCTCTGATGGGGCAATCAATTCACATATGGTGTCCAGGGCACAGCTGGGGGCAGAGGGTGGTCTATAGCAAGAGGCAACAGTAAGACACTTGTTTCTGGAAAGATGGATTTTTAAAAGTAGAAGTTCGAATTGTTTGGGTACAGACCTGGATAGTAAGACAGAACTTTGCAGGCTATCTCTGCAATAGATTTCAACACCACCCCCTTTTGCAGTTATATCTTGTTAGAAAGTTTTATAGTTAGGATTGGACATTTTAGGGGTTTTGGTAGACATGCTAAGCCAGGATTCAGACACAGCTTGGACATCCGGGTTGACAGAGTGTGCTAAAACAGTGAATAAAACAAAGTTATGGAGGAGGCTTCTAATGTTAACATGCATGAAACCAAGGCTTTTACAGTTACAGAAGTCAACAAATGAGAGCACCTGGGGAGTATGAGTGGAGCTAGGCACTGCAGGGCCCGGATTAACCTCTACATCACCAGATGAACAGATGAGGAGTAGGATGAGGGTACCGCTAAAGGCTATCAGGACTGGTCTTTTAGTGCGTTCAGATTAGAGAGTAAAAGGAGCAGGTTTCTGGGCATGAGAGAATGGATTCAAGGCAAAATGTACAGACAGAGGTAAGGAAGGATGTGAGTACATTGGAGGTAAACCTAGGCATTGAGTAATTATGAGAGAGATATTGTCTCTAGAGACGTTTAAACCAGGTGATGTCACCGCATATGTGGGAGGTGGAACTAAATTGTAGGTTAAGGCATATTGAGCAGGGCTAGAGGCTCTATTGTGAAATAAGACAATAATCACGAACCAGGACAGTAATGGACAAAGACACAGCGATTCACACAGCTAGCAGGCCGGGGCTAGCAAGCTAGCAGACCAGAGCTAGCAATCTCGCTGACCGGGGCTAGCAAGCTAGCAGAAGGGCCATAGGGGGACATCTCGATGGAGGAAAGTCTGTTTTGGTCTCCGCGTGCGGTGACGTCTATAGACCAGTCGTGATGGATTAGTAGTGTTCCGAGTAGTAGAGGGGTCCAATTTGCAAAATAGGTGTAGTGGGCCAAGAAATTGGCCGATGGATCTATACAGCTAACAGTTCAATATAATCTAGCCAGCTAGCAGCAAGCAGGCCGTGGCTAACGGTTTGGCATTCAGGGGACGGCGTGATGTAGAGGCCAGTTGAGTACCCCCTCGAGCAGATTTCGTCGTAGTCCAGTCGTGAAGGATCGGCGGGGTTCCGTACCCATACCGGCAGTAGAAGCGGTCTGGGTATTGTAGCCCAGGAGTGGCTGATGGGCCTCTTTAGCTAGCCGGGAGAAAGGACCTAGCATGGGCTATCTCCAGGCTAGTTGGTGCTCGCTCCGACGTTAGCTAGTACTCAGATAGCAGCTAGCTAGCTGCGAAGATCCAGGTGAAAATGTCCAGAGCTTGCGGTAGGAATCCGGGGATATGGAGAGAAAATAGGTCCGGTATGCTCTGGTTTGAGTCGCGTTGTACAAACTGGCGAGAGCTTTCTGAGCTAAAGGTTGGCTGATGACCGCTAGAAGTGGTTAGCTGACTACTAGCTAGTAGCTAGTGAGCTGGCTAGCTTCTGTTGGGGGATTCCAGATTCGAGGTGAATAATACTTTAGAAAAAACAGATCCGCACCACATTGGGTGAGGGGGGTTGCAGGAGACTGTTTTGAAGTTGAGTTTTAGAAAAAAATGTAAAAAAGATATTAGAAGAAAAATATATAAAACTATTTTTACATGGGACACGACAAGACAACAAGACGAGGACAAAAGACATCTGACTGCTACACCATCTTGGAATTGATGGAGCGAGAGAGGGAGAAAAAAAAGAGAGAGAGAGAGAGAGAGAGTGAGATAGAGAAGGGGACAGAGAGATGTAGTGCACTATCAAATCTAATTTTATTGGTCACATACACATGGTTAGGAGAAGTTCATGCAAGTGTAGTGAAATGCTTGTGCTTCTAGTTCCAACAGTGCATTAATATCTAACAAGTAATATAGTAACAATTCCCCAACAACTACCTAATACACACAAATCTAACAAGTAATCTAACAACTCCCCAACAACTACCTAATACACATAAATCTAACAAGAAATCTAACAACTCCCCAACAACTACCTAATACACACAAATCTAAAGGGGTGAATGATAATATACACATGTAAGTATATGGATGAGCGATGGCCGAGCAGCATAGGCAAGGTGCGGTAGATTATATAAAATACAGTATATACATGTGATATGAGTATGTAAGATATGTAATGTTATTAAAGTTATCCATTTATTAGTGTCCAGTGGTTGGGTCTCAATGTAGGCTTACTGCCTTACTGAGTTAGTGATGGCTGTTTAACAGTCTGATGGCCTTGAGATATAAGCTGTTTTTTAATCTCTCAGTCCCAGCTTTGATGCACCTGTACTGACCTCGCCTTCTGGATAAAAGCAGTGTGAACAGGCAGTGGCTCGGGTGGTTGATGTTCATTTTGGCTTTCCTGTGGCATCGGGTGCTGTAGGTGTCATGGAGGGCAGGTAGTTTGCCCCCGGTGATGCGTTGTGCAGACTGCACCGCCCTCTGGAGAGCCTTGCATTTGAGGGCGGTGCAGTTGCTGGGTTTAGGGCGCCTTCTTCACCACACTGTCTGTGTGGGTAGACCATTTCAGTTTGTCTGTGATGTGTACGCCCAGGAACATAAAACTTTCCACCTTCTCTGCTGCTTTCCCTTCGATGTGGATAGGGTGCTCCCTCTGCTGTTTCCTGAGGTACACGATCATCTCCTTTGTTTTGCTGACATGGAGTGAGAGGTCGACTTCCTGACAACACACTCCGAGTGCCCTCATCTCCTCCCTGTAGGCTGTCTCGTCATTGTTGGTGATCAAGCCCACTACTGTTGTGTTGTCTGAAAATATGATGATTGAGTTGGAGGCGTGCATGGCCACACAGTCATGGGTGAACAGAGAGTACAGGAGAGGGCTTAGCACAAACCCTTGTGGGGCCCCAGTGTTGAGGGTCAGCGAAGTGGAGATGTTGTTTCCTACCTTCACCACCTGGTGTTGACCCATCAGAAAGTCAGTGTGCAGTGTGATGGTGATTGCGTCATCTGTGGACCTGTTGGGGCGGTATGCAAACTGAAGTGGGTCTAGGGTGGCCGGTAAGGTGGGTCTAGGGTAGCCGGTAAGGTGATATGATCCTTGACTAACCTCTCAAAGCACTTCATGATAACAGACGTTATATTTGCCTTCTTGGGTACAGGAACCATGGTAGCCATCTTGAAGCATGCAGGGATAACAGACTGGGATAAGGAGCAATTAAATATGTCTGTAAACATACCAGCCAGCTGGTCTGCGTATGCTCTGAGGACGTGGCTAGCGATGACGTCTGGGCCAGCAGCCTTGCGAAGGTTAACAAGTTTAAATGTTTTACTCACGTCAGCCACTAAGACGGAGAGGGGGGGCACAGTCTTTGTTAGCGATCTGCGATGGTGGCACTGTATTATCCTCAAAGTGGGCAAATAAGGCGTTGAGTTTGTCTGGAAGCGTGACGTCGGTGGCTGTTTTTGTTTTTGTCGTCCGTGATTTCCTGTAGACCCTGCCACATACGCCTCGTATCTGAGCCGTTGAATTGCGACTCCACCTTGTCACTGTACTGGCATTTCTCTTGTTTGATTGCCTTGTGGAGCGAATAACTACACTGTTTCTATTCAGCCATCTCTCCAGATCTCTTCCATAGTTAAATGCGGTTGATCGCGCTTTCAGTTTTACGGTTTCTGGTTAGGGTAGGTTTTAATGGTCACAGTGGGTACGACATCTCCAATGCACTTATTTATAAATGCATTCACCGAGTCAATGTATAGGTCAATATGGTCGTCTGAGGCTGATCGGAACATATTCAAGTCCACGTGATCAAAGAAATCTTGTAGTGTGGCTTCCGATTGGTCAGACCAACGTTGATTGGTTCTCGACACTGGTACATCCTGTCTGAGTTTCTGCCTATAAGCCGGGTTGAGCAAGATGACATAATGGTGGGATTTGCCGATGGGAGGGCAGGGGAGGGCTTTGTATGCATCGCGGAGGTTAGAGGAGCAGTGGTCGAGAGTATTAGCCCTATGTGTTGTGCAATCAATATGCTGATCAAATGTATGTAGCATTGTTCTCAAATTTGCTTTGTTAAAACCCCCAGCTACAGTAAATGCAGCTTCCGGGTATATAGTATCCAGTTTACATAGAGTCCAGTGAAGTTCCTTGAGGGCCATCTTGCTGTTCGCTTGAGGGGGGGGGGGTGTACACAGCTGTGACGATAACTGACGAGAATTTTCTTGGTAGGTATTATGGCCGACATTTGACTGTAAGGAATTCTAGGTCGGGTGAGCAGACATTTGACTGTAAGGAATTCTAGGTCAGGTGAGTAGACATTTGACTGTAAGGGATTCTAGGTCGGGTGAGCAGACATTTGACTGTAAGGGATTCTAGGTCTGGTGAGCAGACATTTGACTGTAAGGAATTCTAGGTCAGGTGAGCAGACATTTGACTGTAAGGAATTCTAGGTTGGGTGAGCAGACATTTGACTGTAAGGGATTCTAGGTCGGGTGAGCAGACATTTGACTGTAAGGGATTCTAGGTCTGGTGAGCAGACATTTGACTGTAAGGAATTCTAGGTCAGGTGAGCAGACATTTGACTGTAAGGAATTCTAGGTCTGGTGAGCAGACATTTGACTGTAAGGAATTCTAGGTCAGGTGAGCAGACATTTGACTGTAAGGAATTCTAGGTCGGGTGAGCAGACATTTGACTGTAAGGGATTCTAGGTCGGGTGAGCAGACATTTGACTGTAAGGGATTCTAGGTCTGGTGAGCAGACATTTGACTGTAAGGAATTCTAGGTCAGGTGAGCAGACATTTGACTGTAAGGAATTCTAGGTCGGGTGAGCAGACATTTGACTGTAAGGAATTCTAGGTCGGGTGAGCAGACATTTGACTGTAAGGAATTCTAGGTCGGGTGAGCAGACATTTGACTAAGGAATTCTAGGTCAGGTGAGCAGACATTTGACTGTAAGGAATTCTAGGTCGGGTGAGCAGACATTTGACTGTAAGGAATTCTAGGTCAGGTGAGCAGAAGGACTAGAGTTGTATGTTGTTATGATTACACCAAGAGTTGTTAATCAAATACACCCTTCCTCTTCCCAGAGAGGTGTTTATCTCTGTCGTCAAGATGCATCGAGAAGCCCGGTGGTTGAACCGATTCCGACAATATATCCCGAGAGAGCCATGTTTCCGTGAAACAAAGAATGTTTCAATCTCTGATGTCTCTCTGGAAGGCAACCCTCGCTCTAATTTTGTCTACCTTGTTGTCAAGAGACTGGGCATTGGCGAGTAGTATACTCGGGAGCGGAGAGCGATGTGCCCGTTTTCAAAGCCTGACCTCCATCTGCCCCTTCTGCATCGCCATTATTTTCGGTCAGCTGCTGGGGTTAGATCCATTGTCCTGGGTGGTGGTCCGAAGAGAGGATCTACTTTGAGAAAGTCGTATTCCTGGTCACAATGTTGGTAAGTTGACAATCTTATATCCGTTAGTTATTCCCGGGTGTATATAACAAGACTTAAGATTTCCAGGGGTAACAACGTAAGAAAAGATACATAAAAAAACAAAATACTGCATAGTTTTCCAGGAACCCGAAGCGAGGAGACCATCTCTGTCGGCGCCATCTCACCTCATGTAGGGAATAGGGTGGAGCAGGCGAAAGACAAAGGCCAAGAGAAAGAACGAGCAAAAGAGCAGAGAGAGGAACTATTAGAGAGATTGAGAAAGAAATGATCGGCCAAACAGAGAAAAGAGGTGGAGGAAGGACAGCATAGAAGCAGTAAAAGACAACCTTACTTGAGAAATTGCCGGCACTCACAATGGAAGGGCTCTCAAGATGTTTTCAAAGTGTTCTCACAAACACGGATGTTACACTTGGCTGGCTCTTACAGCCCACTAGTAATGTTCTCACAGCCCTCACTACATTCCTACATCGTTCTTCCTTCCCCTGTCACATCAGAATAGACACACACATGCGCGTGCACAATCCCTGTATACACACGCCCTTTCCCACCTACACCCACGTTGTTGTTTAACAGGATGGATTGTCTAAATAACAGAGGGTGAGTGGGTCGGAACGACGGTAAATAAACAACCAAAGACAGGGAAAAAAATATGAATATCCATAAGAGTTGTGTCATACCCAGGGTCTGCATGGTTTCCCTTGCTGCTTCTAGGAGGCTGCTCTGCATCCCAAATGGCATCCTTTACCTTTTGAGTGTTTGAATTGTACAAGATTAATGTTTGAATTGTACCAGATAAATGTTTGATTTATACCAGATAAATGTTTGATTTATACCAGATAAATGTTTGATTTATACCAGATAAATGTTTGATTTATACCAGATAAATGTTTGAATTGTACCAGATAAATGTTTGATTTATACCAGATAAATGTTTGAATTGTACCAGATAGGGGTTATTTGGCTTGTAAACATAGTAGAACCCTTTTTGATGCTATATATAACACTTTGTTGAATGTTCAATAAAGAACCTTGCTCCTAAGGTTCTATAAAGAACCATTAAAAAAGGTTCTGTATAGCACCCCAACAAATGTCTGCGATGGTTACAACCCTTTTTGGGGCTATATAGTACCCTTTCATATGGTTCTTCATATAACCTTTATGGAGAATCTTTCTATAAAGAACCTTTCTCAATCGTAAAGGTTCTTTGTAGATCCTTTTGAAGAACCATACAGGTTTTTTTATTCTGGCCAGTCATATTATATTGTTAATATTCCATCAGGATTATGATTGTGTTAATTGATTAGTTGAATCAAGTGAACTACCTCTGGAACAGCTGGGGGTCCCTGAGGAGAGAATTGAAAACCACTGGCATGACGCAGGTTCTCTGGAACCCTGCAAGCAGTGGTGTAAAGTACTTAAGTAAAATTGCTTATTAAAGTACTACATAAGTAGTGTTTTGGGGTATCTGTACTTTACTTTACTATTTATATTTTTGACAATGTTTAGTTTTACTACACTACATTCCTAAAGTAAATAGTGTACTTTTTATTCCATACATTTTTTTCCTGACACCCAAAAGTACTCGATACAATTTGAATGCTTAGCAAGGACAGGAAGATGGTCCAATTCAAGCACTTTTCAAAAGAACATTCCTGGTCATCCTACTGCCTCTAATCTGAATGGCATGCCAAGATATACCAGAGATAAGGGACTGTTGATATTGCATCCCCACAACTCAAAGGCCAGTTCACCAGATTGAAAGAAAAAAAAAAAAATGTTTTTTGGTTCAAGGCCTCAAGAACTGTTGTCCCCTTAAGTTGATCATCTGTTTGCATCTGCCAATTTATTGGCTGTCCAGTATCCTGACAACCTGCCCCCAGAGCTTTCTATACAGTTATTCTCTTTCTGTAATGGGGTGCCAAATGAAATCACCACCAGTTTTGGAATCCTGAAATAGGGAATAGGCGGTCATTTGGGACTCAGGCAAATAGAAAGATCCAGTTTGCAATTGGTTTGTTTTCTGTTTACAGCTCAGGGCTCATTGTGTTTTCCCTAGTGAGACCCTGTCATATTGAACACATGCGTATGTAATCTCTTTCGGTTTGTTATATTTTATTTACAGTCTGTTTTCTGTCCTTTCATTGGCTTGCCAAGGAAAAATCAAGAAGGCATAGTCAACATCCGTAGGGGAATGCTATGCTGTACATTCAGTGCCTTCATAATGTATTCACACCCTTTGACTTTTATGTTTTATTAAATGTAGATGTTTTTGTCTCTGGCCTACACACAATTATGTGTAAGGTCGCTTACTCGAGCAGTGACACAGATTCAACCACAAAGACCAGGGAGGTTTTCCAATGCCTCGACAAGAGGAAAACCTATTAGTAGATAAAAAATAAAAAAATAAAATTAATATCCCTTTAAGCAGTGGTTCCCAACCAGGGGTACTAGGACCCCTGAGGGTACTTGGCCTATCCACAGGGGGTACACAAGAAGAGTCATGAGATCATAGGCTTACTGGTAAAATGCACATGATGGGGTACATCAGGGTACTCCGGGTAGAACACAATTCAGTTGGTGGTACAGCAACCGAAAAAGGTTGCGAACCACTGTCTTTGAGCATAGGGAAGTTACTAATTACACATTGGATGGTGTATCAATACACTCAGTCACTCCAAAGATGTCCATCCTCAGTTGCCAAGTAGGAAGGAAACTGCTCATGGATATCACCATGTGGTTAATGGTGACTTTTTAAACAGTTATAGGAGTTTAATGGCTGTGGTAGGAGAAAACTGAGGATGGATCAACAACATTGTAGTTACTCCACAATACTAACCTAATTGATAGAGTGAAAAGAAGGAAGCCTGTACAGAATAAAAATATTCCAAAACATGCATCTTGTTTTCAACAAGGCACTGATGTAATGCTGCAAAATGTGTGGCACAGCAACTTACTTTTTTGTCCTGAATATAACTTGTTATGTTTGGGGCAGATAAAACACATTACTGAGTACCACACTCCATATTTTCAAGCAGAGTGGTGGCTGCATCTGTTATGGGTATGCTTGTAATTGTTAAGGACTGGGAAGTTTTTCAGGATAAGAAATAAACAGAATGGAGCTAAGCACAGGCACAATCCCAGAGGTAAACCTGGTTCAGTTCGCTTTCCACCCGAAACTGGGAGAGGAATTCATATTTCATCAGAGTTGCTTACCCAATCAAATCAAATCAAAGGTATTTATACAGCCCTTCTTAGATGAGCTGATATCTTAAAGTGCTGTACAGAAACCCAGCCTAAAACCCCAAACAGCAAGCAATGCAGGTGTAGAAGCACGGTGGATAGGAAAAACTCCCTAGAATGACCAAAACCTAGGAAGAAACATATAGAAGAACCAGGCTATGAGGGGTGGCCAGTCCTCTTCTCGCTGTGCCGGTTGGAGATTATAACAGAGCATGGCTAAGATGTTCAAATGTTCATAAATTACCAGCATGGTCAAATAATAATAATCACAGTAGTTGTCGAGGGTGCAACAGGTCAGCACCTCAGGAGTAAATGTCAGTTGGCTTTTCATAGCCGATCATTGAGAGTATCTCTACCACTCCTGTTGTCTCTAGAGAGTTGAAAAAAGCAGGTCTGGAACAGGTAGCACGTCCGGTGAACAGGTCAGGGTTCCATAGCCACAGGCAGAACATTTGGAACTAGAGCAGCAGCACGGCCAGGTGGACTGGGGACAGCAAGGAGTCATCATGCCAGGTAGTCCTGAGGCATGGTCCTTGGGCTCAGGTCCTCCGAGAGAGAGAAAGAAAGAGAGAAAGAGAGAATAGAGAGAGCATACTTAAATTCACACAGGACACCGGATAAGACAGGAGAAGTCCTCCAAATATAACAAACTGACCCTAGCCCCCTGACACATAAACTACTGCAGCATAAATACTGGAGGCTGAGACAGGAGGGGTCAGGAGACACTGTGGCCCCATCCGATGATACCCCCGGACAGGGCCAAACAGGAAGGATATTACCCCACCCACTTTATCAAAGCACAGCCCCCACACCACTAGAGGGATATCTTCAACCACCAACTTACCATCCTGAGACAATGCCGAGTATATCCCACAGAGATCTCCGCCACAGCACAACCCAACGGGGGGCGCCAACCCAGACAGGAAGATCACATCAGTGACTCAAAACACTCAAGTGACGCACCTCTCCAATGTACAGCATGAAAGAGCACCAGTAAGCCAGTGACTCAGCCCCTGTAATAGGGTTAGAGGCAGAGAATCCCAGTGGACAGAGGGGAACCGGCCAGGCAGAGACAGCAAGGGCGGTTCATTGCTCCAAAGCCTTTCCGTTCACCTTCACACTCCTGGGCCAGACTACACCCAATCATATGACCCACTGAAGAGATGAGTCTTCAGTAAAGATTTACAGGTTGAGACGGACTTTGTGTCTCTCACATGGGTAGGCAGACCATTCCATAAAAATTGAGCTCTATAGGAGAAAGCCCTGCCTCCAGCTGCTTGCTTAGAAATTCTAGGGACAATTAGGAGGCCTGCGTCTTGTGACCGTAGCGTACGTGTAGGTATGTACAGCTGAACCAAATCAGAGAGATAGGTAGGAGCAAGCCCATGTAATGTTTTGTAGGTTAGCAGTAAAACCTTGAAATCAGCCCTTGCATTGACAGGAAGCCAGTGTAGGGAGGCACTGGAGTAATATGATCACATTTTCTGGTTCTAGTCAGGATTCTAGCAGCCGTATTTAGCACTAACTGAAGTTTATTTGGTGCTTTATCCAGGTAGCCGCATTGCAGTAGTCTAACCTAGAAGTAACAAAAACATGGATACATTTTTCTGCATCATTTTTGGACAGAAAGTTTCTGATTTTTGCAATGTTACGTAGATGGAAAAAAGCTGTCATTGAAACAGTCTTGATATGTTCATCAAAAGAGAGATCAGGGTCCAGAGTAACGCCAAGGTCCTTCACAGTTTCATTTGAGACGACTGTACAACCATTAAGATTAATTGTCAGATTCAACAGAAGATCTCTTTGTTTCTTGGGACCGAGAACAAGCATCTCTGTTTTGTCAGTTTAAAAGTAGAAAGTTTGCAGCCATCCACTTCCTTATGTCTGAAACACAGGCTTCTAGCGAGGGCAATTTTGGGGCTTCACCATGTTTCATTGAAATGTACAGCTGTGTGTCATCCGCATAGCAGTGAAAGTTAACATTATGTTTTCGAATGACATCCCCAAGAGGTCAAATATATAGTGAAAACAATAGTGGTCCTAAAACGGACCCTTGAGGAACATCGAAATTTACAGTTGATTTGTCAGAGGACAAACCATTCACAGAGACACACTGATATCTTTCCGATAGATAAGATCTAAACCAGGCCAGAACTTGTCCATGTAGACCAATTTGGGTTTCCAATCTCTCCAAAGAATGTGGTGATCGATGGTATCAGATGCAGCACTAAGGTCTAGGAGCACGAGGACAGATGCAGAGCCTCGGTCTGACGCCATTAAAATGTAATTTACCACCTTCACAAGTGCTGTCTCAGTGCTATGATGAGGTCTAAAACTAGACTGAAGCATTTCGTATACATTGTTTGTCTTCAGGAAGGCAGTGAGTTGCTGCGCAACAGCCTTTTCTAAAATCTTTGAGAGGAATGGAAGATTCAATATAGGCTGATAGTTTTTTTAATATTTTCTGGGTCAAGGTTTGGCTTTTTCAAGAGAGGCTTTATTACTGCCAATTTTAGTGAGTTTGGTACACATCCGGTGGATACAGAGCCGTTTATTATGTTCAACGTGGGAGGGCCAAACACAGGAAGCAGCTCTTTCAATAGCTTAGCTGGAATATGGTCCAGTATGCAGCTTGAAGATTTAGAGGCCATGATTATTTTATCATTGTGTCAAAAGATTTAATACTAAAACACTTGAGTGCCACTCTTGATCCTAGGTCCTGGCAGTTTTGTGCAGACTCAGGACAGCTGAGCTTTGAAGGAATAAGCAGATTTAAAGAGGAGTCCGTAATTTGCTTTCTAATAATCATGACCTCAACGAAGTTCATGAATTTATTACTGCTGAAGTAAAAGCCAACCTCACTTGGGGAATGCTGCTTTTTAGTTACCTTTTCGACAGTATCAAAAATACATTTTGGATTGTTCTTATTTTCCTCAATTAAGTTGGAAAAATAGGATGATGGAGCAGCAGTAAGGGCTCTTCGATACGGCATGGTACTGTCTTTCCAAGCTAGTTGGAAGACTTCCAGTTTGGTGTGGCCCCATTCCGTTCCAATTTTCTGGAAGCTTGCTTCAGAGCTAGCGTATTTTCTGTATACCAGGGAGCTAGTTTCTTATGAGAAATGTTTTTAGTTTTTAGGGGTGCAACTGCATCTAGGGTATTGTGCAAGGTTAAATTGAGTTCCTCAGTTAGGTGGTTAAGTGATTTTTGTCCTCTGACGTCCTTGAGTAGACAGAGGGAGTCTGGAAGGGCATCAAGGAATCTTTGTGTCGTCTGTGAATTTATAGCACAACTTTTGATGCTCCTTGGTTGGGGTCTGAGCAGATTATTTGTTGCAATTGCAAACATAATAAAATGGTGGTCCTATAGTCCAGGATTATGAGGAAAAACATTAAGATCCACAACATTTATTCCATGGGACAAAACTAGGTCCAGAGTATGACTGTGACAGTGAGTATGTCCAGAGACATGTTGGACAAAACCCACTGAGTCGATGATGGCTCCGAAAGCTTTTTGGAGTGGGTCTGTGGACTTTTCCATGTGAATATTAAAGTCACCAAATTTTTTTAGATTATCTGCTATGACTACAACGTCCAATAGGAATTCAGGGAACTCAATGAGGAACGCTGTATATGGCCCAGGAGGCCTGTAAACAGTAGCTATAAAAAGTGATTAAGTAGGCTGTATAGATTTCATGACGAGAAACTCAAAAGACGAAAACTGCATTTTTTGGGGGAAATTTAAATTTGCTATCGTAAATGTTAGCAACACCTCTGCCTTTGCGGGATGCACGGGGGATATGGTCACTAGTGTAACCAGGAGGTGAGGCCTCATTTAACACAGTAAATTCAGGCTTAAGCCATGTTTCAGTCAGGCCAATCACATCAAGATTATGATCAGTGATTAGTTCATTGACTATAATTGTCTTTGAAGTAGAGGATCTAACATTAAGTAGCCCTATTTTGAGGTATCACAATCTCTTTCAGTAATGAAAGGAATGGAGGAGGTCTTTATCCTAGTGAGATTGCTAAGGCGAACACCGCCATGTTTAGTTTTGCCCAACCTAGGTCGAGGCACAGGCACCGTCTCAATGGGCATCGCTGAGCTGACTACACTGACTGTGCTAGTGGCAGACTCCACTAAGCTGGCAGGCTGGCTAACAGCCTGCTGCCTGGCCTGCACCCTATTTCATTGTGGAGCTAGAGGAGTTAGAGCCCTGTCTATGTTGGTAGATAAGATGAGCGCACCCCTCCAGCTAGGATGGAGTCCGTCACTCCTCAGCAGGTCAGGCTTGGTCCTGTTTGCGGGTGAGTCCCAGAAAGAGGGCCAATTATCTACAAATTCTATCTTTTGGGAGGGGCAGAAAACAGCCTTCAACGAGCGATTGAGTTGTGAGACTGTGCTGTAGAGCTCATCACTCCCCCTAACTGGGAGGGGGCCAGAGACAATTACTCAATGCCGACACATCTTTCGAGCTGATTTACACGCTGAAGCTATGTTGCACTTGATGACATCTGACTGTTTCATCCTAACATCGTTGGTGCCGACGTGGATAACAATATCTCTACACTCTCTACTCTCTACTCTCTACACTCTCAGAGCTAATGGTGGGAAGCTTCGGCGTGTCAGGCCCCGTAACGGGAGGAGTAGAGACAAGAGAAGGCTCGGCCTCTGACTCCGACTCGCTGCTTAATGGGGAAAACCGGTTGAAAGTTTCTGTCGGCTGAATGAGCGACACCGGTTGAGCGTTCCTACAGCATTTCCCTCCAGAAACAATGAGAAAGTTGTCCGGCTGCGGGACCGTGCCAGGGGCTTTATACTAGCGTTACTATCTGTACTTACTGGTGGCACAGACGCTGTTTCATCCTTTCCTACACTGAAATGACCCTTGCCTAAACGATTGCGTTTGAAGCTGGGCTTGCAGCACAGCTATCCTCGCCATAAGGCGATTGTTCTCCTGTATATTATGAGTACAGCGACTGCATTTAGAAGGTATCATGTTAATGTTACTACTGAGCTTCGGCTGTTGGAGGTCCTGACGAACCACGTCCAGATAAAGCGTCCGGAGTGAAAAAGTTGAATTAAAAAAAGTTGAGTGAGGGAAAAACCAAAAATATTGTCAGGTAGCAAAGTATGGTTGGCAACAAAACGCACAAAACGCACAGCAACACGTAAACAAGTCTGCAAGTTGTGACCGGAAATGGCATCAGCAAATGGTGGAAAATGTAGGAAAATGAGTGGAAGGCTTCTCATTGTCACATACACATGGTTAGCAGATGCAAATATGAGTGTAGCGAAATGCTTGTGCTTCTAGTTCTGACAGTTGAGTAATATCTAACAAGTAATCTAACAATTACCCAACAACTACCTAATACACAGACATCTAAAGGGGTGAATGGGAATATGTACATGTAAGTATTTGGAACGGCGGGTAACCTAGTGGTTAGAGTGTTGGGTTGCAAGATCAAATCCCCAAGCTTACAAGGTAAAATGATGTCAGTCTGTCCCTGACCAAGGTAGGTAAACTACTATCCTAGGCCATCATTGAAAATAAGAAATTGTTCTTAGCTGACTTGCCGAGTTAAATTAAGGTACAAAAAATGACTAAGTGGCATGGGCAAGGTGCAATAGATGGTATAAAAGTATACATGAGATATGGAAACATAACTAAAGTTGCATTATTTAGAGTGCATTGTATAAAGTGACTGGTGATCCATTTATTAAAGTGGCCAGGGATTGGGTCTCCATGTAGGCAGCAGCCTCTCTGAGTTGGTGATTGCTGTTTAACAGTCTGATGGCCTTGAGATAGAATCTGTTTTTCAGTCTCTCGGGCCCAGCTTTGATGCACCTGTACTGACCTCGCCTTCTGGATGATAGCGGGGTAAACAGGCAGTGGCTCGGGTGGTTGTTGTCCTGGATGATCTTTATGGCCTTGCGGAGGGGCGTGGTTTATATAGCTAAATAGCTACTCTACTGGTGCCAAAACTTGACTGTGGGGTGTCAACAAATATAACTAAAAGTTTATGCTATTCATCTATGGCACTATTCATTTGTGCCTGGTGTTAGCTAGTTAGTGGCCAGCTAGGTCTTCAGCTAGCATGGAACCAAAGGGGAGGGGGGGGGGGGGGGTCGTTGAAAAACTCTGAAGTAGTGGTCATGTTAACACATCCCAGAGATAACGTGTAGTGTCGTTTTTTAAGATAAAATCCTTTTTATATTACCAAAAAGTCTGTATAGTTGGCACCATTGATTGGAGTAATCCAGTCATTCAATTTGCAGAGAAAGGAATCCAAAAATCTACCCCTAAACTTTGTTTCAACAAGTCAAAATAAGTTTGTATTAACTCCTCAGACACCTTAAAATGTAATCAAACTATAATATATCTTTTGGAAAGAAGTATGTTCAATAGGAAACCAATTTTAGCAGGTGCGCAACTTCATCATGGCGTGTGAAGACACACATTTTTCAAGACTGTGTTCTCATACAAAAACTCTTATTTCTTATTAGTTTTTTAAATTCTCATGTACCGAATAAATCGCATGTTGCATTTTATAGCAAGTGTTTCCATGGTATGTCTATGTGCACTCTAGCCAACAGAGCACAGATGGTGGAGATACATAGAAATATCACATTTTCAACTCCAATGATGGTTTTCTCAACAAAACAAATGCATTATATAGCAAGTGTGCACACTTCTGCATTGGCACATGCGCTCTAGATACAGATACATCTGCATGCTGTTGGCTAGAGTGCACATATAGCCTACGTGATAAGATTACTGTGGACAAAAGAGCAAGATACATTTTTCATTTGTCAAACAGCAGCCAAGCATCAATGATCATGTCACCTGAATAAGACCCTCGCTATTTATTAGAAAGGAGCATCAAGCTCATCACCTTGCACTTTCACCACTCTGTGAAGTTCATCATAATTGATTTAATCTGTAGCCTAATAAACTACATGCTTCCCCGAAAAGTTGTAGTGGACCACACAACATGTCCACACAACATGTCATCGGGTGGCTCCAAGTTCACTTTGATATGAGGGTTATTATATCAATATTTGCTCATAAAAGGGTTTCCTACATAGTTTCTTGCATATTTAATTTTACAGACACAAAATGTTCCCACCTTGTCAAGCGTGTTTTATTTTGTCCTCATTTGGAAATTTTGCCCGAAAAATGTGCTGTTTCCATCAAGTTTATCACATATGCATAGTCACTCCATTGGCCCGACCAACTAGTGCTCCCGCACATTGGCTAACCGGGATATCTGCATTGTGTCCCGCCACCCACCACCCACCAACCAGTTTACACTACTGCTACTCTCTGTTCATCATATATGCATAGTCACTTTAACCATATCTACAAGTACGTACTACCTCAATCAGCCAGACTAAACGGGGTCTGTATGTAGCCTCGATACTTTAATAGCCTCACCACTGTATAGCCTCACTACTGTTTTTCACTGTTGTTTTTATTTCTTTACTTACCTATTCTTCAACTAATACCGTTTTTGCACTATTGCTTAGAGCCTGTAAGTAAGCATTTCACTTTAAGGTACCTGTTGTATTAGGCGCACGTGACAAATACACTTTGATTTGATTTGATGCCTGTCATGACATTTTTTATTTAACATGTACTTTACTCGCATAAAACTAATTCACTAACAAATTCAGTCATGTGGTAACTCTATAATTCTCATGAAAGCCAACGCACTCTGGGAAATATGCAAAAACGCTTTGCATAAAGCAGTGTGCTAATTCAATAGTGTCTATATGGGTCCACACTTTAGTGTTAATTTAACACTGGGGAATTGTCTGTGTAGGACACAATCACATGGCGATCATTCTGTTAGATTACATTCTCATATCAAGGCATAAAACAAGATATGTATCTGCAACATTTATTATCAGAATGTTATATAGTTTATCAGATACATCTGCACGGGTTCAAGGTTTAGAAGTAGCATTGGAAAGATTGTTATCTTGGGATAGGCATTTTGGTAGATCTTACTGATGTATTCAAAACATGTTTCTCTATAAAGGCAAAGGTTCAACAACGTGAGATAAGGGTCATATAATTCCCTGGGTAAACCTGAGCAATGGGGTGTAAGAAAAAGACAGCTTATGATTCTGTCCTTGGTCAAGCTTAAATTCATTTCCTCAACATTTAAGCTTTTTGTTGTTGAATATTGATTACTAACCTGTTAACAGTTGATGACAAATAAAAGCTCACTTTCATGTGATCAAAATATGTTTCTCTATTATGAAGCCAAAAGTACAAAATACTAATGTAATTCCATTGGTAAACCTACTTAATGGGGAATAGGAACAGTTTATAATTCTGTCCAAGCAGCATTCACATTTTGAATATCCTATGTTGTTCTGCACATAAATGTTCTGTCAATAAATTATAAACATAAAGGCTTACTCTCATAGGATCCCTGGTCCTTCTTGGGAACCAGCATCTGGCGAGTGACCTCCAGGGACCCATCGTTGACCTCCGGTTTAATCCCCAGGAGGTGGCACATCAGCGGATACACGTTCACCGTCTCAAAGGGTCCCACAGCCAGGTTCTTCTGGAAGTCAGGCCCCACAGCTCTGAAGAACGGCTTCATGTCCATCATCTGGTTATCATAGCCATGCTCTCCCTTGTTGAACTGGACTGGGAAAAACTGTACAGATGATAATGAAAGAGTGCTTATAGGGTTTTAGTGCAGAGATTGCAATGGTTTTTGGTAACAGAACTTCAATGCATGCCATCAAGACAGTATGAAGAGAGTTTGTTCTGACCACATGACCTGATCAGGAAAAATTATGCCCGTCTCCTGAGTAGCGTGTATAAAGAACAACAATATAGTAATGTTAGGACACTGTTTCGGCACACTCACGCCATTGATGACATATCCTTGATCAGCAAAGAGAATCAGGGGCAGGAGGCGAGGGTGGTTACTATAGTGAAGCCTACCAGGCATGTCCTCCTTCTTATACACATGCAGGTGAGGGTGGCCCCCTTTCAGGGCCTGGTACACCTTCTCCAGCATTCCTTCTCTGGGAAGAAGCATTCCTGTTGGTCCATAATCTACCAGTTGGAACTTGATATCCCGGAAGTCAAATCCTGGAATCTTGGACAGGATGATCTCGTCGACCAGGCCATTCCGGACAACAGTGGTCATTCCGTGATCAGCAGTGATAATGATGTTGAGCCGATCAGACAGGCCGTGATTCCGGGTGGTATCGCGGATGTATCCCACGGTCCGGTCCACTTGTTGGACCATCTCCTGGCGCTCCGGGGATTCTGGTCCATACTTGTGTAATACTTGAATAATTTTGCACGCCCAGTTTTTGATTTGTTAAAAAGTTTGAAATATCCAATAAATGTTGTTCCAATTCATGATTGTGTCCCACTTGTTGTTGATTCTTCACAAAAAAATGTCTGAAATGTGGCAAAAGGTCGCAAAGTTCAAGGAGGCCGAATACTTTCGCAAGGCACTGTAGCTTGGCCCAAAGTCTAGTTAAAGCTAGTGTGGTAGCAGCAAGGCTCCTCAAGCCTCTCTCTGGGTGTACAAAATGGCATCCTATTGCCTACATAGTCCACTACTTTTGACCAGAGTCTCTGGTCAAAAGTAATGTACTATATATGGAACAGAGTGCCATTTGGGATAGCCTATGTCTCTTTGACTCATTTGGACTCCTGTGTGGTGCAGTGGTCTAAGGCACTGCATCTCAGTGCTAAAGTCATCACTACAGACATCCTGGTTTGAATCCGGGCTGTGATTGTGAGTTGCATAGTGCGGTGCGCAATTGGACCAGCGTTTTCTGGGATTGGCAGGTGTAGGCCGTCATTGCAAATAAGAATTTGTTCTTAACTGACTTGTCTAATTAAATAAAGGTTACATTTTAATAAAAAAAAATGTACTATGAGCCACTTGTCATTCCTCTCTCTGTTACCATGGAGACCTGCTGTATGGCATGATAGCTTCACCACTGAGGAATATATTCCATATGTCTTCCCTCTCTGGTCTCTTATTGAAGGAGAAACATATTTAATGAAGGAAGGAGGAAGTGATGGAGGGAGGAAGTGATGGAGGGAGGTATACAGAGAAAGAAACGGAGGGAGAGAGAGAGAGACAAGAGAGAGAGCAGGAGGGAGAGAGAAGAGAGAGAGAGCAGGAGGGTGAGAGAAGAGAGAGAGCAGGAATCAGAGAGAGAGTGAGAGAAGGAGGGAGAGAGGAGAGAGAGAGACAGCGCAAGCCAGGGTCTCTGTGTGTGTCTGTTTTCTAAAAACTGCTTGGCGATGAAAGACCATCTCTCCATCTGGTTTACACTCCTCTACATTTGTTGTTTTGTTTCTTCAATGATCTTCTCTCTTCAGGTAAAAATCTACTGGGACTTTAAGCTCTGAATTCCGAGAGTGCGTCCCAAATGGCACTCTACTCCCTATATAGTGTACTACTTTTGACCAATTCCCATTGGGACAACAGCCTCTGATCACTCAGACAACAGCCTATGATCAAATGAAACATTACATTTTTGTCTTGCTTTTAGGAGAAGAGAAAAACATCCTCAACAGAACCACTGTGGTTTGTGTGTTAGAGGTAGAGAGAGAGAGGTAGAGAGAGAGGTAGAAAGAGAGAGAGGTAGAAAGAGAGAGGTAGAGAGAGAGGTAGAAAGAGAGAGAGCGGTAGATATAGAGGGAGTGGAAGAGAGAGTATTCGAGAGAGAGAGAGAGAGGATGGACAGATGGAAAGAGAGGGAGAGAAAGGAGGTGTGTGTGTGTGTGTGTGTGTGTGTGTGTGTGTGTGTGTGTGTGTGTGTGTGTGTGTGTGTGTGTGTGTGTGTGTGTGTGTGTGTGTGAGAGAGAGAGAGAGAGAAAGAAAGAGAGAGAGAGATCTTAAAATCAACCATTAAAGACTACCAGAACCCACTGGATTCTCAAATTACATTGAATGAACGAAAGGGCAAAATCCAAACCTACCAACCCAAAATGGCCTGTGGCGTTAATGGTATCCTCAATTAAATTATAAAATATACAGACCACAAATTCCAATTGGCTATACTTAAACTCTTCAACATCATCCTTAGCTCTTCCCAAAAATTTGGAACCAAGGACTGATCACCCCAATCCATAAAAGTGGAGACACTTTTGACCCCAATAACTGCCGTGGGATATGCATCAACAGCAACCTTGGGAAAATCCTCTGCATTATCATTAACAGCAGACTCGGACAGTTCCTCAGTGAAAACAATGAACTAAGCAAATGTCAAATTGGCGTTATACCAAATTACCGTACAACAGCCCACGTATTCACCCTGCACACCCTAATTGACAAAATAACAAACCAAAGGCAGTCTTCTCATGCTTTGTGGATTTCAAAAATTTGGCATGACGGTCTGCTATTCAAATTGATGGAAAGTGGTGTTGGAGGAAAAACATACAACATTATAAAATCCATGTACACAAACAACAAGTGTGTGATTAACATTTGCAAAGAACACAAACATTTCTTTCCACAGTGCCATGGGGTGGGTGAGACAGGGATGCAGCTTAAGCCCCATTCTCATCAACATATATTTTAACAAATTGGCGAAGGCACCAGAACAGTCTGCGGCACCCAACCTCACCCTACTAGAATCTGAAGTCAAATGTCTACTGTTTGCTGATGATCTGGTGCTTCTGTCCCAAAACAAGGAGGGCCAGAAGCAGCACATTGATCTCCTGCACAGATTATGTCAGACTTCGGCCCTGAAAGTAAATCTCAGTAAGACAACAATAATGGTGTTCCAAAAAAGATCCATTTGCCAGGACCACAAATACAAATTCCATCTAGACACCATTTGCTCTAGAGCACATATAAAAATGTACAATGCCTCAGCCTAAACATCAGCGCCACAGGTAACTTCCACAACGCTGTGAATGATCTAAGAGACAAGGCAAGAAGGTCCTTCTATACGAACACAAGGAACATAAATTCAACATACCAATTAGGATCTGGCTAAAAATACTTGAATCACTTATAGAACCCATTGCCCTTTATGAAACAATTCCCAAACCTTCCATAACAAAACTATAATTATTTGACATATTGGAAATAATTAACTAAAAAACAGATCAAACTAGAATGCTATTTGGCCCTAAACAGAGAGTACACAGTGGCAAAATACCTGACCACTGTGACTGACCCAAGCTTAAGGAAAGTTTTGACCACAGGAAAAGGGCAACCAGTAAAGAACAAACACCATTGTAAATACAAACCATATTTATGTTTATTTATTTTTCCTTTTGTACTTTAACTATTTGCACATAATATGACATTTAAAATGTCTCTATTACTTTGGAACTTTTGTGAGTGAAAAGTTGAATGTTCATTATTTGTTGTTTATTTCACTTTTGTTTATTATTTATTTCACTTGGTTTGACAATGTTTATTTCCCATGCCAAGAAAGCCCTCGAAATTATTTGAATTAAAATTGAGAGAGAGAGAGAGAGAGACAAATAGAGAGAGAGAGAAAGAGAGATGAAGGAGGGATGGATGAGAGAGAGGGGGAGAAAGGAGAGAGAGGAGAGAGAATGAGAGAGGAATGGAGTGGTCATGTCTCCCTGCTCTCTTCTGTGCCACCTCTCTTCTTCCCTGTGTGTGTGTGTGTGTGTGTGTGTGTGTGTGTGTGTGTGTGTGTGTGTGTGTGTGTGTGTGTGTGTGTGTGTGTGTGTGTGTGTGTGTGTGTGTGTGTGTGTGTGTGTGTGTGTGTGTGTGTGTGTGTGTGTGTGTGGCAGTGTTTGTGTGTGTGTGTGTGTGTGCTGGTGTTTGTGTGTGTGGGTATGTGTGTGTGTGTAATCCTTCCCCCTGGCGCAGTCTGTATCCTTTGAAAATGAGCAGAGGTAATCTCCACTGGCAGGAGAGACACAGACAGTGTGGACACGTACTTGTGTGTGTGTGTGTCATCTTTCTATCCCATGTCCTCTATTAGATTGTGAAAGGTTAGGTGGTGTTTGTGATCACTCTGTGTCATGATTAGGCACCACTACCACATGTCATCATCACACACTGCAATCTGTTGACACACACACACACACTCACACACATGCACATACACACACAATGCGCCTGTACATGCGAATGAAACACCAGACACATGAAGCATACATGACAACAAAGCAAATAAAACTCTCTGGAAGGAGAGAGTGAGAGTGGAAAGGATGGATGGAGGGAGGGACAGAGAAGGATGAAGGATGAAGAAGGATGAGAAGGGAGGGAGGGAGGTAGAGAGGTATAGTGTGGTAGGGTGAGCAAGGTGGTGTGGTGTGACAGCAGTGTCTTTCAATCTGCATCCCAAAAGGCACCCTATTCCCTACATAGTGCACAAAGTAGTGCACAATAAAAGGAATGGGGTGCCATTCGGAAATATTGAAGCCAACCTGCTTCTTGTTAACAGGGATTTGTGCCATAGCAGGGGGAAGAGAGGGATGGAGAAGACGAGAAGATTAGATACATTGTTCAAAAATAGATGTTACTGAAGTAGAGGTGATCTATTTTCCCTATCCTCTCCTTCTTCTCCTCTCTTCCTGTATATTTCACTCACTCACTCACTCACTCACTCACTCACTCACTCACTCACTCACTCACTCACCAGGCAGATCGCTCAAGCTTGACTTCAAAATTGGACATCTGTCCATGTGCTGAGAATGTCGGGAAATCTATTAAGTAAGCTTGGGTTATTCTAGGGCATTGTGGACTGGGTTGTGGGATGGGTGTAATCCCATGACTCCGGATTCGAAGGTTGCGTGTTCAATATTTGTTTTAACTCTATCCTACGTTATTCGGAATGAATACCTAAACTTAATGTTTTGACCCTATCAAAAACCTTAATCATTAGCTTTGAAATTTGACTACTTAGAAATGTGAAGTTTGGAGGAATTGAAAGATGCTGAGCAGGAGGAGTCAACTGAGGGTATCAAAAAAGGACTTTGATGTTTAAAGCAACTTCAAAATTAACATCAGAATCTGAAGTCAAATTGATAAATCTGAGATCATGTCACGCACACACACACATACACAGACACACCATCCCTTCCCCAATATCTGATCTCTGACCTCTTCCTTCTCTCTCTTTACTCATGACCTTGGTGCTCTGTTTCTCTGTACTCAGTCAATTGTGTGTGTGTGTCTACAGGTTCAGAGTAAAGAAAGATCCACACCCTTCTGACTCCACCTCACATCCTGCCCCTAACAGTGAGTACTACAGTTCATATATCATGGCTGGGATTTTTCTCTATCTATGACTGGGTTACCATCTGATGTTTCAGAGAGTGTTTCCAAAAGAACTGAAGTTGTTATTGCTGTTGTGTTGTTTTGAGGGCTATAGTTTCAGTAGGCCTAGTTGATACTACTGGGAGGACGGATTGGCATAAATCATTCATTACAATTACAAAATACAACTAAGTTTGGCACACCAATATTTTGCGATGTGAATACTTATGTAAGTAAGGTATTTGCAGCATGCACTGTATACACATTTTTTTTAACAAAAAAATATGATTTATTTTTTGTATACAGTTCATGTGGAAAGTATGACTTCTTCAGCATTTTGTTATATTACAGCCTTATTATAAAAATGATGACATAAAAAAATCCTTCATCAGAACCTTTGCTTTGAGCAAAAACCAAGCCATTAGGTCAAAGGAATTGTCCGTAGAGCTCCAAGACAGGATTGCATCAAGGCACAGATCTTGGGAAGGTTACCAAAAACATTTCCACAGTGGCCTCCATCAATCTTAAAATGGAAGAAGTTTGGAACCACCAAGACACTTCCTAGAGCTGGCTGCCCGGCCAAAGTGAGCAATCGGGGGAATAGGGCTTTGGTCAAGGAGGTGACCAAGAACCAGATGGTCACTCTGACAGAGCTCCAGAGTTCCTCTGTGGAGATGGGAGAACCTTCCAGAAAGACAGCCATCTCTGCAGCACAGGATCGAGGGAAAGATGAACGGAGCAAAGTACAGAGAGATCGTTGATGAAAACCAGCTGCAGAGTGTTCAGTACCTCAGACTGGGGCGAAGGTTCACCTTCCAACAAGACAATGATCCTAAGCACATAGCCAAGACAACGCAGGAGTGGCTTCGGGACAAGTCTCTGAATGTCCTTGAGTGGCCCAGCCAGAGCCCGGACTTGAACCAGATTGAACATATTTCTAGAGACCTGAAAACAGCTCTGCAGTGACGCTCGCTATCCAACCTGACAGAGTTTGAGAGGATCTGCAGAGAAGAATGGGAGAAACTACCCAAATACAGATTTGCCAAACTTGTAGCGTCATACCCAAGAAGAATAAAGGTGATAAGCACTGTCAAAGGTGCTTCAACAAAGTACTGAGTAAAGGGTCTAAATATTTATGTAAATGTATATTTAAGTATTTATTGATATTTTGAATGAACTTTTTATTTTTTTATTGTCCTTTTCATTTGTGGTATTATGCGTAAATTGATGAGTGAAACAAACAATTGAATCCATTTTGGAATAAGACTGTAACGTAACAAAAATTTTAAAATGTCAAGGGGTCTGAATACTTTCCGAATGTACTGTATACTGAACAAAAATATAAACACAACATGTAAAGTGTTGGTCCCATGTTTCATCAGCTAAAATAAAAGATCCCAGAAATGCTCCATACGCACAGAAAGCTTATTTCTCTGAAATATGTATTTCATCCCTGTTAGTGAGCATTTCTCATTTGCCAAGACAATCCATCCACCTGACTGGTGTGGCATACCAAGATGATTAAACAGCATGCTCATTACAGAGGTGCACCTTGTGCTGGGGACAATAAAAGCCACTCTAAAATGTGCAGATTTGTCACACAACACAATACCACAGATTTCTTGAGTTTTGAGGGAGTGTGCAATTGGCATGCTGACTGCAGGAATGTCCACCAGAGGTATTGCCAGAAAATTGAATTTCAATTTCTCTCCATTAGCTTCCTCCAATGTAATTTTAGAGAATTTGGCTGTACTTCCAAATGGCCTCACAACCGCAGAACACGTGTATAACGTTGTGTCGGCGAGCGGTGTGCAGATGTCAATGTTGTTAACGGAGTGCCCCATAGTGATGGTGAGATTATAGTATGTGCCGGCATAAGCTACAGAAAATGAAAACAATTGCGTTTTACCTATGGCAAATTGAATGCACGGAGATACTGTGAAGAGATCCTAAGTCCTACCATTGTCCCATTCAACCACCGCCATCACCTAATGTTTCAGCATGATAATGCACAGTCCCATGTTGCAAGGATCTGTACACAATTCCTGCAAGCTGAAAATGTCCCAGTTCTTCCATGGCCTGCATACTCACCAGACATTTCACCCATTCAGCATGTTTGGGATGCTCTGAATCAATGTGTATGACAGTGTGTTCCAGTACCCTCCAATATCCTGCAACTTCACACAGCTATTGACGAGGGGCGGGACAACATTCCACAGGCCACAATCAACAACCTGATCAATTCTATGAGAAGGAGATGTGTCGCGCTGCATGAGGCAAATGGTTGTCACACCAGATACTGACTGGTTTTCTGATCCACGCCCCCTACCTTTTCTTTAAGGTACCTGTGGCCAACAGATGCATATCTCTATACCCTGTCATGTGAAATCCATAGATTAGGGCTTCATTTATTTATTTCAATTGACTGATTTCCTCATATGAACTGTGACACAGTAAAATCTGTTGAGTTTATATTTTTATTCAGTTATACATATACATTTAGTTAATTTAGCAGATGCTGACTTTTGATACCAATGTAGGGTGAAAGGGCCCCACAAAATTGTGAACCGCTCTAAAGTAATGATATAGATTTTATATTTTTTTCATTTTGAAAATACCAATTACAGCTTTCAAAAGTATCTTGTTACAAAATACATTGGAGTGGAGTTCAGCCCAGTGTAATACAACATACAAAATATTCAGAAGTAGTTAGAATACTTATTTCAAAAACTTGTAAGATAGTTAGATCCCTGAATGGCTGACAGGTGTATAAAAATGTTGCACACAGCCATGCAATCTCCATAAATCAATAGAATGGCCTTACTGAAGAGCTCAGTCACTATCAACGTGGCACCGTTATAGGATGCTACCTCTCCAACAAGTCAGTTCATCAGATTTCTGCCCTGCTGGAGCTGTCCTGGTCAACTGTAAATGCTGTTATTGTGAAGTGGAAACGTCTCTGAGCAATAACGACTCATCCGCAAAGTCGTTTGCGTGGAGCGCGTAAAGACGTCTGTCCTCGGCTGCAACATTCACTACTGAGTTCCAAACTGCCTCTGAAAGCAATGGCAGCACCAGACCTGTTCGCCTGGAGCTTCATGAAATGGGTTTCCATGGCTGAGCAGCCGCACGTAAGCCTAAGATCACCATACGCAATGCCA